>NC_135375.1:110045782-110346032 GCF_049243985.1 Paroedura picta
TTTTTTCACATTTTATTTCCTTGTAAAAACAGGTAAATCTAAAGGGATTTTCGTACGGATAAGTGCCCAGTGAACGGTTCGTTTAGCTTTATATATTATTCCGGTTGGACGTTGTATTCGTTTTTCGGAAGTGTTAGACCTGTAAGAGAAAAATTTAAATGGTTGGGAAAGGCCATGGGATGTAGAAATATTTTTTTCACATGTTATTTCCTTGTAAAAACAGGTATATCGATAGCGATTTTTGTACGCATAAGTACCCAGTGAACGGTTCGTTTAGCTTTATATATTGTTCCGGTTGGGCGTTGTATTGGTTTTTCGGAAGTGTTAGACCTGTAAGAGAAAAATTTAAATGGTTGGGAAAGGCCATGGGATGTAGAAATATTTTTTTCACATTTTATTTCCTTGTAAAAACAGGTAAATCTAAAGGGATTTTCGTACGGATAAGTGCCCAGTGAACGGTTCGTTTAGCTTTATATATTGTTCCGGTTGGGCGTTGTATTGGTTTTTCGGAAGTGTTAGACCTGTAAGAGAAAAATTTAAATGGTTGGGAAAGGCCATGGGATGTAGAAATATTTTTTTCACATTTTACTTCCTTGTAAAAACAGGTAAATCAATAGGGATTTTCGTACGGCTAAGTACCCAGTGAACGGTTCGTTTAGCTTTATATATTGTTCCGGGTGGGCGTTGTATTGGTTTTTCGGAAGTGTTAGACCTGTAAGAGAAAAATTTAAATGGTTGGGAAAGGCCATGGGATGTAGAAATATTTTTTTCACATTTTACTTCCTTGTAAAAACAGGTAAATCAATAGGGATTTTCGTACGGATAAGTACCTAGTGAACGGTTCGTTTAGCTTTATATATTGTTCCGAGTGGGCGTTGTATTGGTTTTTCGGAAGTGTTAGACCTGTAAGAGAAAAATTTAAATGGTTGGGATAGGCCATGGGATGTAGAAATATTATTTTCACATTTTATTTCCTTGTAAAAACAGGTAAATCAATAGGGATTTTCGTACGCATAAGTACCCAGTGAACAGTTCGTGTAGCTGTATATATTGTTCCGGTTGGGCGTTGTATTGGTTTTTCGGAAGTGTTAGACCTGTAAGAGAAAAATTTAAATGGTTGGGAAAGGCCATGGGATGTAGAAATATTTTTTTCACATTTTATTGCCTTGTAAAAACAGGTAAATCAATAGGGATTTTCGTACGGATAAGTGCCCAGTGAACTGTTCGTTTAGCTTTATATATTGTTCCGGTTGGGCGTTGTATTGGTTCTTCGGAAGTGTTAGACCTGTAAGAGAAAAATTTAAATGGTTGGGAAAGGCCATGGGATGTAGAAATATTTTTTTCACATTTTATTTCCTTGTAAAAACAAGTAAATCAATAGGGATTTTCGTACGGATAAGTGCCCAGTGAACGGTTCGTTTAGCTTTATATATTGTTCCGGTTGGGCGTTGTATTGGTTTTTCGGAAGTGTTAGACCTCTAAGAGAAAAATTTAAATGGTTGGGATAGGCCATGGGATGTAGAAATATTTTTTTCACATTTTATTTCCTTGTAAAAACAGGTAAATCAATAGCGATTTTTGTACGCATAAGTACCCAGTGAACGGTTCGTTTAGCTTTATATATTGTTCTGGGTGGCCGTTGTATTGGTTTTTCGGAAGTGTTAGACCTGTAAGAGAAAAATTTAAAAGGTTGGGAAAGGCCATGGGATGTAGAAATATTTTTTTCACATTTTATTTCCTTGTAAAAACAGGCAAATCAATAGGGATTTTCGTACGGATAAGTGCCCAGTGAACTGTTCCTTTAGCTTTATATATTGTTCTGGGTGGCCGTTGTATTGGTTTTTCGGAAGTGTTAGACCTGTAAGAGAAAAATTTAAATGGTTGGGAAAGGCCATGGGATGTAGAAATATTTTTTTTCACATTTTATTTCCTTGTAAAAACAGGTAAATCTATAGGGATTTTCGTACGGATAAGTGCCCAGTGAACGGTTCGTTTAGCTTTATATATTGTTCCGGTTGGGCGTTGTATTGGTTTTTCGGAAGTGTTAGACCTGTAAGAGAAAAATTTAAGTGGTTGGGAAAGGGCATGGGATGTAGAAATATTTTTTTCACATGTTATTTCCTTGTAAAAACAGGTAAATCAATAGCGAATTTTGTACGCATAAGTACCCAGTGAACGGTTTGTTTAGCTTTATATATTGTTCCGGTTGGGCGTTGTATTGGTTTTTCGGAAGTATTAGACCTGTAAGAGAAAAATTTAAATGGTTGGGAAAGGCCATGGGATGTAGAAATATTTTTTTCACATTTATTTCCTTGTGAAAACAGGTAAATCAATAGGGATTTTCGTACGGATAAGTGCCCAGTGAACTGTTTGTTTAGCTTTATATATTGTTCCGGTTGGGCGTTGTATTGGTTTTTCGGAAGTGTTAGACCTGTAAGAGAAAAATTTAAATGGTTGGGAAAGGCCATGGGATGTAGAAATATTTTTTTCACATTTTACTTCCTTGTAAAAAAAGGTAAATCAATAGGGATTTTCGTACGGATAAGTACCCAGTGAACGGTTCGTTTAGCTTTATATATTGTTCCGGGTGGGCGTTGTATTGGTTTTTCGGAAGTGTTAGACATGTAAGAGAAAAATTTAAATGGTTGGGAAAGGCCATGGGATGTAGAAATATTTTTTTTCACATTTTACTTCCTTGTAAAAAAGGTAAAACAATAGGGATTTTCGTAGGGATAAGTACCCAGTTAACGGTTCGTTTAGCTTTATATATTGTTCCGGGTGGGCGTTGTATTGGTTTTTCGGAAGTGTTAGACCTGTAAGAGAAAAATTTAAATGGTTGGGAAAGGCCATGGGATGTAGAAATATTTTTTTCACATTTTATTTCCTTGTAAAAACAAGTAAATCAATAGGGATTTTCGTACGGATAAGTGCCCAGTGAACGGTTCGTTTAGCTTTATATATTGTTCCGGTTGGGCGTTGTATGGGTTTTTCGGAAGTGTTAGACCTCTAAGAGAAAAATTTAAATGGTTGGGAAAGGCCATGGGATGTAGAAATATTTTTTTCACATTTTACTTCCTTGTAAAAAAAGGTAAATCAACAGGGATTTTCGTACGGATAAGTGCCCAGTGAACGGTTCGTTTAGCTTTATATATTGTTCCGGTTGGGCGTTGTATGGGTTTTTCGGAAGTGTTAGACCTCTAAGAGAAAAATTTAAATGGTTGGGAAAGGCCATGGGATGTAGAAATATTTTTTTCACATTTTACATCCTTGTAAAAAAAGGTAAATCAACAGGGATTTTCGTACGGATAAGTACCCAGTGAACGGTTCGTTTAGCTTTATATATTGTTCCGGGTGGGCGTTGTATTGGTTTTTCGGAAGTGTTAGACCTGTAAGAGAAAAATTTAAATGGTTGGGAAAGGCCATGGGATGTAGAAATATTTTTTTCACATTTTACTTCCTTGTAAAAAAAGGTAAAACAATAGGGATTTTCGTACGGATAAGTACCCAGTGAACGGTTCGTTTAGCTTTATATATTGTTCCGGGTGGGCGTTGTATTGGTTTTTCGGAAGTGTTAGACCTGTAAGAGAAAAATTTAAATGGTTGGGAAAGGCCATGGGATGTAGAAATATTTTTTTCACATTTTACTTCCTTGTAAAAAAGGTAAATCAATAGGGATTTTCGTACGGATAAGTACCCAGTGAACGGTTCGTTTAGCTTTATATATTGTTCCGGGTGGGCGTTGTATTGGTTTTTCGGAAGTGTTAGACCTGTAAGAGAAAAATTTAAATGGTTGGGAAAGGCCATGGGATGTAGAAATATTTTTTTCACATTTTATTTCCTTGTAAAAACAAGTAAATCAATAGGGATTTTCGTACGGATAAGTGCCCAGTGAACGGTTCGTTTAGCTTTATATATTGTTCCGGTTGGGCGTTGTATTGGTTTTTCGGAAGTGTTAGACCTCTAAGAGAAAAATTTAAATGGTTGGGAAAGGCCATGGGATGTAGAAATATTTTTTTCACATTTTACTTCCTTGTAAATAAAGGTAAATCAACAGGGATTTTCGTACGGATAAGTACCCAGTGAACGGTTCGTTTAGCTTTATATATTGTTCCGGGTGGGCGTTGTATTGGTTTTTCGGAAGTGTTAGACCTGTAAGAGAAAAATTTAAATGGTTGGGAAAGGCCATGGGATGTAGAAATATTTTTTTCACATTTTACTTCCTTGTAAAAAAAGGTAAAACAATAGGGATTTTCGTAGGGATAAGTACCCAGTTAACGGTTCGTTTAGCTTTATATATTGTTCCGGGTGGGCGTTGTATTGGTTTTTCGGAAGTGTTAGACCTGTAAGAGAAAAATTTAAATGGTTGGGAAAGGCCATGGGATGTAGAAATATTTTTTTCACATTTTACTTTCTTGTAAAAACAGGTAAATCAATAGGGATTTTCGTACGGATAAGTACCCAGTGAACTGTTCGTTTAGCTTTATATATTGTTCCGGGTGGGCGTTGTATTGGTTTTTCGGAAGTGTTAGACCTGTAAGAGAAAAATTTAAATGGTTGGGAAAGGCCATGGGATGTAGAAATATTTTTTTCACATTTTACTTCCTTGTAAAAACAGGTAAATCAATAGGGATTTTCGTACGGATAAGTGCCCAGTGAACTGTTCGTTTAGCTTTATATATTGTTCCGGTTGGGCGTTGTATTGGTTCTTCGGAAGTGTTAGACCTGTAAGAGAAAAATTTAAATGGTTGGGAAAGGCCATGGGATGTAGATATATTTTTTTCACATTTTATTAACTTGTAAAAACAAGTAAATCAATAGGGATTTTCGTACGGATAAGTGCCCAGTGAACGGTTCGTTTAGCTTTATATATTGTTCCGGTTGGGCGTTGTATTGGTTTTTCGGAAGTGTTAGACCTGTAAGAGAAAAATTTAAATGGTTGGGAAAGGCCATGGGATGTAGAAATATTTTTTTCACATTTTACTTCCTTGTAAAAAAAGGTAAATCAATAGGGATTTTCGTACGGATAAGTGCCCAGTGAACCGTTCGTTTAGCTTTATATATTGTTCCGGGTGGGCGTTGTATTGGTTTTTCAGAAGTGTTAGACCTGTAAGAGAAAAATTTAAATGGTTGGGAAAGGCCATGGGATGTAGAAATTTTTTTTTTCACATTTTACTTCCTTGTAAAAAAGGTAAAACAATAGGGATTTTCGTAGGGATAAGTACCCAGTTAACGGTTCGTTTAGCTTTATATATTGTTCCGGGTGGGCGTTGTATTGGTTTTTCGGAAGTGTTAGACCTCTAAGAGAAAAATTTAAATGGTTGGGAAAGGCCATGGGATGTAGAAATATTTTTTTCACATTTTACTTCCTTGTAAAAAAGGTAAATCAATAGGGATTTTCGTACGGATAAGTACCCAGTGAACGGTTCGTTTAGCTTTATATATTGTTCCGGGTGGGCGTTGTATTGGTTTTTCGGAAGTGTTAGACCTGTAAGAGAAAAATTTAAATGGTTGGGAAAGGCCATGGGATGTAGAAATATTTTTTTCACATTTTATTTCCTTGTAAAAACAAGTAAATCAATAGGGATTTTCGTACGGATAAGTGCCCAGTGAACGGTTCGTTTAGCTTTATATATTGTTCCGGTTGGGCGTTGTATTGGTTTTTCGGAAGTGTTAGACCTCTAAGAGAAAAATTTAAATGGTTGGGAAAGGCCATGGGATGTAGAAATATTTTTTTCACATTTTACTTCCTTGTAAATAAAGGTAAATCAACAGGGATTTTCGTACGGATAAGTACCCAGTGAACGGTTCGTTTAGCTTTATATATTGTTCCGGGTGGGCGTTGTATTGGTTTTTCGGAAGTGTTAGACCTGTAAGAGAAAAATTTAAATGGTTGGGAAAGGCCATGGGATGTAGAAATATTTTTTTCACATTTTACTTCCTTGTAAAAAAAGGTAAAACAATAGGGATTTTCGTAGGGATAAGTACCCAGTTAACGGTTCGTTTAGCTTTATATATTGTTCCGGGTGGGCGTTGTATTGGTTTTTCGGAAGTGTTAGACCTGTAAGAGAAAAATTTAAATGGTTGGGAAAGGCCATGGGATGTAGAAATATTTTTTTCACATTTTACTTTCTTGTAAAAACAGGTAAATCAATAGGGATTTTCGTACGGATAAGTACCCAGTGAACTGTTCGTTTAGCTTTATATATTGTTCCGGGTGGGCGTTGTATTGGTTTTTCGGAAGTGTTAGACCTGTAAGAGAAAAATTTAAATGGTTGGGAAAGGCCATGGGATGTAGAAATATTTTTTTCACATTTTACTTCCTTGTAAAAACAGGTAAATCAATAGGGATTTTCGTACGGATAAGTGCCCAGTGAACTGTTCGTTTAGCTTTATATATTGTTCCGGTTGGGCGTTGTATTGGTTCTTCGGAAGTGTTAGACCTGTAAGAGAAAAATTTAAATGGTTGGGAAAGGCCATGGGATGTAGATATATTTTTTTCACATTTTATTAACTTGTAAAAACAAGTAAATCAATAGGGATTTTCGTACGGATAAGTGCCCAGTGAACGGTTCGTTTAGCTTTATATATTGTTCCGGTTGGGCGTTGTATTGGTTTTTCGGAAGTGTTAGACCTGTAAGAGAAAAATTTAAATGGTTGGGAAAGGCCATGGGATGTAGAAATATTTTTTTCACATTTTACTTCCTTGTAAAAAAAGGTAAATCAATAGGGATTTTCGTACGGATAAGTGCCCAGTGAACCGTTCGTTTAGCTTTATATATTGTTCCGGGTGGGCGTTGTATTGGTTTTTCGGAAGTGTTAGACCTGTAAGAGAAAAATTTAAATGGTTGGGAAAGGCCATGGGATGTAGAAATTTTTTTTTTCACATTTTACTTCCTTGTAAAAAAGGTAAAACAATAGGGATTTTCGTAGGGATAAGTACCCAGTTAACGGTTCGTTTAGCTTTATATATTGTTCCGGGTGGGCGTTGTATTGGTTTTTCGGAAGTGTTAGACCTCTAAGAGAAAAATTTAAATGGTTGGGAAAGGCCATGGGATATAGAAATATTTTTTTCACATTTTATTTCCTTGTAAAAACAAGTAAATCAATAGGGATTTTCGTACGGATAAGTGCCCAGTGAACGGTTCGTTTAGCTTTATATATTGTTCCGGTTGGGCGTTGTATTGGTTTTTCGGAAGTGTTAGACCTCTAAGAGAAAAATTTAAATGGTTGGGAAAGGCCATGGGATGTAGAAATATTTTTTTCACATTTTATTTCCTTGTAAAAACAGGTAAATCAATAGCGATTTTTGTAAGCATAAGTACCCAGTGAACGGTTCGTTTAGCTTTATATATTGTTCTGGGTGGCCGTTGTATTGGTTTTTCGGAAGTGTTAGACCTGTAAGAGAAAAATTTAAATGGTTGGGAAAGGCCATGGGATGTAGAAATATTTTTTTCACATTTTATTTCCTTGTAAAAACAGGTAAATCTATAGGGATTTTCGTACGGATAAGTGCCCAGTGAACGGTTCGTTTAGCTTTATATATTGTTCCGGGTGGGCGTTGAATTGGTTTTTCGGAAGAGTTAGACCTGTAAGAGTAAAATTTAAATGGTTGGGAAAGGCCATGGGATGTAGAAATATTTTTTTCATATTTTACTTCCTTGTAAAAACAGGTAAATCAATAGGGATTTTCGTACGGATAAGTACCCAGTGAACGGTTCGTTTAGCTTTATATATTGTTCCGGGTGGGAGTTGTATTGGTTTTTCGGAAGTGTTAGACCTGTAAGAGAAAAATTTAAATGGTTGGGAAAGGCCATGGGATGTAGAAATATTTTTTTCACATTTTATTTCCTTGTAAAAACAGGTAAATCAATAGGGATTTTCGTACGGATAAGTGCCCAGTGAACTGTTCGTTTAGCTTTATATATTGTTCCGGTTGGGCGTTGTATTGGTTCTTCGGAAGTGTTAGACCTGTAAGAGAAAAATTTAAATGGTTGGGAAAGGCCATGGGATGTAGAAATATTTTTTTCACATTTCATTTCCTTGTAAAAACAAGTAAATCAATAGGGATTTTCGTACGGATAAGTGCCCAGTGAACGGTTCGTTTAGCTTTATATATTGTTCCGGTTGGGCGTTGTATTGGTTTTTCGGAAGTGTTAGACCTCTAAGAGAAAAATTTAAATGGTTGGGAAAGGCCATGGGATGTAGAAATTTTTTTTTCACATTTTATTTCCTTGTAAAAACAGGTAAATCAATAGCGATTTTTGTACGCATAAGTACCCAGTGAACGGTTCGTTTAGCTTTATATATTGTTCTGGGTGGCCGTTGTATTGGTTTTTCGGAAGTGTTAGACCTGTAAGAGAAAAATTTAAATGGTTGGGAAAGGCCATGGGATGTAGAAATATTTTTTTCACATTTTATTTCCTTGTAAAAACAGGTAAATCTATAGGGATTTTCGTACGGATAAGTGCCCAGTGAACGGTTCGTTTAGCTTTATATATTGTTCCGGTTGGGCGTTGTATTGGTTTTTCGGAAGTGTTAGACCTGTAAGAGAAAAATTTAAGTGGTTGGGAAAGGCCATGGGATGTAGAAATATTTTTTTCACATGTTATTTCCTTGTAAAAACAGGTAAATCAATAGCGATTTTTGTACGCATAAGTAACCAGTGAACGGTTCGTTTAGCTTTATATATTGTTCCGGTTGGGCGTTGTATTGGTTTTTCGGAAGTGTTAGACCTGTAAGAGAAAAATTTAAATGGTTGGGAAAGGCCATGGGATGTAGAAATATTTTTTTCACATTTTATTTCCTTGTGAAAACAGGTAAATCAATAGGGATTTTCGTACGGATAAATGCCCAGTGAACTGTTCGTTTAGCTTTATATATTGTTCCGGTTGGGCATTGTATTGGTTTTTCGGAAGTGTTAGACCTGTAAGAGAAAAATTTAAATGGTTGGGAAAGGCCATGGGATGTAGAAATATTTTTTTCACATTTTATTTCCTTGTAAAAACAAGTAAATCAATAGGGATTTTCGTACGGATAAGTGCCCAGTGAACGGTTCGTTTAGCTTTATATATTGTTCCGGTTGGGCGTTGTATTGGTTTTTCGGAAGTGTTAGACCTGTAAGAGAAAAATTTAAATGGTTGGGAAAGGCCATGGGATGTAGAAATATTTTTTTCACATTTTACTTCCTTGTAAAAAAAGGTAAATCAATAGGGATTTTCGTACGGATAAGTACCCAGTGAACGGTTCGTTTAGCTTTATATATTGTTCCGGGTGGGCGTTGTATTGGTTTTTCGGAAGTGTTAGACCTGTAAGAGAAAAATTTAAATGGTTGGGAAAGGCCATGGGATGTAGAAATATTTTTTTCACATTTTACTTCCTTGTAAATAAAGGTGAAACAATAGGGATTTTCGTAGGGATAAGTACCCAGTTAACGGTTCGTTTAGCTTTATATATTGTTCCGGGTGGGCGTTGAATTGGTTTTTCGGAAGTGTTAGACCTGTAAGAGAAAAATTTAAATGGTTGGGAAAGGCCATGGGATGTAGAAATATTTTTTTCACATTTTACTTCCTTGTAAAAACAGGTAAATCAATAGCGATTTTTGTACGCATAAGTAACCAGTGAACGGTTCGTTTAGCTTTATATATGGTTCCGGTTGGGCGTTGTATTGGTTTTTCGGAAGTGTTAGACCTGTAAGAGAAAAATTTAAATGGTTGGGAAAGGCCATGGGATGTAGAAATATTTTTTTCACATTTTATTTCCTTGTGAAAACAGGTAAATCAATAGGGATTTTCGTACGGATAAGTGCCCAGTGAACTGTTCGTTTAGCTTTATATATTGTTCCGGTTGGGCGTTGTATTGGTTTTTCGGAAGTGTTAGACCTGTAAGAGAAAAATGTAAATGGTTGGGAAAGGCCATGGGATGTAGAAATATTTTTTTCACATTTTATTTCCTTGTAAAAACAAGTAAATCAATAGGGATTTTCGTACGGATAAGTGCCCAGTGAACGGTTCGTTTAGCTTTATATATTGTTCCGGTTGGGCGTTGTATTGGTTTTTCGGAAGTGTTAGACCTGTAAGAGAAAAATTTAAATGGTTGGGAAAGGCCATGGGATGTAGAAATATTTTTTTCACATTTTACTTCCTTGTAAAAAAAGGTAAATCAATAGGGATTTTCGTACGGATAAGTACCCAGTGAACGGTTCGTTTAGCTTTATATATTGTTCCGGGTGGGCGTTGTATTGGTTTTTCGGAAGTGTTAGACCTGTAAGAGAAAAATTTAAATGGTTGGGAAAGGCCATGGGATGTAGAAATATTTTTTTCACATTTTACTTCCTTGTAAATAAAGGTGAAACAATAGGGATTTTCGTACGGATAAGTACCCAGTTAACGGTTCGTTTAGCTTTATATATTGTTCCGGGTGGGCATTGAATTGGTTTTTCGGAAGTGTTAGACCTGTAAGAGAAAAATTTAAATGGTTGGGAAAGGCCATGGGATGTAGAAATATTTTTTTCACATTTTACTTCCTTGTAAAAACAGGTAAATCAATAGGGATTTTCGTACGGATAAGTACCCAGTGAACGGTTCGTTTAGCTTTATATATTGTTCCGGGTGGGAGTTGTATTGGTTTTTCGGAAGTGTTAGACCTGTAAGAGAAAAATTTAAATGGTTGGGATAGGCCATGGTATGTAGAAATATTTTTTTCACATTTTATTTCCTTGTAAAAACAGGTAAATCAATAGGGATTTTCGTACGGATAAGTGCCCAGTGAACTGTTCGTTTAGCTTTATATATTGTTCCGGTTGGGCGTTGTATTGGTTCTTCGGAAGTGTTAGACCTGTAAGAGAAAAATTTAAATGGTTGGGAAAGGCCATGGGATGTAGAAATATTTTTTTCACATTTTATTTCCTTGTAAAAACAGGTAAATCTATAGGGATTTTCGTACGGATAAGTGCCCAGTGAACGGTTCGTTTAGCTTTATATATTGTTCCGGTTGGGCGTTGTATTGGTTTTTCGGAAGTGTTAGACCTGTAAGAGAAAAATTTAAGTAGTTGGGAAAGGCCATGGGATGTAGAAATATTTTTTTCACATGTTATTTCCTTGTAAAAACAGGTAAATCAATAGCGATTTTTGTACGCATAAGTAACCAGTGAACGGTTCGTTTAGATTTATATATTGTTCCGGTTGGGCGTTGTATTGGTTTTTCGGAAGTGTTAGACCTGTAAGAGAAAAATTTAAATGGTTGGGAAAGGCCATGGGATGTAGAAATATTTTTTTCACATTTTATTTCCTTGTGAAAACAGGTAAATCAATAGGGATTTTCGTACGGATAAGTGCCCAGTGAACTGTTCGTTTAGCTTTATATATTGTTCCGGTTGGGCGTTGTATTGGTTTTTCGGAAGTGTTAGACCTGTAAGAGAAAAATTTAAATGGTTGGGAAAGGCCATGGGATGTAGAAATATTTTTTTCACATTTTATTTCCTTGTAAAAACAAGTAAATCAATAGGGATTTTCGTACGGATAAGTGCCCAGTGAACGGTTCGTTTAGCTTTATATATTGTTCTGGGTGGCCGTTGTATTGGTTTTTCGGAAGTGTTAGACCTGTAAGAGAAAAATTTAAATGGTTGGGAAAGGCCATGGGATGTAGAAATATTGTTTTCACATTTTACTTCCTTGTAAAAAAAGGTAAATCAATAGGGATTTTCGTACGGATAAGTACCCAGTGAACGGTTCGTTTAGCTTTATATATTGTTCCGGGTGGGCGTTGTATTGGTTCTTCAGAAGTGTTAGACCTGTAAGAGAAAAATTTAAATGGTTGGGAAAGGCCATGGGATGTAGAAATATTTTTTTCACATTTTATTTCCTTGTAAAAACAGGTAAATCAATAGCGATTTTTGTACGCATAAGTAACCAGTGAACGGTTCGTTTAGATTTATATATTGTTCCGGTTGGGCGTTGTATTGGTTTTTCGGAAGTGTTAGACCTGTAAGAGAAAAATTTAAATGGTTGGGAAAGGCCATGGGATGTAGAAATATTTTTTTCACATTTTATTTCCTTGTGAAAACAGGTAAATCAATAGGGATTTTCGTACGGATAAGTGCCCAGTGAACTGTTCGTTTAGCTTTATATATTGTTCCGGTTGGGCGTTGTATTGGTTTTTCGGAAGTGTTAGACCTGTAAGAGAAAAATTTAAATGGTTGGGAAAGGCCATGGGATGTAGAAATATTTTTTTCACATTTTATTTCCTTGTAAAAACAAGTAAATCAATAGGGATTTTCGTACGGATAAGTGCCCAGTGAACGGTTCGTTTAGCTTTATATATTGTTCTGGGTGGCCGTTGTATTGGTTTTTCGGAAGTGTTAGACCTGTAAGAGAAAAATTTAAATGGTTGGGAAAGGCCATGGGATGTAGAAATATTTTTTTCACATTTTACTTCCTTGTAAAAAAAGGTAAATCAATAGGGATTTTCGTACGGATAAGTACCCAGTGAACGGTTCGTTTAGCTTTATATATTGTTCCGGGTGGGCGTTGTATTGGTTCTTCAGAAGTGTTAGACCTGTAAGAGAAAAATTTAAATGGTTGGGAAAGGCCATGGGATGTAGAAATATTTTTTTCACATTTTATTTCCTTGTAAAAACAAGTAAATCAATAGGGATTTTCGTACGGATAAGTGCCCAGTGAACGGTTCGTTTAGCTTTATATATTGTTCCGGTTGGGCGTTGTATTGGTTTTTCGGAAGTGTTAGACCTGTAAGAGAAAAATTTAAATGGTTGGGATAGGCCATGGGAGGTAGAAATATTTTTTTCACATTTTACTTCCTTGTAAAAACAGGTAAATCAATAGCGATTTTCGTACGGATAAGTGCCCAGTGAACTGTTCGTTTAGCTTTATATATTGTTCCGGGTGGGCATTGAATTGGTTTTTCGAAAGTGTTAGACCTGTAAGAGAAAAATTTAAATGGTTGGGAAAGGCCATGGGATGTAGAAATATTTTTTTCACATTTTATTTCCTTGTAAAAACAGGTAAATCAATAGGGATTTTCGTACGGATAAGTGCCCAGTGAACTGTTCGTTTAGCTTTATATATTGTTCCGGTTGGGCGTTGTATTGGTTCTTCGGACGTGTTAGACCTGTAAGAGAAAAATTTAAATGTCTGGGAAAGGCCATGGGATGTAGAAATATTTTTTTCACATTTTATTTCCTTGTAAAAACAAGTAAATCAATAGGGATTTTCGTACGGATAAGTGCCCAGTGAACGGTTCGTTTAGCTTTATATATTGTTCCGGGTGGGCGTTGTATTGGTTTTTCGGAAGTGTTAGACCTGTAAGAGAAAAATTTAAATGGTTGGGAAAGGCCATGGGATGTAGAAATATTTTTGTCACATTTTACTTCCTTGTAAAAAAAGGTAAATCAACAGGGATTTTCGTACGGATAAGTACCCAGTGAACGGTTCGTTTAGCTTTATATATTGTTCCGGGTGGGAGTTGTTTTGGTTTTTCGGAAGTGTTAGACCTGTAAGAGAAAAATTTAAATGGTTGGGAAAGGCCATGGGATGTAGAAATATTTTTTTCACATTTTATTTCCTTGTGAAAACAGGTAAATCAACAGGGATTTTCGTACGGATAAGTACCCAGTGAACGGTTCGTTTAGCTTTATATATTGTTCCGGGTGGGAGTTGTATTGGTTTTTCGGAAGTGTTAGACGTGTAAGAGAAAAATTTAAATGGTTGGGATAGGCCATGGGATGTAGAAATATTTTTTTCACATTTTATTTCCTTGTAAAAACAGGTAAATCAATAGGGATTTTCGTACGGATAAGTGCCCAGTGAACTGTTCTTTTAGCTTTATATATTGTTCCGGTTGGGCGTTGTATTGGTTCTTCGGAAGTGTTAGACCTGTAAGAGAAAAATTTAAATGGTTGGGAAAGGCCATGGGATGTAGATATATTTTTTTCACCTTTTATTTCCTTGTAAAAACAAGTAAATCAATAGGGATTTTCGTACGGATAAGTGCCCAGTGAACGGTTCGTTTAGCTTTATATATTGTTCCGGTTGGGCGTTGTATTGGTTTTTCGGAAGTGTTAGACCTGTAAGAGAAAAATTTAAATGGTTGGGAAAGGCCATGGGATGTAGAAATATTTTTTTCACATTTTACTTCCTTGTAAAAAAAGTTAAATCAATAGGGATTTTCGTACGGATAAGTACCCAGTGAACGGTTCGTTTAGCTTTATATATTGTTCCGGGTGGGCGTTGTATTGGTTTTTCGGAAGTGTTAGACCTGTAAGAGAAAAATTTAAATGGTTGGGAAAGGCCATGGGATGTAGAAATATTTTTTTTCACATTTTACTTCCTTGTAAAAAAAGGTAAAACAATAGGGATTTTCGTAGGGATAAGTACCCAGTTAACGGTTCGTTTAGCTTTATATATTGTTCCGGGTGGGCGTTGTATTGGTTTTTCGGAAGTGTTCGACCTGTAAGAGAAAAATTTAAATGGTTGGGAAAGGCCATGGGATGTAGAAATATTTTTTTCACATTTTATTTCCTTGTAAAAACAAGTAAATCAATAGGGATTTTCGTACGGATAAGTGCCCAGTGAACGGTTCGTTTAGCTTTATATATTGTTCCGGGTGGGCGTTGTATTGGTTTTTCGGAAGTGTTAGACCTGTAAGAGAAAAATTTAAATGGTTGGGAAAGGCCATGGGATGTAGAAATATCTTTTTCACATTTTATTTCCTTGTAAAAACAAGTAAATCAATAGGGATTTTCGTACGGATAAGTGCCCAGTGAACGGTTCGTTTAGCTTTATATATTGTTCCGGTTGGGCGTTGTATTGGTTTTTCGGAAGTGTTAGACCTCTAAGAGAAAAATTTAAATGGTTGGGAAAGGCCATGGGATGTAGAAATATTTTTTTCACATTTTATTTCCTTGTAAAAACAGGTAAATCAATAGCGATTTTTGTACGCATAAGTACCCAGTGAACGGTTCGTTTAGCTTTATATATTGTTCTGGGTGGCCGTTGTATTGGTTTTTCGGAAGTGTTAGACCTGTAAGAGAAAAATTTAAATGGTTGGGAAAGGCCATGGGATGTAGAAATATTTTTTTCACATTTTATTTCCTTGTAAAAACAGGTAAATCTATAGGGATTTTGGTACGGATAAGTGCCCAGTGAACGGTTCGTTTAGCTTTATATATTGTTCCGGTTGGGAGTTGTATTGGTTTTTCGGAAGTGTTAGACCTGTAAGAGAAAAATTTAAATGGTTGGGAAAGGCCATGGGATGTAGAAATATTTTTTTCACATTTTATTTCCTTGTAAAAACAGGTAAATCAATAGGGATTTTCGTACGGATAAGTGCCCAGTGAACTGTTCGTTTAGCTTTATATATTGTTCCGGTTGGGCGTTGTATTGGTTCTTCGGAAGTGTTAGACCTGTAAGAGAAAAATTTAAATGGTTGGGAAAGGCCATGGGATGTAGAAATATTTTTTTCACATTTTATTTCCTTGTAAAAACACGTAAATCAATAGGGATTTTCGTACGGATAAGTGCCCAGTGAACGGTTCGTTTAGCTTTATATAGAAATTTATGTAGAAATATTTTTTTCACATTTTACTTCCTTGTAAAAACAGGTAAATCAATAGGGATTTTCGTACGGATAAGTACCCAGTGAACGGTTCGTTTAGCTTTATATATTGTTCCGGGTGGGAGTTGTATTGGTTTTTCGGAAGTGTTAGACCTGTAAGAGAAAAATTTAAATGGTTGGGATAGGCCATGGGATGTAGAAATATTTTTTTCACATTTTATTTCCTTGTAAAAACAGGTAAATCAATAGGGATTTTCGTACGGATAAGTGCCCAGTGAACTGTTCGTTTAGCTTTATATATTGTTCCGGTTGGGCGTTGTATTGGTTCTTCGGAAGTGTTAGACCTGTAAGAGAAAAATTTAAGTAGTTGGGAAAGGCCATGGGATGTAGAAATATTTTTTTCACATGTTATTTCCTTGTAAAAACAGGTAAATCAATAGCGATTTTTGTACGCATAAGTAACCAGTGAACGGTTCGTTTAGATTTATATATTGTTCCGGTTGGGCGTTGTATTGGTTTTTCGGAAGTGTTAGACCTGTAAGAGAAAAATTTAAATGGTTGGGAAAGGCCATGGGATGTAGAAATATTTTTTTCACATTTTATTTCCTTGTGAAAACAGGTAAATCAATAGGGATTTTCGTACGGATAAGTGCCCAGTGAACTGTTCGTTTAGCTTTATATATTGTTCCGGTTGGGCGTTGTATTGGTTTTTCGGAAGTGTTAGACCTGTAAGAGAAAAATTTAAATGGTTGGGAAAGGCCATGGGATGTAGAAATATTTTTTTCACATTTTATTTCCTTGTAAAAACAAGTAAATCAATAGGGATTTTCGTACGGATAAGTGCCCAGTGAACGGTTCGTTTAGCTTTATATATTGTTCTGGGTGGCCGTTGTATTGGTTTTTCGGAAGTGTTAGACCTGTAAGAGAAAAATTTAAATGGTTGGGAAAGGCCATGGGATGTAGAAATATTTTTTTCACATTTTACTTCCTTGTAAAAAAAGGTAAATCAATAGGGATTTTCGTACGGATAAGTACCCAGTGAACGGTTCGTTTAGCTTTATATATTGTTCCGGGTGGGCGTTGTATTGGTTCTTCAGAAGTGTTAGACCTGTAAGAGAAAAATTTAAATGGTTGGGAAAGGCCATGGGATGTAGAAATATTTTTTTCACATTTTATTTCCTTGTAAAAACAGGTAAATCAATAGCGATTTTTGTACGCATAAGTAACCAGTGAACGGTTCGTTTAGATTTATATATTGTTCCGGTTGGGCGTTGTATTGGTTTTTCGGAAGTGTTAGACCTGTAAGAGAAAAATTTAAATGGTTGGGAAAGGCCATGGGATGTAGAAATATTTTTTTCACATTTTATTTCCTTGTGAAAACAGGTAAATCAATAGGGATTTTCGTACGGATAAGTGCCCAGTGAACTGTTCGTTTAGCTTTATATATTGTTCCGGTTGGGCGTTGTATTGGTTTTTCGGAAGTGTTAGACCTGTAAGAGAAAAATTTAAATGGTTGGGAAAGGCCATGGGATGTAGAAATATTTTTTTCACATTTTATTTCCTTGTAAAAACAAGTAAATCAATAGGGATTTTCGTACGGATAAGTGCCCAGTGAACGGTTCGTTTAGCTTTATATATTGTTCTGGGTGGCCGTTGTATTGGTTTTTCGGAAGTGTTAGACCTGTAAGAGAAAAATTTAAATGGTTGGGAAAGGCCATGGGATGTAGAAATATTTTTTTCACATTTTACTTCCTTGTAAAAAAAGGTAAATCAATAGGGATTTTCGTACGGATAAGTACCCAGTGAACGGTTCGTTTAGCTTTATATATTGTTCCGGGTGGGCGTTGTATTGGTTCTTCAGAAGTGTTAGACCTGTAAGAGAAAAATTTAAATGGTTGGGAAAGGCCATGGGATGTAGAAATATTTTTTTCACATTTTATTTCCTTGTAAAAACAAGTAAATCAATAGGGATTTTCGTACGGATAAGTGCCCAGTGAACGGTTCGTTTAGCTTTATATATTGTTCCGGTTGGGCGTTGTATTGGTTTTTCGGAAGTGTTAGACCTGTAAGAGAAAAATTTAAATGGTTGGGATAGGCCATGGGAGGTAGAAATATTTTTTTCACATTTTACTTCCTTGTAAAAACAGGTAAATCAATAGCGATTTTCGTACGGATAAGTGCCCAGTGAACTGTTCGTTTAGCTTTATATATTGTTCCGGGTGGGCATTGAATTGGTTTTTCGAAAGTGTTAGACCTGTAAGAGAAAAATTTAAATGGTTGGGAAAGGCCATGGGATGTAGAAATATTTTTTTCACATTTTATTTCCTTGTAAAAACAGGTAAATCAATAGGGATTTTCGTACGGATAAGTGCCCAGTGAACTGTTCGTTTAGCTTTATATATTGTTCCGGTTGGGCGTTGTATTGGTTCTTCGGACGTGTTAGACCTGTAAGAGAAAAATTTAAATGTCTGGGAAAGGCCATGGGATGTAGAAATATTTTTTTCACATTTTATTTCCTTGTAAAAACAAGTAAATCAATAGGGATTTTCGTACGGATAAGTGCCCAGTGAACGGTTCGTTTAGCTTTATATATTGTTCCGGGTGGGCGTTGTATTGGTTTTTCGGAAGTGTTAGACCTGTAATAGAAAAATTTAAATGGTTGGGAAAGGCCATGGGATGTAGAAATATTTTTGTCACATTTTACTTCCTTGTAAAAAAAGGTAAATCAACAGGGATTTTCGTACGGATAAGTACCCAGTGAACGGTTCGTTTAGCTTTATATATTGTTCCGGGTGGGAGTTGTATTGGTTTTTCGGAAGTGTTAGACCTGTAAGAGAAAAATTTAAATGGTTGGGAAAGGCCATGGGATGTAGAAATATTTTTTTCACATTTTAATTCCTTGTAAAAACAGGTAAATCAACAGGGATTTTCGTACGGATAAGTACCCAGTGAACGGTTCGTTTAGCTTTATATATTGTTCCGGGTGGGAGTTGTATTGGTTTTTCGGAAGTGTTAGACGTGTAAGAGAAAAATTTAAATGGTTGGGATAGGCCATGGGATGTAGAAATATTTTTTTCACATTTTATTTCCTTGTAAAAACAGGTAAATCAATAGGGATTTTCGTACGGATAAGTGCCCAGTGAACTGTTCTTTTAGCTTTTTATATTGTTCCGGTTGGGCGTTGTATTGGTTCTTCGGAAGTGTTAGACCTGTAAGAGAAAAATTTAAATGGTTGGGAAAGGCCATGGGATGTAGATATATTTTTTTCACCTTTTATTTCCTTGTAAAAACAAGTAAATCAATAGGGATTTTCGTACGGATAAGTGCCCAGTGAACGGTTCGTTTAGCTTTATATATTGTTCCGGTTGGGCGTTGTATTGGTTTTTCGGAAGTGTTAGACCTGTAAGAGAAAAATTTAAATGGTTGGGAAAGGCCATGGGATGTAGAAATATTTTTTTCACATTTTACTTCCTTGTAAAAAAAGTTAAATCAATAGGGATTTTCGTACGGATAAGTACCCAGTGAACGGTTCGTTTAGCTTTATATATTGTTCCGGGTGGGCGTTGTATTGGTTTTTCGGAAGTGTTAGACCTGTAAGAGAAAAATTTAAATGGTTGGGAAAGGCCATGGGATGTAGAAATATTTTTTTTCACATTTTACTTCCTTGTAAAAAAAGGTAAAACAATAGGGATTTTCGTAGGGATAAGTACCCAGTTAACGGTTCGTTTAGCTTTATATATTGTTCCGGGTGGGCGTTGTATTGGTTTTTCGGAAGTGTTCGACCTGTAAGAGAAAAATTTAAATGGTTGGGAAAGGCCATGGGATGTAGAAATATTTTTTTCAGATTTTATTTCCTTGTAAAAACAAGTAAATCAATAGGGATTTTCGTACGGATAAGTGCCCAGTGAACGGTTCGTTTAGCTTTATATATTGTTCCGGGTGGGCGTTGTATTGGTTTTTCGGAAGTGTTAGACCTGTAAGAGAAAAATTTAAATGGTTGGGAAAGGCCATGGGATGTAGAAATATCTTTTTCACATTTTATTTCCTTGTAAAAACAAGTAAATCAATAGGGATTTTCGTACGGATAAGTGCCCAGTGAACGGTTCGTTTAGCTTTATATATTGTTCCGGTTGGGCGTTGTATTGGTTTTTCGGAAGTGTTAGACCTCTAAGAGAAAAATTTAAATGGTTGGGAAAGGCCATGGGATGTAGAAATATTTTTTTCACATTTTATTTCCTTGTAAAAACAGGTAAATCAATAGCGATTTTTGTACGCATAAGTACCCAGTGAACGGTTCGTTTAGCTTTATATATTGTTCTGGGTGGCCGTTGTATTGGTTTTTCGGAAGTGTTAGACCTGTAAGAGAAAAATTTAAATGGTTGGGAAAGGCCATGGGATGTAGAAATATTTTTTTCACATTTTATTTCCTTGTAAAAACAGGTAAATCTATAGGGATTTTGGTACGGATAAGTGCCCAGTGAACGGTTCGTTTAGCTTTATATATTGTTCCGGTTGGGAGTTGTATTGGTTTTTCGGAAGTGTTAGACCTGTAAGAGAAAAATTTAAATGGTTGGGAAAGGCCATGGGATGTAGAAATATTTTTTTCACATTTTATTTCCTTGTAAAAACAGGTAAATCAATAGGGATTTTCGTACGGATAAGTGCCCAGTGAACTGTTCGTTTAGCTTTATATATTGTTCCGGTTGGGCGTTGTATTGGTTCTTCGGAAGTGTTAGACCTGTAAGAGAAAAATTTAAATGGTTGGGAAAGGCCATGGGATGTAGAAATATTTTTTTCACATTTTATTTCCTTGTAAAAACACGTAAATCAATAGGGATTTTCGTACGGATAAGTGCCCAGTGAACGGTTCGTTTACCTTTATATATTGTTCCGGGTGGGCGTTGTATTGGTTTTTCGGAAGTGTTAGACCTGTAAGAGAAAAATTTAAATGGTTGGGAAAGGCCATGGGATGTAGAAATATTTTTTTCACATTTTACTTCCTTGTAAATAAAGGTAAATCAACAGGGATTTTCGTACGGATAAGTACCCAGTGAACGGTTCGTTTAGCTTTATATATTGTTCCGGGTGGGAGTTGTATTGGTTTTTCGGAAGTGTTAGACCTGTAAGAGAAAAATTTAAATGGTTGGGAAAGGCCATGGGATGTAGAAATATTTTTTTCACATTTTAATTCCTTGTAAAAACAGGTAAATCAACAGGGATTTTCGTACGGATAAGTACCCAGTGAACGGTTCGTTTAGCTTTATATATTGTTCCGGGTGGGAGTTGTATTGGTTTTTCGGAAGTGTTATACGTGTAAGAGAAAAATTTAAATGGTTGGGATAGGCCATGGGATGTAGAAATATTTTTTTCACATTTTATTTCCTTGTAAAAACAGGTAAATCAATAGGGATTTTCGTACGGATAAGTGCCCAGTGAACTGTTCGTTTAGCTTTATATATTGTTCCGGATGGGCGTTGTATTGGTTCTTCGGAAGTGTTAGACCTGTAAGAGAAAAATTTAAATGGTTGGGAAAGGCCATGGGATGTAGATATATTTTTTTCACCTTTTATTTCCTTGTAAAAACAAGTAAATCAATAGGGATTTTCGTACGGATAAGTGCCCAGTGAACGGTTCGTTTAGCTTTATATATTGTTCCGGGTGGGCGTTGTATTGGTTTTTCGGAAGTGTTAGACCTGTAAGAGAAAAATTTAAATGGTTGGGAAAGGCCATGGGATGTAGAAATATTTTTTTCACATTTTATTTCCTTGTAAAAACAAGTAAATCAATAGGGATTTTCGTACGCATAAGTACCCAGTGAACGGTTCGTTTAGCTTTATATATTGTTCCGGTTGGGCGTTGTATTGGTTTTTCGGAAGTGTTAGACCTCTAAGAGAAAAATTTAAATGGTTGGGAAAGGCCATGGGATGTAGAAATATTTTTTTCACATTTTATTTCCTTGTAAAAACAGGTAAATCAATAGCGATTTTTGTACGCATAAGTACCCAGTGAACGGTTCGTTTAGCTTTATATATTGTTCTGGGTGGCCGTTGTATTGGTTTTTCGGAAGTGTTAGACCTGTAAGAGAAAAATTTAAATGGTTGGGAAAGGCCATGGGATGTAGAAATATTTTTTTCACATTTTATTTCCTTGTAAAAACAGGTAAATCTATAGGGATTTTGGTACGGATAAGTGCCCAGTGAACGGTTCGTTTAGCTTTATATATTGTTCCGGTTGGGCGTTGTATTGGTTTTTCGGAAGTGTTAGACCTGTAAGAGAAAAATTTAAATGGTTGGGATAGGCCATGGGATGTAGAAATATTTTTTTCACATTTTATTTCCTTGTAAAAACAGGTAAATCAATAGCGATTTTCGTACGCATAAGTACCCAGTGAACAGTTAGTTTAGCTTTATATATTGTTCCGGTTGGGCGTTGTATTGGTTCTTCGGAAGTGTTAGACCTGTAAGAGAAAAATTTAAATGGTTGGGAAAGGCCATGGGATGTAGAAATATTTTTTTCACATTTTATTTCCTTGTAAAAAAAGGTAAAACAATAGGGATTTTCGTAGGGATAAGTACCCAGTGAACGGTTCGTTTAGCTTTATATATTGTTCCGGGTGGGCGTTGTATTGGTTTTTCGGAAGTGTTAGACCTGTAAGAGAAAAATTTAAATGGTTGGGAAAGGCCTTGGGATGTAGAAATATTTTTTTCACATTTTACTTCCTTGTAAAAACAGGTAAATCAATAGGGATTTTCGTACGGATAAGTACCCAGTGAACGGTTCGTTTAGCTTTGTATATTGTTCCGGGTGGGCGTTGTATTGGTTTTTCGGAAGTGTAAGACCTGTAAGAGAAAAATTTAAATGGTTGGGAAAGGCCATGGGATGTAGAAATATTTTTTTCACATTTTACTTCCTTGTAAAAACAGGTAAATCAACAGGGATTTTCGTACGGATAAGTACCCAGTGAACGGTTCGTTTAGCTTTATATATTGTTCCAGGTGGGAGTTGTATTGGTTTTTCGGAAGTGTTAGACCTGTAAGAGAAAAATTTAAATGGTTGGGATAGGCCATGGGATGTAGAAATATTTTTTTCACATTTTATTTCCTTGTAAAAACAGGTAAATCAATAGCGATTTTCGTACGCATAAGTACCCAGTGAACAGTTCGTTTAGCTTTATATATTGTTCCGGTTGGGCGTTGTATTGGTTTTTCAGAAGTGTTAGACCTCTAAGAGAAAAATTTAAATGGTTGGGAAAGGCCATGGGATGTAGAAATATTTTTTTCACATTTTACTTCCTTGTAAAAACAGGTAAATCAACAGGGATTTTCGTACGGATAAGTACCCAGTGAACGGTTCGTTTAGCTTTATATATTGTTCCAGGTGGGAGTTGTATTGGTTTTTCGGAAGTGTTAGACCTGTAAGAGAAAAATTTAAATGGTTGGGATAGGCCATGGGATGTAGAAATATTTTTTTCACATTTTATTTCCTTGTAAAAACAGGTAAATCAATAGCGATTTTCGTACGCATAAGTACCCAGTGAACAGTTCGTTTAGCTTTATATATTGTTCCAGTTGGGCGTTGTATTGGTTTTTCGGAAGTGTTAGACCTGTAAGAGAAAAATTTAAATGGTTGGGATAGGCCATGGGATGTAGAAATATTTTTTTCACATTTTATTTCCTTGTAAAAACAGGTAAATCAATAGCGATTTTCGTACAAATAAGTACCCAGTGAACGGTTCGTTTAGCTTTATATATTGTTCCGGGTGGGCGTTGTATTGGTTTTTCGGAAGTGTTAGACCTGTAAGAGAAAAATTTAAATGGTTGGGAAAGGCCATGGGATGTTGAAATATTTTTTTCACATTTTACTTCCTTGTAAAAAAAGGTAAAACAATAGGGATTTTCGTAGGGATAAGTACCCAGTTAACGGTTCGTTTAGCTTTATATATTGTTCCGGGTGGGCGTTGTATTGGTTTTTCGGAAGTGTTAGACCTGTAAGAGAAAAATTTAAATGGTTGGGAAAGGCCATGGGATGTAGAAATATTTTTTTCACATTTTACTTCCTTGTAAAAACAGGTAAATCAATAGGGATTTTCGTACGGATAAGTACCCAGTGAACTGTTCGTTTAGCTTTATATATTGTTCCGGGTGGGCGTTGTATTGGTTTTTCGGAAGTGTTAGACCTGTAAGAGAAAAATTTAAATGGTTGGGAAAGGCCATGGGATGTAGAAATATTTTTTTCACATTTTACTTCCTTGTAAAAAAAGGTAAATCAACAGGGATTTTTGTACGCATAAGTACCCAGTGAACGGTTCGTTTAGCTTTATATATTGTTCCGGGTGGCCGTTGTATTGGTTTTTCGGAAGTGTTAGACCTGTAAGAGAAAAATTTAAATGGTTGGGAAAGGCCATGGGATGTAGAAATATTTTTTTCACATTTTATTTCCTTGTAAAAACAGGTAAATCTATAGGGATTTTCGTACGGATAAGTGCCCAGTGAACGGTTCGTTTAGCTTTATATATTGTTCCGGTTGGGCGTTGTATTGGTTTTTCGGAAGTGTTAGACCTGTAAGAGAAAAATTTAAAAGGTTGGGAAAGGCCATGGGATGTAGAAATATTTTTTTCACATTTTATTTCCTTGTAAAAACAGGCAAATCAATAGGGATTTTCGTACGGATAAGTGCCCAGTGAACTGTTCGTTTAGCTTTATATATTGTTCTGGGTGGCCGTTGTATTGGTTTTTCGGAAGTGTTAGACCTGTAAGAGAAAAATTTAAATGGTTGGGAAAGGCCATGGGATGTAGAAATATTTTTTTCACATTTTATTTCCTTGTAAAAACAGGTAAATCTATAGGGATTTTCGTACGGATAAGTGCCCAGTGAACGGTTCGTTTAGCTTTATATATTGTTCCGGTTGGGCGTTGTATTCGTTTTTCGGAAGTGTTAGACCTGTAAGAGAAAAATTTAAATGGTTGGGAAAGGCCATGGGATGTAGAAATATTTTTTTCACATGTTATTTCCTTGTAAAAACAGGTATATCGATAGCGATTTTTGTACGCATAAGTACCCAGTGAACGGTTCGTTTAGCTTTATATATTGTTCCGGTTGGGCGTTGTATTGGTTTTTCAGAAGTGTTAGACCTGTAAGAGAAAAATTTAAATGGTTGGGAAAGGCCATGGGATGTAGAAATATTTTTTTCACATTTTATTTCCTTGTAAAAACAGGTAAATCTAAAGGGATTTTCGTACGGATAAGTGCCCAGTGAACGGTTCGTTTAGCTTTATATATTGTTCCGGTTGGGCGTTGTATTCATTTTTCGGAAGTGTTAGACCTGTAAGAGAAAAATTTAAATGGTTGGGAAAGGCCATGGGATGTAGAAATATTTTTTTCACATGTTATTTCCTTGTAAAAACAGGTATATCGATAGCGATTTTTGTACGCATCAGTACCCAGTGAACGGTTCGTTTAGCTTTATATATTGTTCCGGTTGGGCGTTGTATTGGTTTTTCGGAAGTGTTAGACCTGTAAGAGAAAAATTTAAATGGTTGGGAAAGGCCATGGGATGTAGAAATATTTTTTTCACATTTTATTTCCTTGTAAAAAAAGGTAAAACAATAGGGATTTTCGTAGGGATAAGTACCCAGTGAACGGTTCGTTTAGCTTTATATATTGTTCCGGGTGGGCGTTGTATTGGTTTTTCGGAAGTGTTAGACCTGTAAGAGAAAAATTTAAATGGTTGGGAAAGGCCTTGGGATGTAGAAATATTTTTTTCACATTTTACTTCCTTGTAAAAACAGGTAAATCAATAGGGATTTTCGTACGGATAAGTACCCAGTGAACGGTTCGTTTAGCTTTGTATATTGTTCCGGGTGGGCGTTGTATTGGTTTTTCGGAAGTGTAAGACCTGTAAGAGAAAAATTTAAATGGTTGGGAAAGGCCATGGGATGTAGAAATATTTTTTTCACATTTTACTTCCTTGTAAAAACAGGTAAATCAACAGGGATTTTCGTACGGATAAGTACCCAGTGAACGGTTCGTTTAGCTTTATATATTGTTCCAGGTGGGAGTTGTATTGGTTTTTCGGAAGTGTTAGACCTGTAAGAGAAAAATTTAAATGGTTGGGATAGGCCATGGGATGTAGAAATATTTTTTTCACATTTTATTTCCTTGTAAAAACAGGTAAATCAATAGCGATTTTCGTACGCATATGTACCCAGTGAACAGTTCGTTTAGCTTTATATATTGTTCCGGTTGGGCGTTGTATTGGTTTTTCGGAAGTGTTAGACCTCTAAGAGAAAAATTTAAATGGTTGGGAAAGGCCATGGGATGTAGAAATATTTTTTTCACATTTTACTTCCTTGTAAAAACAGGTAAATCAACAGGGATTTTCGTACGGATAAGTACCCAGTGAACGGTTCGTTTAGCTTTATATATTGTTCCAGGTGGGAGTTGTATTGGTTTTTCGGAAGTGTTAGACCTGTAAGAGAAAAATTTAAATGGTTGGGATAGGCCATGGGATGTAGAAATATTTTTTTCACATTTTATTTCCTTGTAAAAACAGGTAAATCAATAGCGATTTTCGTACGCATAAGTACCCAGTGAACAGTTCGTTTAGCTTTATATATTGTTCCAGTTGGGCGTTGTATTGGTTTTTCGGAAGTGTTAGACCTGTAAGAGAAAAATTTAAATGGTTGGGATAGGCCATGGGATGTAGAAATATTTTTTTCACATTTTATTTCCTTGTAAAAACAGGTAAATCAATAGCGATTTTCGTACAAATAAGTACCCAGTGAACGGTTCGTTTAGCTTTATATATTGTTCCGGGTGGGCGTTGTATTGGTTTTTCGGAAGTGTTAGACCTGTAAGAGAAAAATTTAAATGGTTGGGAAAGGCCATGGGATGTTGAAATATTTTTTTCACATTTTACTTCCTTGTAAAAAAAGGTAAAACAATAGGGATTTTCGTAGGGATAAGTACCCAGTTAACGGTTCGTTTAGCTTTATATATTGTTCCGGGTGGGCGTTGTATTGGTTTTTCGGAAGTGTTAGACCTGTAAGAGAAAAATTTAAATGGTTGGGAAAGGCCATGGGATGTAGAAATATTTTTTTCACATTTTACTTCCTTGTAAAAACAGGTAAATCTATAGGGATTTTCGTACGGATAAGTACCCAGTGAACTGTTCGTTTAGCTTTATATATTGTTCCGGGTGGGCGTTGTATTGGTTTTTCGGAAGTGTTAGACCTGTAAGAGAAAAATTTAAATGGTTGGGAAAGGCCATGGGATGTAGAAATATTTTTTTCACATTTTACTTCCTTGTAAAAAAAGGTAAATCAACAGGGATTTTTGTACGCATAAGTACCCAGTGAACGGTTCGTTTAGCTTTATATATTGTTCCGGGTGGCCGTTGTATTGGTTTTTCGGAAGTGTTAGACCTGTAAGAGAAAAATTTAAATGGTTGGGAAAGGCCATGGGATGTAGAAATATTTTTTTCACATTTTATTTCCTTGTAAAAACAGGTAAATCTATAGGGATTTTCGTACGGATAAGTGCCCAGTGAACGGTTCGTTTAGCTTTATATATTGTTCCGGTTGGGCGTTGTATTGGTTTTTCGGAAGTGTTAGACCTGTAAGAGAAAAATTTAAAAGGTTGGGAAAGGCCATGGGATGTAGAAATATTTTTTTCACATTTTATTTCCTTGTAAAAACAGGCAAATCAATAGGGATTTTCGTACGGATAAGTGCCCAGTGAACTGTTCGTTTAGCTTTATATATTGTTCTGGGTGGCCGTTGTATTGGTTTTTCGGAAGTGTTAGACCTGTAAGAGAAAAATTTAAATGGTTGGGAAAGGCCATGGGATGTAGAAATATTTTTTTCACATTTTATTTCCTTGTAAAAACAGGTAAATCTATAGGGATTTTCGTACGGATAAGTGCCCAGTGAACGGTTCGTTTAGCTTTATATATTGTTCCGGTTGGGCGTTGTATTCGTTTTTCGGAAGTGTTAGACCTGTAAGAGAAAAATTTAAATGGTTGGGAAAGGCCATGGGATGTAGAAATATTTTTTTCACATGTTATTTCCTTGTAAAAACAGGTATATCGATAGCGATTTTTGTACGCATAAGTACCCAGTGAACGGTTCGTTTAGCTTTATATATTGTTCCGGTTGGGCGTTGTATTGGTTTTTCAGAAGTGTTAGACCTGTAAGAGAAAAATTTAAATGGTTGGGAAAGGCCATGGGATGTAGAAATATTTTTTTCACATTTTATTTCCTTGTAAAAACAGGTAAATCTAAAGGGATTTTCGTACGGATAAGTGCCCAGTGAACGGTTCGTTTAGCTTTATATATTGTTCCGGTTGGGCGTTGTATTCATTTTTCGGAAGTGTTAGACCTGTAAGAGAAAAATTTAAATGGTTGGGAAAGGCCATGGGATGTAGAAATATTTTTTTCACATGTTATTTCCTTGTAAAAACAGGTATATCGATAGCGATTTTTGTACGCATCAGTACCCAGTGAACGGTTCGTTTAGCTTTATATATTGTTCCGGTTGGGCGTTGTATTGGTTTTTCGGAAGTGTTAGACCTGTAAGAGAAAAATTTAAATGGTTGGGAAAGGCCATGGGATGTAGAAATATTTTTTTCACATTTTATTTCCTTGTAAAAACAGGTAAATCTAAAGGGATTTTCGTACGGATAAGTGCCCAGTGAACGGTTCGTTTAGCTTTATATATTGTTCCGGTTGGGCGTTGTATTGGTTTTTCGGAAGTGTTAGACCTGTAAGTGAAAAATTTAAATGGTTGGGATAGGCCATGGGATGTAGAAATATTTTTTTCACATTTTACTTCCTTGTAAAAAAAGGTAAATCAATAGGGATTTTCGTACGGATAAGTACCCTGTGAACGGTTCGTTTAGCTTTATATATTGTTCCGGAAGGGCGGTGTATTGGTTTTTCGGAAGTGTTAGACCTGTAAGAGAAAAATTTAAATGGTTGGGAAAGGCCATGGGATGTAGAAATATTTTTTTCACATTTTAGTTCCTTGTAAAAACAGGTAAATCAATAGGGATTTTCGTACGGCTAAGTACCCAGTGAACGGTTCGTTTAGCTTTATATATTGTTCCGGGTGGGCGTTGTATTGGTTTTTCGGAAGTGTTAGACCTGTAAGAGAAAAATTTAAATGGTTGGGAAAGGCCATGGGATGTAGAAATATTTTTTTCACATTTTACTTCCTTGTAAAAACAGGTAAATCAATAGGGATTTTCGTACGGATAAGTACCCAGTGAACGGTTCGTTTAGCTTTATATATTGTTCCGGTTGGGCGTTGTATTGGTTTTTCGGAAGTGTTAGACCTGTAAGTGAAAAATTTAAATGGTTGGGATAGGCCATGGGATGTAGAAATATTTTTTTCACATTTTACTTCCTTGTAAAAAAAGGTAAATCAATAGGGATTTTCGTACGGATAAGTACCCTGTGAACGGTTCGTTTAGCTTTATATATTGTTCCGGAAGGGCGGTGTATTGGTTTTTCGGAAGTGTTAGACCTGTAAGAGAAAAATTTAAATGGTTGGGAAAGGCCATGGGATGTAGAAATATTTTTTTCACATTTTAGTTCCTTGTAAAAACAGGTAAATCAATAGGGATTTTCGTACGGCTAAGTACCCAGTGAACGGTTCGTTTAGCTTTATATATTGTTCCGGGTGGGCGTTGTATTGGTTTTTCGGAAGTGTTAGACCTGTAAGAGAAAAATTTAAATGGTTGGGAAAGGCCATGGGATGTAGAAATATTTTTTTCACATTTTACTTCCTTGTAAAAACAGGTAAATCAATAGGGATTTTCGTACGGATAAGTACCCAGTGAACGGTTCGTTTAGCTTTATATATTGTTCCGAGTGGGCGTTGTATTGGTTTTTCGGAAGTGTTAGACCTGTAAGAGAAAAATTTAAATGGTTCGGATAGGCCATGGGATGTAGAAATATTATTTTCACATTTTATTTCCTTGTAAAAACAGGTAAATCAATAGGGATTTTCGTACGCATAAGTACCCAGTGAACAGTTCGTGTAGCTTTATATATTGTTCCGGTTGGGCGTTGTATTGGTTTTTCGGAAGTGTTAGACCTGTAAGAGAAAAATTTAAATGGTTGGGAAAGGCCATGGGATGTAGAAATATTTTTTTCACATTTTATTTCCTTGTAAAAACAGGTAAATCAATAGGGATTTTCGTACGGATAAGTGCCCAGTGAACTGTTCGTTTAGCTTTATATATTGTTCCGGTTGGGCGTTGTATTGGTTCTTCGGAAGTGTTAGACCTGTAAGAGAAAAATTTAAATGGTTGGGAAAGGCCATGGGATGTAGAAATATTTTTTTCACATTTTATTTCCTTGTAAAAACAGGTAAATCGATAGCGATTTTTGTACGCGTAAGTACCCAGTGAACGGTTCGTTTAGCTTTATATATTGTTCTGGGTGGCCGTTGTATTGGTTTTTCGGAAGTGTTAGACCTGTAAGAGAAAAATTTAAAAGGTTGGGAAAGGCCATGGGATGTAGAAATATTTTTTTCACATTTTATTTCCTTGTAAAAACAGGCAAATCAATAGGGATTTTCGTACGGATAAGTGCCCAGTGAACTGTTCGTTTAGCTTTATATATTGTTCCGGTTGGGCGTTGTATTGGTTCTTCGGAAGTGTTAGACCTGTAAGAGAAAAATTTAAATGGTTGGGAAAGGCCATGGGATGTAGAAATATTTTTTTCACATTTTATTTCCTTGTAAAAACAGGTAAATCGATAGCGATTTTTGTACGCATAAGTACCCAGTGAACGGTTCGTTTAGCTTTATATATTGTTCTGGGTGGCCGTTGTATTGGTTTTTCGGAAGTGTTAGACCTGTAAGAGAAAAATTTAAAAGGTTGGGAAAGGCCATGGGATGTAGAAATATTTTTTTCACATTTTATTTCCTTGTAAAAACAGGCAAATCAATAGGGATTTTCGTACGGATAAGTGCCCAGTGAACTGTTCGTTTAGCTTTATATATTGTTCCGGTTGGGCGTTGTATTGGTTCTTCGGAAGTGTTAGACCTGTAAGAGAAAAATTTAAATGGTTGGGAAAGGCCATGGGATGTAGAAATATTTTTTTCACATTTTATTTCCTTGTAAAAACAAGTAAATCAATAGGGATTTTCGTACGGATAAGTGCCCAGTGAACGGTTCGTTTAGCTTTATATATTGTTCCGGTTGGGCGTTGTATTGGTTTTTCGGAAGTGTTAGACCTGTAAGAGAAAAATTTAAATGGTTGGGAAAGGCCATGGGATGTAGAAATATTTTTTTCACATTTTACTTCCTTGTAAAAAAAGGTAAATCAACAGGGATTTTCGGACGGATAAGTACCCAGTGAACGGTTCGTTTAGCTTTATATATTGTTCCGGGTGGGCGTTGTATTGGTTTTTCGGAAGTGTTAGACCTGTAAGAGAAAAATTTAAATGGTTGGGAAAGGCCATGGGATGTTGAAATATTTTTTTCACATTTTACTTCCTTGTAAAAAAAGGTAAAACAATAGGGATTTTCGTAGGGATAAGTACCCAGTTAACGGTTCGTTTAGCTTTATATATTGTTCCGGGTGGGCGTTGTATTGGTTTTTCGGAAGTGTTAGACCTGTAAGAGAAAAATTTAAATGGTTGGGAAAGGCCATGGGATGTAGAAATATTTTTTTCACATTTTACTTCCTTGTAAAAACAGGTAAATCAATAGGGATTTTCGTACGGATAAGTACCCAGTGAACTGTTCGTTTAGCTTTATATATTGTTCCGGGTGGGCGTTGTATTGGTTTTTCGGAAGTGTTAGACCTGTAAGAGAAAAATTTAAATGGTTGGGAAACGCCATGGGATGTAGAAATATTTTTTTCACATTTTACTTCCTTGTAAAAACAGGTAAATCAATAGGGATTTTCTTACGGATAAGTACCCAGTGAACGGTTCGTTTAGCTTTATATATTGTTCCGGGTGGGAGTTGTATTGGTTTTTCGGAAGTGTTAGACCTGTAAGAGAAAAATTTAAATGGTTGGGATAGGCCATGGGATGTAGAAATATTTTTTTCACATTTTATTTCCTTGTAAAAACAGGTAAATCAATAGCGATTTTTGTACGCATAAGTACCCAGTGAACGGTTCGTTTAGCTTTATATATTGTTCTGGGTGGCCGTTGTATTGGTTTTTCGGAAGTGTTAGACCTGTAAGAGAAAAATTTAAAAGGTTGGGAAAGGCCATGGGATGTAGAAATATTTTTTTCACATTTTATTTCCTTGTAAAAACAGGCAAATCAATAGGGATTTTCGTACGGATAAGTGCCCAGTGAACTGTTCGTTTAGCTTTATATATTGTTCCGGTTGGGCGTTGTATTGGTTCTTCGGAAGTGTTAGACCTGTAAGAGAAAAATTTAAATGGTTGGGAAAGGCCATGGGATGTAGAAATATTTTTTTCACATTTTATTTCCTTGTAAAAACAAGTAAATCAATAGGGATTTTCGTACGGATAAGTGCCCAGTGAACGGTTCGTTTAGCTTTATATATTGTTCCGGTTGGGCGTTGTATTGGTTTTTCGGAAGTGTTAGACCTGTAAGAGAAAAATTTAAATGGTTGGGAAAGGCCATGGGATGTAGAAATATTTTTTTCACATTTTACTTCCTTGTAAAAAAAGGTAAATCAACAGGGATTTTCGGACGGATAAGTACCCAGTGAACGGTTCGTTTAGCTTTATATATTGTTCCGGGTGGGCGTTGTATTGGTTTTTCGGAAGTGTTAGACCTGTAAGAGAAAAATTTAAATGGTTGGGAAAGGCCATGGGATGTTGAAATATTTTTTTCACATTTTACTTCCTTGTAAAAAAAGGTAAAACAATAGGGATTTTCGTAGGGATAAGTACCCAGTTAACGGTTCGTTTAGCTTTATATATTGTTCCGGGTGGGCGTTGTATTGGTTTTTCGGAAGTGTTAGACCTGTAAGAGAAAAATTTAAATGGTTGGGAAAGGCCATGGGATGTAGAAATATTTTTTTCACATTTTACTTCCTTGTAAAAACAGGTAAATCAATAGGGATTTTCGTACGGATAAGTACCCAGTGAACTGTTCGTTTAGCTTTATATATTGTTCCGGGTGGGCGTTGTATTGGTTTTTCGGAAGTGTTAGACCTGTAAGAGAAAAATTTAAATGGTTGGGAAACGCCATGGGATGTAGAAATATTTTTTTCACATTTTACTTCCTTGTAAAAACAGGTAAATCAATAGGGATTTTCTTACGGATAAGTACCCAGTGAACGGTTCGTTTAGCTTTATATATTGTTCCGGGTGGGAGTTGTATTGGTTTTTCGGAAGTGTTAGACCTGTAAGAGAAAAATTTAAATGGTTGGGATAGGCCATGGGATGTAGAAATATTTTTTTCACATTTTATTTCCTTGTAAAAACAGGTAAATCAATAGCGATTTTCGTACGGATAAGTACCCAGTGAACAGTTCGTTTAGCTTTATATATTGTTCCGGTTGGGCGTTGTATTGGTTTTTCGGAAGTGTTAGACCTGTAAGAGAAAAATTTAAATGGTTGGGAAAGGCCATGGGATGTAGAAATATTTTTTTCACATTTTATTTCCTTGTAAAAACAGGTAAATCAATAGGGATTTTCGTACGGATAAGTGCCCAGTGAACTGTTCGTTTAGCTTTATATATTGTTCCGGTTGGGCGTTGTATTGGTTCTTCGGAAGTGTTAGACCTGTAAGAGAAAAATTTAAATGGTTGGGAAAGGCCATGGGATGTAGATATATTTTTTTCACATTTTATTTCCTTGTAAAAACAAGTAAATCAATAGGGATTTTCGTACGGATAAGTGCCCAGTGAACGGTTCGTTTAGCTTTATATATTGTTCCGGTTGGGCGTTGTATCGGTTTTTCGGAAGTGTTAGACCTGTAAGAGAAAAATTTAAATGGTTGGGAAAGGCCATGGGATGTAGATATATTTTTTTCACATTTTATTTCCTTGTAAAAAAAGGTAAATCAATAGGGATTTTCGTACGGATAAGTGCCCAGTGAACTGTTCGTTTAGCTTTATATATTGTTCCGGTTGGGCGTTTTATTGGTTCTTCGGAAGTGTTAGACCTGTAAGAGAAAAATTTAAATGGTTGGGAAAGGCCATGGGATGTAGAAATATTTTTTTTCACATTTTACTTCCTTGTAAAAAAGGTAAAACAATAGGGATTTTCGTAGGGATAAGTACCCAGTTAACGGTTCGTTTAGCTTTATATATTGTTCCGGGTGGGCGTTGTATTGGTTTTTCGGAAGTGTTAGACCTGTAAGAGAAAAATTTAAATGGTTGGGAAAGGCCATGGGATGTAGAAATATTTTTTTCACATTTTATTTCCTTGTAAAAACAAGTAAATCAATAGGGATTTTCGTACGGATAAGTGCCCAGTGAACGGTTCGTTTAGCTTTATATATTGTTCCGGTTGGGCGTTGTATTGGTTTTTCGGAAGTGTTAGACCTCTAAGAGAAAAATTTAAATGGTTGGGAAAGGCCATGGGATGTAGAAATATTTTTTTCACATTTTATTTCCTTGTAAAAACAGGTAAATCAATAGCGATTTTTGTAAGCATAAGTACCCAGTGAACGGTTCGTTTAGCTTTATATATTGTTCTGGGTGGCCGTTGTATTGGTTTTTCGGAAGTGTTAGACCTGTAAGAGAAAAATATAAATGGTTGGGAAAGGCCATGGGATGTAGAAATATTTTTTTCACATTTTATTTCCTTGTAAAAACAGATAAATCTATAGGGATTTTCGTACGGATAAGTGCCCAGTGAACGGTTCGTTTAGCTTTATATATTGTTCCGGTTGGGCGTTGTATTGGTTTTTCGGAAGTGTTAGACCTGTAAGAGAAAAATTTAAGTGGTTGGGAAAGGCCATGGGATGTAGAAATATTTTTTTCACATGTTATTTCCTTGTAAAAACAGGTAAATCAATAGCGAATTTTGTACGCATAAGTACCCAGTGAACGGTTTGTTTAGCTTTATATATTGTTCCGGTTGGGCGTTGTATTGGTTTTTCGGAAGTGTTAGACCTGTAAGAGAAAAATTTAAATGGTTGGGAAAGGCCATGGGATGTAGAAATATTTTTTTCACATTTTATTTCCTTGTGAAAACAGGTAAATCAATAGGGATTTTCGTACGGATAAGTGCCCAGTGAACTGTTTGTTTAGCTTTATATATTGTTCCGGTTGGGCGTTGTATTGGTTTTTCGGAAGTGTTAGACCTGTAAGAGAAAAATTTAAGTGGTTGGGAAAGGCCATGGGATGTAGAAATATTTTTTTCACATGTTATTTCCTTGTAAAAACAGGTAAATCAATAGCGAATTTTGTACGCATAAGTACCCAGTGAACGGTTTGTTTAGCTTTATATATTGTTCCGGTTGGGCGTTGTATTGGTTTTTCGGAAGTGTTAGACCTGTAAGAGAAAAATTTAAATGGTTGGGAAAGGCCATGGGATGTAGAAATATTTTTTTCACATTTTATTTCCTTGTGAAAACAGGTAAATCAATAGGGATTTTCGTACGGATAAGTGCCCAGTGAACTGTTTGTTTAGCTTTATATATTGTTCCGGTTGGGCGTTGTATTGGTTTTTCGGAAGTGTTAGACCTGTAAGAGAAAAATTTAAATGGTTGGGAAAGGCCATGGGATGTAGAAATATTTTTTTCACATTTTATTTCCTTGTAAAAAGAAGTAAATCAATAGGGATTTTCGTACGGATAAGTGCCCAGTGAACGGTTCGTTTAGCTTTATATATTGTTCCGGTTGGGCGTTGTATTCATTTTTCGGAAGTGTTAGACCTGTAAGAGAAAAATTTAAATGGTTGGGAAAGGCCATGGGATGTAGAAATATTTTTTTCACATGTTATTTCCTTGTAAAAACAGGTATATCGATAGCGATTTTTGTACGCATCAGTACCCAGTGAACGGTTCGTTTAGCTTTATATATTGTTCCGGTTGGGCGTTGTATTGGTTTTTCGGAAGTGTTAGACCTGTAAGAGAAAAATTTAAATGGTTGGGAAAGGCCATGGGATGTAGAAATATTTTTTTCACATTTTATTTCCTTGTAAAAAAAGGTAAAACAATAGGGATTTTCGTAGGGATAAGTACCCAGTGAACGGTTCGTTTAGCTTTATATATTGTTCCGGGTGGGCGTTGTATTGGTTTTTCGGAAGTGTTAGACCTGTAAGAGAAAAATTTAAATGGTTGGGAAAGGCCTTGGGATGTAGAAATATTTTTTTCACATTTTACTTCCTTGTAAAAACAGGTAAATCAATAGGGATTTTCGTACGGATAAGTACCCAGTGAACGGTTCGTTTAGCTTTGTATATTGTTCCGGGTGGGCGTTGTATTGGTTTTTCGGAAGTGTAAGACCTGTAAGAGAAAAATTTAAATGGTTGGGAAAGGCCATGGGATGTAGAAATATTTTTTTCACATTTTACTTCCTTGTAAAAACAGGTAAATCAACAGGGATTTTCGTACGGATAAGTACCCAGTGAACGGTTCGTTTAGCTTTATATATTGTTCCAGGTGGGAGTTGTATTGGTTTTTCGGAAGTGTTAGACCTGTAAGAGAAAAATTTAAATGGTTGGGATAGGCCATGGGATGTAGAAATATTTTTTTCACATTTTATTTCCTTGTAAAAACAGGTAAATCAATAGCGATTTTCGTACGCATAAGTACCCAGTGAACAGTTCGTTTAGCTTTATATATTGTTCCGGTTGGGCGTTGTATTGGTTTTTCGGAAGTGTTAGACCTCTAAGAGAAAAATTTAAATGGTTGGGAAAGGCCATGGGATGTAGAAATATTTTTTTCACATTTTACTTCCTTGTAAAAACAGGTAAATCAACAGGGATTTTCGTACGGATAAGTACCCAGTGAACGGTTCGTTTAGCTTTATATATTGTTCCAGGTGGGAGTTGTATTGGTTTTTCGGAAGTGTTAGACCTGTAAGAGAAAAATTTAAATGGTTGGGATAGGCCATGGGATGTAGAAATATTTTTTTCACATTTTATTTCCTTGTAAAAACAGGTAAATCAATAGCGATTTTCGTACGCATAAGTACCCAGTGAACAGTTCGTTTAGCTTTATATATTGTTCCAGTTGGGCGTTGTATTGGTTTTTCGGAAGTGTTAGACCTGTAAGAGAAAAATTTAAATGGTTGGGATAGGCCATGGGATGTAGAAATATTTTTTTCACATTTTATTTCCTTGTAAAAACAGGTAAATCAATAGCGATTTTCGTACAAATAAGTACCCAGTGAACGGTTCGTTTAGCTTTATATATTGTTCCGGGTGGGCGTTGTATTGGTTTTTCGGAAGTGTTAGACCTGTAAGAGAAAAATTTAAATGGTTGGGAAAGGCCATGGGATGTTGAAATATTTTTTTCACATTTTACTTCCTTGTAAAAAAAGGTAAAACAATAGGGATTTTCGTAGGGATAAGTACCCAGTTAACGGTTCGTTTAGCTTTATATATTGTTCCGGGTGGGCGTTGTATTGGTTTTTCGGAAGTGTTAGACCTGTAAGAGAAAAATTTAAATGGTTGGGAAAGGCCATGGGATGTAGAAATATTTTTTTCACATTTTACTTCCTTGTAAAAACAGGTAAATCTATAGGGATTTTCGTACGGATAAGTACCCAGTGAACTGTTCGTTTAGCTTTATATATTGTTCCGGGTGGGCGTTGTATTGGTTTTTCGGAAGTGTTAGACCTGTAAGAGAAAAATTTAAATGGTTGGGAAAGGCCATGGGATGTAGAAATATTTTTTTCACATTTTACTTCCTTGTAAAAAAAGGTAAATCAACAGGGATTTTTGTACGCATAAGTACCCAGTGAACGGTTCGTTTAGCTTTATATATTGTTCCGGGTGGCCGTTGTATTGGTTTTTCGGAAGTGTTAGACCTGTAAGAGAAAAATTTAAATGGTTGGGAAAGGCCATGGGATGTAGAAATATTTTTTTCACATTTTATTTCCTTGTAAAAACAGGTAAATCTATAGGGATTTTCGTACGGATAAGTGCCCAGTGAACGGTTCGTTTAGCTTTATATATTGTTCCGGTTGGGCGTTGTATTGGTTTTTCGGAAGTGTTAGACCTGTAAGAGAAAAATTTAAAAGGTTGGGAAAGGCCATGGGATGTAGAAATATTTTTTTCACATTTTATTTCCTTGTAAAAACAGGCAAATCAATAGGGATTTTCGTACGGATAAGTGCCCAGTGAACTGTTCGTTTAGCTTTATATATTGTTCTGGGTGGCCGTTGTATTGGTTTTTCGGAAGTGTTAGACCTGTAAGAGAAAAATTTAAATGGTTGGGAAAGGCCATGGGATGTAGAAATATTTTTTTCACATTTTATTTCCTTGTAAAAACAGGTAAATCTATAGGGATTTTCGTACGGATAAGTGCCCAGTGAACGGTTCGTTTAGCTTTATATATTGTTCCGGTTGGGCGTTGTATTCGTTTTTCGGAAGTGTTAGACCTGTAAGAGAAAAATTTAAATGGTTGGGAAAGGCCATGGGATGTAGAAATATTTTTTTCACATGTTATTTCCTTGTAAAAACAGGTATATCGATAGCGATTTTTGTACGCATAAGTACCCAGTGAACGGTTCGTTTAGCTTTATATATTGTTCCGGTTGGGCGTTGTATTGGTTTTTCAGAAGTGTTAGACCTGTAAGAGAAAAATTTAAATGGTTGGGAAAGGCCATGGGATGTAGAAATATTTTTTTCACATTTTATTTCCTTGTAAAAACAGGTAAATCTAAAGGGATTTTCGTACGGATAAGTGCCCAGTGAACGGTTCGTTTAGCTTTATATATTGTTCCGGTTGGGCGTTGTATTCATTTTTCGGAAGTGTTAGACCTGTAAGAGAAAAATTTAAATGGTTGGGAAAGGCCATGGGATGTAGAAATATTTTTTTCACATGTTATTTCCTTGTAAAAACAGGTATATCGATAGCGATTTTTGTACGCATCAGTACCCAGTGAACGGTTCGTTTAGCTTTATATATTGTTCCGGTTGGGCGTTGTATTGGTTTTTCGGAAGTGTTAGACCTGTAAGAGAAAAATTTAAATGGTTGGGAAAGGCCATGGGATGTAGAAATATTTTTTTCACATTTTATTTCCTTGTAAAAACAGGTAAATCTAAAGGGATTTTCGTACGGATAAGTGCCCAGTGAACGGTTCGTTTAGCTTTATATATTGTTCCGGTTGGGCGTTGTATTGGTTTTTCGGAAGTGTTAGACCTGTAAGTGAAAAATTTAAATGGTTGGGATAGGCCATGGGATGTAGAAATATTTTTTTCACATTTTACTTCCTTGTAAAAAAAGGTAAATCAATAGGGATTTTCGTACGGATAAGTACCCTGTGAACGGTTCGTTTAGCTTTATATATTGTTCCGGAAGGGCGGTGTATTGGTTTTTCGGAAGTGTTAGACCTGTAAGAGAAAAATTTAAATGGTTGGGAAAGGCCATGGGATGTAGAAATATTTTTTTCACATTTTAGTTCCTTGTAAAAACAGGTAAATCAATAGGGATTTTCGTACGGCTAAGTACCCAGTGAACGGTTCGTTTAGCTTTATATATTGTTCCGGGTGGGCGTTGTATTGGTTTTTCGGAAGTGTTAGACCTGTAAGAGAAAAATTTAAATGGTTGGGAAAGGCCATGGGATGTAGAAATATTTTTTTCACATTTTACTTCCTTGTAAAAACAGGTAAATCAATAGGGATTTTCGTACGGATAAGTACCCAGTGAACGGTTCGTTTAGCTTTATATATTGTTCCGGTTGGGCGTTGTATTGGTTTTTCGGAAGTGTTAGACCTGTAAGTGAAAAATTTAAATGGTTGGGATAGGCCATGGGATGTAGAAATATTTTTTTCACATTTTACTTCCTTGTAAAAAAAGGTAAATCAATAGGGATTTTCGTACGGATAAGTACCCTGTGAACGGTTCGTTTAGCTTTATATATTGTTCCGGAAGGGCGGTGTATTGGTTTTTCGGAAGTGTTAGACCTGTAAGAGAAAAATTTAAATGGTTGGGAAAGGCCATGGGATGTAGAAATATTTTTTTCACATTTTAGTTCCTTGTAAAAACAGGTAAATCAATAGGGATTTTCGTACGGCTAAGTACCCAGTGAACGGTTCGTTTAGCTTTATATATTGTTCCGGGTGGGCGTTGTATTGGTTTTTCGGAAGTGTTAGACCTGTAAGAGAAAAATTTAAATGGTTGGGAAAGGCCATGGGATGTAGAAATATTTTTTTCACATTTTACTTCCTTGTAAAAACAGGTAAATCAATAGGGATTTTCGTACGGATAAGTACCCAGTGAACGGTTCGTTTAGCTTTATATATTGTTCCGAGTGGGCGTTGTATTGGTTTTTCGGAAGTGTTAGACCTGTAAGAGAAAAATTTAAATGGTTGGGATAGGCCATGGGATGTAGAAATATTATTTTCACATTTTATTTCCTTGTAAAAACAGGTAAATCAATAGGGATTTTCGTACGCATAAGTACCCAGTGAACAGTTCGTGTAGCTTTATATATTGTTCCGGTTGGGCGTTGTATTGGTTTTTCGGAAGTGTTAGACCTGTAAGAGAAAAATTTAAATGGTTGGGAAAGGCCATGGGATGTAGAAATATTTTTTTCACATTTTATTTCCTTGTAAAAACAGGTAAATCAATAGGGATTTTCGTACGGATAAGTGCCCAGTGAACTGTTCGTTTAGCTTTATATATTGTTCCGGTTGGGCGTTGTATTGGTTCTTCGGAAGTGTTAGACCTGTAAGAGAAAAATTTAAATGGTTGGGAAAGGCCATGGGATGTAGAAATATTTTTTTCACATTTTATTTCCTTGTAAAAACAGGTAAATCGATAGCGATTTTTGTACGCGTAAGTACCCAGTGAACGGTTCGTTTAGCTTTATATATTGTTCTGGGTGGCCGTTGTATTGGTTTTTCGGAAGTGTTAGACCTGTAAGAGAAAAATTTAAAAGGTTGGGAAAGGCCATGGGATGTAGAAATATTTTTTTCACATTTTATTTCCTTGTAAAAACAGGCAAATCAATAGGGATTTTCGTACGGATAAGTGCCCAGTGAACTGTTCGTTTAGCTTTATATATTGTTCCGGTTGGGCGTTGTATTGGTTCTTCGGAAGTGTTAGACCTGTAAGAGAAAAATTTAAATGGTTGGGAAAGGCCATGGGATGTAGAAATATTTTTTTCACATTTTATTTCCTTGTAAAAACAGGTAAATCGATAGCGATTTTTGTACGCATAAGTACCCAGTGAACGGTTCGTTTAGCTTTATATATTGTTCTGGGTGGCCGTTGTATTGGTTTTTCGGAAGTGTTAGACCTGTAAGAGAAAAATTTAAAAGGTTGGGAAAGGCCATGGGATGTAGAAATATTTTTTTCACATTTTATTTCCTTGTAAAAACAGGCAAATCAATAGGGATTTTCGTACGGATAAGTGCCCAGTGAACTGTTCGTTTAGCTTTATATATTGTTCCGGTTGGGCGTTGTATTGGTTCTTCGGAAGTGTTAGACCTGTAAGAGAAAAATTTAAATGGTTGGGAAAGGCCATGGGATGTAGAAATATTTTTTTCACATTTTATTTCCTTGTAAAAACAAGTAAATCAATAGGGATTTTCGTACGGATAAGTGCCCAGTGAACGGTTCGTTTAGCTTTATATATTGTTCCGGTTGGGCGTTGTATTGGTTTTTCGGAAGTGTTAGACCTGTAAGAGAAAAATTTAAATGGTTGGGAAAGGCCATGGGATGTAGAAATATTTTTTTCACATTTTACTTCCTTGTAAAAAAAGGTAAATCAACAGGGATTTTCGGACGGATAAGTACCCAGTGAACGGTTCGTTTAGCTTTATATATTGTTCCGGGTGGGCGTTGTATTGGTTTTTCGGAAGTGTTAGACCTGTAAGAGAAAAATTTAAATGGTTGGGAAAGGCCATGGGATGTTGAAATATTTTTTTCACATTTTACTTCCTTGTAAAAAAAGGTAAAACAATAGGGATTTTCGTAGGGATAAGTACCCAGTTAACGGTTCGTTTAGCTTTATATATTGTTCCGGGTGGGCGTTGTATTGGTTTTTCGGAAGTGTTAGACCTGTAAGAGAAAAATTTAAATGGTTGGGAAAGGCCATGGGATGTAGAAATATTTTTTTCACATTTTACTTCCTTGTAAAAACAGGTAAATCAATAGGGATTTTCGTACGGATAAGTACCCAGTGAACTGTTCGTTTAGCTTTATATATTGTTCCGGGTGGGCGTTGTATTGGTTTTTCGGAAGTGTTAGACCTGTAAGAGAAAAATTTAAATGGTTGGGAAACGCCATGGGATGTAGAAATATTTTTTTCACATTTTACTTCCTTGTAAAAACAGGTAAATCAATAGGGATTTTCTTACGGATAAGTGCCCAGTGAACGGTTCGTTTAGCTTTATATATTGTTCCGGTTGGGCGTTGTATCGGTTTTTCGGAAGTGTTAGACCTGTAAGAGAAAAATTTAAATGGTTGGGAAAGGCCATGGGATGTAGATATATTTTTTTCACATTTTATTTCCTTGTAAAAAAAGGTAAATCAATAGGGATTTTCGTACGGATAAGTGCCCAGTGAACTGTTCGTTTAGCTTTATATATTGTTCCGGTTGGGCGTTTTATTGGTTCTTCGGAAGTGTTAGACCTGTAAGAGAAAAATTTAAATGGTTGGGAAAGGCCATGGGATGTAGAAATATTTTTTTTCACATTTTACTTCCTTGTAAAAAAGGTAAAACAATAGGGATTTTCGTAGGGATAAGTACCCAGTTAACGGTTCGTTTAGCTTTATATATTGTTCCGGGTGGGCGTTGTATTGGTTTTTCGGAAGTGTTAGACCTGTAAGAGAAAAATTTAAATGGTTGGGAAAGGCCATGGGATGTAGAAATATTTTTTTCACATTTTATTTCCTTGTAAAAACAAGTAAATCAATAGGGATTTTCGTACGGATAAGTGCCCAGTGAACGGTTCGTTTAGCTTTATATATTGTTCCGGTTGGGCGTTGTATTGGTTTTTCGGAAGTGTTAGACCTCTAAGAGAAAAATTTAAATGGTTGGGAAAGGCCATGGGATGTAGAAATATTTTTTTCACATTTTATTTCCTTGTAAAAACAGGTAAATCAATAGCGATTTTTGTAAGCATAAGTACCCAGTGAACGGTTCGTTTAGCTTTATATATTGTTCTGGGTGGCCGTTGTATTGGTTTTTCGGAAGTGTTAGACCTGTAAGAGAAAAATATAAATGGTTGGGAAAGGCCATGGGATGTAGAAATATTTTTTTCACATTTTATTTCCTTGTAAAAACAGATAAATCTATAGGGATTTTCGTACGGATAAGTGCCCAGTGAACGGTTCGTTTAGCTTTATATATTGTTCCGGTTGGGCGTTGTATTGGTTTTTCGGAAGTGTTAGACCTGTAAGAGAAAAATTTAAGTGGTTGGGAAAGGCCATGGGATGTAGAAATATTTTTTTCACATGTTATTTCCTTGTAAAAACAGGTAAATCAATAGCGAATTTTGTACGCATAAGTACCCAGTGAACGGTTTGTTTAGCTTTATATATTGTTCCGGTTGGGCGTTGTATTGGTTTTTCGGAAGTGTTAGACCTGTAAGAGAAAAATTTAAATGGTTGGGAAAGGCCATGGGATGTAGAAATATTTTTTTCACATTTTATTTCCTTGTGAAAACAGGTAAATCAATAGGGATTTTCGTACGGATAAGTGCCCAGTGAACTGTTTGTTTAGCTTTATATATTGTTCCGGTTGGGCGTTGTATTGGTTTTTCGGAAGTGTTAGACCTGTAAGAGAAAAATTTAAGTGGTTGGGAAAGGCCATGGGATGTAGAAATATTTTTTTCACATGTTATTTCCTTGTAAAAACAGGTAAATCAATAGCGAATTTTGTACGCATAAGTACCCAGTGAACGGTTTGTTTAGCTTTATATATTGTTCCGGTTGGGCGTTGTATTGGTTTTTCGGAAGTGTTAGACCTGTAAGAGAAAAATTTAAATGGTTGGGAAAGGCCATGGGATGTAGAAATATTTTTTTCACATTTTATTTCCTTGTGAAAACAGGTAAATCAATAGGGATTTTCGTACGGATAAGTGCCCAGTGAACTGTTTGTTTAGCTTTATATATTGTTCCGGTTGGGCGTTGTATTGGTTTTTCGGAAGTGTTAGACCTGTAAGAGAAAAATTTAAATGGTTGGGAAAGGCCATGGGATGTAGAAATATTTTTTTCACATTTTATTTCCTTGTAAAAAGAAGTAAATCAATAGGGATTTTCGTACGGATAAGTGCCCAGTGAACGGTTCGTTTAGCTTTATATATTGTTCCGGTTGGGCGTTGTATTGGTTTTTCGGAAGTGTTAGACCTGTAAGAGAAAAATTTAAATGGTTGGGAAAGGCCATGGGATGTAGAAATATTTTTTTCACATTTTACTTCCTTGTAAAAAAAGGTAAATCAATAGGGATTTTCGTACGGATAAGTACCCAGTGAACGGTTCGTTTAGCTTTATATATTGTTCCGGTTGGGCGTTGTATTGGTTTTTCGGAAGTGTTAGACCTGTAAGAGAAAAATTTAAAAGGTTGGGAAAGGCCATGGGATGTAGAAATATTTTTTTCACATTTTATTTCCTTGTAAAAACAGGCAAATCAATAGGGATTTTCGTACGGATAAGTGCCCAGTGAACTGTTCGTTTAGCTTTATATATTGTTCTGGGTGGCCGTTGTATTGGTTTTTCGGAAGTGTTAGACCTGTAAGAGAAAAATTTAAATGGTTGGGAAAGGCCATGGGATGTAGAAATATTTTTTTCACATTTTATTTCCTTGTAAAAACAGGTAAATCTATAGGGATTTTCGTACGGATAAGTACCCAGTGAACTGTTCGTTTAGCTTTATATATTGTTCCGGGTGGGCGTTGTATTGGTTTTTCGGAAGTGTTAGACCTGTAAGAGAAAAATTTAAATGGTTGGGAAACGCCATGGGATGTAGAAATATTTTTTTCACATTTTACTTCCTTGTAAAAACAGGTAAATCAATAGGGATTTTCGTACGGATAAGTACCCAGTGAACGGTTCGTTTAGCTTTATATATTGTTCCGGTTGGGCGTTGTATTGGTTTTTCGGAAGTGTTAGACCTGTAAGAGAAAAATTTAAAAGGTTGGGAAAGGCCATGGGATGTAGAAATATTTTTTTCACATTTTATTTCCTTGTAAAAACAGGCAAATCAATAGGGATTTTCGTACGGATAAGTGCCCAGTGAACTGTTCGTTTAGCTTTATATATTGTTCTGGGTGGCCGTTGTATTGGTTTTTCGGAAGTGTTAGACCTGTAAGAGAAAAATTTAAATGGTTGGGAAAGGCCATGGGATGTAGAAATATTTTTTTCACATTTTACTTCCTTGTAAAAACAGGTAAATCAATAGGGATTTTCGTACGGATAAGTACCCAGTGAACTGTTCGTTTAGCTTTATATATTGTTCCGGGTGGGCGTTGTATTGGTTTTTCGGAAGTGTTAGACCTGTAAGAGAAAAATTTAAATGGTTGGGAAACGCCATGGGATGTAGAAATATTTTTTTCACATTTTACTTCCTTGTAAAAACAGGTAAATCAATAGGGATTTTCTTACGGATAAGTACCCAGTGAACGGTTCGTTTAGCTTTATATATTGTTCCGGGTGGGAGTTGTATTGGTTTTTCGGAAGTGTTAGACCTGTAAGAGAAAAATTTAAATGGTTGGGATAGGCCATGGGATGTAGAAATATTTTTTTCACATTTTATTTCCTTGTAAAAACAGGTAAATCAATAGCGATTTTCGTACGGATAAGTACCCAGTGAACAGTTCGTTTAGCTTTATATATTGTTCCGGTTGGGCGTTGTATTGGTTTTTCGGAAGTGTTAGACCTGTAAGAGAAAAATTTAAATGGTTGGGAAAGGCCATGGGATGTAGAAATATTTTTTTCACATTTTATTTCCTTGTAAAAACAGGTAAATCAATAGGGATTTTCGTACGGATAAGTGCCCAGTGAACTGTTCGTTTAGCTTTATATATTGTTCCGGTTGGGCGTTGTATTGGTTCTTCGGAAGTGTTAGACCTGTAAGAGAAAAATTTAAATGGTTGGGAAAGGCCATGGGATGTAGATATATTTTTTTCACATTTTATTTCCTTGTAAAAACAAGTAAATCAATAGGGATTTTCGTACGGATAAGTGCCCAGTGAACGGTTCGTTTAGCTTTATATATTGTTCCGGTTGGGCGTTGTATCGGTTTTTCGGAAGTGTTAGACCTGTAAGAGAAAAATTTAAATGGTTGGGAAAGGCCATGGGATGTAGATATATTTTTTTCACATTTTATTTCCTTGTAAAAAAAGGTAAATCAATAGGGATTTTCGTACGGATAAGTGCCCAGTGAACTGTTCGTTTAGCTTTATATATTGTTCCGGTTGGGCGTTTTATTGGTTCTTCGGAAGTGTTAGACCTGTAAGAGAAAAATTTAAATGGTTGGGAAAGGCCATGGGATGTAGAAATATTTTTTTTCACATTTTACTTCCTTGTAAAAAAGGTAAAACAATAGGGATTTTCGTAGGGATAAGTACCCAGTTAACGGTTCGTTTAGCTTTATATATTGTTCCGGGTGGGCGTTGTATTGGTTTTTCGGAAGTGTTAGACCTGTAAGAGAAAAATTTAAATGGTTGGGAAAGGCCATGGGATGTAGAAATATTTTTTTCACATTTTATTTCCTTGTAAAAACAAGTAAATCAATAGGGATTTTCGTACGGATAAGTGCCCAGTGAACGGTTCGTTTAGCTTTATATATTGTTCCGGTTGGGCGTTGTATTGGTTTTTCGGAAGTGTTAGACCTCTAAGAGAAAAATTTAAATGGTTGGGAAAGGCCATGGGATGTAGAAATATTTTTTTCACATTTTATTTCCTTGTAAAAACAGGTAAATCAATAGCGATTTTTGTAAGCATAAGTACCCAGTGAACGGTTCGTTTAGCTTTATATATTGTTCTGGGTGGCCGTTGTATTGGTTTTTCGGAAGTGTTAGACCTGTAAGAGAAAAATATAAATGGTTGGGAAAGGCCATGGGATGTAGAAATATTTTTTTCACATTTTATTTCCTTGTAAAAACAGATAAATCTATAGGGATTTTCGTACGGATAAGTGCCCAGTGAACGGTTCGTTTAGCTTTATATATTGTTCCGGTTGGGCGTTGTATTGGTTTTTCGGAAGTGTTAGACCTGTAAGAGAAAAATTTAAGTGGTTGGGAAAGGCCATGGGATGTAGAAATATTTTTTTCACATGTTATTTCCTTGTAAAAACAGGTAAATCAATAGCGAATTTTGTACGCATAAGTACCCAGTGAACGGTTTGTTTAGCTTTATATATTGTTCCGGTTGGGCGTTGTATTGGTTTTTCGGAAGTGTTAGACCTGTAAGAGAAAAATTTAAATGGTTGGGAAAGGCCATGGGATGTAGAAATATTTTTTTCACATTTTATTTCCTTGTGAAAACAGGTAAATCAATAGGGATTTTCGTACGGATAAGTGCCCAGTGAACTGTTTGTTTAGCTTTATATATTGTTCCGGTTGGGCGTTGTATTGGTTTTTCGGAAGTGTTAGACCTGTAAGAGAAAAATTTAAGTGGTTGGGAAAGGCCATGGGATGTAGAAATATTTTTTTCACATGTTATTTCCTTGTAAAAACAGGTAAATCAATAGCGAATTTTGTACGCATAAGTACCCAGTGAACGGTTTGTTTAGCTTTATATATTGTTCCGGTTGGGCGTTGTATTGGTTTTTCGGAAGTGTTAGACCTGTAAGAGAAAAATTTAAATGGTTGGGAAAGGCCATGGGATGTAGAAATATTTTTTTCACATTTTATTTCCTTGTGAAAACAGGTAAATCAATAGGGATTTTCGTACGGATAAGTGCCCAGTGAACTGTTTGTTTAGCTTTATATATTGTTCCGGTTGGGCGTTGTATTGGTTTTTCGGAAGTGTTAGACCTGTAAGAGAAAAATTTAAATGGTTGGGAAAGGCCATGGGATGTAGAAATATTTTTTTCACATTTTATTTCCTTGTAAAAAGAAGTAAATCAATAGGGATTTTCGTACGGATAAGTGCCCAGTGAACGGTTCGTTTAGCTTTATATATTGTTCCGGTTGGGCGTTGTATTGGTTTTTCGGAAGTGTTAGACCTGTAAGAGAAAAATTTAAATGGTTGGGAAAGGCCATGGGATGTAGAAATATTTTTTTCACATTTTACTTCCTTGTAAAAAAAGGTAAATCAATAGGGATTTTCGTACGGATAAGTACCCAGTGAACGGTTCGTTTAGCTTTATATATTGTTCCGGTTGGGCGTTGTATTGGTTTTTCGGAAGTGTTAGACCTGTAAGAGAAAAATTTAAAAGGTTGGGAAAGGCCATGGGATGTAGAAATATTTTTTTCACATTTTATTTCCTTGTAAAAACAGGCAAATCAATAGGGATTTTCGTACGGATAAGTGCCCAGTGAACTGTTCGTTTAGCTTTATATATTGTTCTGGGTGGCCGTTGTATTGGTTTTTCGGAAGTGTTAGACCTGTAAGAGAAAAATTTAAATGGTTGGGAAAGGCCATGGGATGTAGAAATATTTTTTTCACATTTTATTTCCTTGTAAAAACAGGTAAATCTATAGGGATTTTCGTACGGATAAGTGCCCAGTGAACGGTTCGTTTAGCTTTATATATTGTTCCGGTTGGGCGTTGTATTCGTTTTTCGGAAGTGTTAGACCTGTAAGAGAAAAATTTAAATGGTTGGGAAAGGCCATGGGATGTAGAAATATTTTTTTCACATGTTATTTCCTTGTAAAAACAGGTATATCGATAGCGATTTTTGTACGCATAAGTACCCAGTGAACGGTTCGTTTACCTTTATATATTGTTCCGGTTGGGCGTTGTATTGGTTTTTCAGAAGTGTTAGACCTGTAAGAGAAAAATTTAAATGGTTGGGAAAGGCCATGGGATGTAGAAATATTTTTTTCACATTTTATTTCCTTGTAAAAACAGGTAAATCTAAAGGGATTTTCGTACGGATAAGTGCCCAGTGAACGGTTCGTTTAGCTTTATATATTGTTCCGGGTGGGCGTTGTATTGGTTTTTCGGAAGTGTTAGACCTGTAAGAGAAAAATTTAAATGGTTGGGAAAGGCCATGGGATGTAGAAATATTTTTTTCACATTTTACTTCCTTGTAAAAACAGGTAAATCAATAGGGATTTTCGTACGGATAAGTACCCAGTGAACGGTTCGTTTAGCTTTATATATTGTTCCGGTTGGGCGTTGTATTGGTTTTTCGGAAGTGTTAGACCTGTAAGTGAAAAATTTAAATGGTTGGGATAGGCCATGGGATGTAGAAATATTTTTTTCACATTTTACTTCCTTGTAAAAAAAGGTAAATCAATAGGGATTTTCGTACGGATAAGTACCCTGTGAACGGTTCGTTTAGCTTTATATATTGTTCCGGAAGGGCGGTGTATTGGTTTTTCGGAAGTGTTAGACCTGTAAGAGAAAAATTTAAATGGTTGGGAAAGGCCATGGGATGTAGAAATATTTTTTTCACATTTTAGTTCCTTGTAAAAACAGGTAAATCAATAGGGATTTTCGTACGGCTAAGTACCCAGTGAACGGTTCGTTTAGCTTTATATATTGTTCCGGGTGGGCGTTGTATTGGTTTTTCGGAAGTGTTAGACCTGTAAGAGAAAAATTTAAATGGTTGGGAAAGGCCATGGGATGTAGAAATATTTTTTTCACATTTTACTTCCTTGTAAAAACAGGTAAATCAATAGGGATTTTCGTACGGATAAGTACCCAGTGAACGGTTCGTTTAGCTTTATATATTGTTCCGGGTGGGCGTTGTATTGGTTTTTCGGAAGTGTTAGACCTGTAAGAGAAAAATTTAAATGGTTGGGATAGGCCATGGGATGTAGAAATATTATTTTCACATTTTATTTCCTTGTAAAAACAGGTAAATCAATAGGGATTTTCGTACGCATAAGTACCCAGTGAACGGTTCGTGTAGCTTTATATATTGTTCCGGTTGGGCGTTGTATTGGTTTTTCGGAAGTGTTAGACCTGTAAGAGAAAAATTTAAATGGTTGGGAAAGGCCATGGGATGTAGAAATATTTTTTTCACATTTTATTTCCTTGTAAAAACAGGTAAATCAATAGGGATTTTCGTACGGATAAGTGTCCAGTGAACTGTTCGTTTAGCTTTATATATTGTTCCGGTTGGGCGTTGTATTGGTTCTTCGGAAGTGTTAGACCTGTAAGAGAAAAATTTAAATGGTTGGGAAAGGCCATGGGATGTAGAAATATTTTTTTCACATTTTATTTCCTTGTAAAAACAGGTAAATCGATAGCGATTTTTGTACGCGTAAGTACCCAGTGAACGGTTCGTTTAGCTTTATATATTGTTCTGGGTGGCCGTTGTATTGGTTTTTCGGAAGTGTTAGACCTGTAAGAGAAAAATTTAAAAGGTTGGGAAAGGCCATGGGATGTAGAAATATTTTTTTCACATTTTATTTCCTTGTAAAAACAGGCAAATCAATAGGGATTTTCGTACGGATAAGTGCCCAGTGAACTGTTCGTTTAGCTTTATATATTGTTCCGGTTGGGCGTTGTATTGGTTCTTCGGAAGTGTTAGACCTGTAAGAGAAAAATTTAAATGGTTGGGAAAGGCCATGGGATGTAGAAATATTTTTTTCACATTTTATTTCCTTGTAAAAACAGGTAAATCGATAGCGATTTTTGTACGCATAAGTACCCAGTGAACGGTTCGTTTAGCTTTATATATTGTTCTGGGTGGCCGTTGTATTGGTTTTTCGGAAGTGTTAGACCTGTAAGAGAAAAATTTAAAAGGTTGGGAAAGGCCATGGGATGTAGAAATATTTTTTTCACATTTTATTTCCTTGTAAAAACAGGCAAATCAATAGGGATTTTCGTACGGATAAGTGCCCAGTGAACTGTTCGTTTAGCTTTATATATTGTTCCGGTTGGGCGTTGTATTGGTTCTTCGGAAGTGTTAGACCTGTAAGAGAAAAATTTAAATGGTTGGGAAAGGCCATGGGATGTAGAAATATTTTTTTCACATTTTATTTCCTTGTAAAAACAAGTAAATCAATAGGGATTTTCGTACGGATAAGTGCCCAGTGAACGGTTCGTTTAGCTTTATATATTGTTCCGGTTGGGCGTTGTATTGGTTTTTCGGAAGTGTTAGACCTGTAAGAGAAAAATTTAAATGGTTGGGAAAGGCCATGGGATGTAGAAATATTTTTTTCACATTTTACTTCCTTGTAAAAAAAGGTAAATCAACAGGGATTTTCGGACGGATAAGTACCCAGTGAACGGTTCGTTTAGCTTTGTATATTGTTCCGGGTGGGCGTTGTATTGGTTTTTCGGAAGTGTTAGACCTGTAAGAGAAAAATTTAAATGGTTGGGAAAGGCCATGGGATGTTGAAATATTTTTTTCACATTTTACTTCCTTGTAAAAAAAGGTAAAACAATAGGGATTTTCGTAGGGATAAGTACCCAGTTAACGGTTCGTTTAGCTTTATATATTGTTCCGGGTGGGCGTTGTATTGGTTTTTCGGAAGTGTTAGACCTGTAAGAGAAAAATTTAAATGGTTGGGAAAGGCCATGGGATGTAGAAATATTTTTTTCACATTTTACTTCCTTGTAAAAACAGGTAAATCAATAGGGATTTTCGTACGGATAAGTACCCAGTGAACTGTTCGTTTAGCTTTATATATTGTTCCGGGTGGGCGTTGTATTGGTTTTTCGGAAGTGTTAGACCTGTAAGAGAAAAATTTAAATGGTTGGGAAACGCCATGGGATGTAGAAATATTTTTTTCACATTTTACTTCCTTGTAAAAACAGGTAAATCAATAGGGATTTTCTTACGGATAAGTACCCAGTGAACGGTTCGTTTAGCTTTATATATTGTTCCGGGTGGGAGTTGTATTGGTTTTTCGGAAGTGTTAGACCTGTAAGAGAAAAATTTAAATGGTTGGGATAGGCCATGGGATGTAGAAATATTTTTTTCACATTTTATTTCCTTGTAAAAACAGGTAAATCAATAGCGATTTTCGTACGGATAAGTACCCAGTGAACAGTTCGTTTAGCTTTATATATTGTTCCGGTTGGGCGTTGTATTGGTTTTTCGGAAGTGTTAGACCTGTAAGAGAAAAATTTAAATGGTTGGGAAAGGCCATGGGATGTAGAAATATTTTTTTCACATTTTATTTCCTTGTAAAAACAGGTAAATCAATAGGGATTTTCGTACGGATAAGTGCCCAGTGAACTGTTCGTTTAGCTTTATATATTGTTCCGGTTGGGCGTTGTATTGGTTCTTCGGAAGTGTTAGACCTGTAAGAGAAAAATTTAAATGGTTGGGAAAGGCCATGGGATGTAGATATATTTTTTTCACATTTTATTTCCTTGTAAAAACAAGTAAATCAATAGGGATTTTCGTACGGATAAGTGCCCAGTGAACGGTTCGTTTAGCTTTATATATTGTTCCGGTTGGGCGTTGTATCGGTTTTTCGGAAGTGTTAGACCTGTAAGAGAAAAATTTAAATGGTTGGGAAAGGCCATGGGATGTAGATATATTTTTTTCACATTTTATTTCCTTGTAAAAACAGGTAAATCAATAGGGATTTTCGTACGGATAAGTGCCCAGTGAACTGTTCGTTTAGCTTTATATATTGTTCCGGTTGGGCGTTTTATTGGTTCTTCGGAAGTGTTAGACCTGTAAGAGAAAAATTTAAATGGTTGGGAAAGGCCATGGGATGTAGAAATATTTTTTTTCACATTTTACTTCCTTGTAAAAAAGGTAAAACAATAGGGATTTTCGTAGGGATAAGTACCCAGTTAACGGTTCGTTTAGCTTTATATATTGTTCCGGGTGGGCGTTGTATTGGTTTTTCGGAAGTGTTAGACCTGTAAGAGAAAAATTTAAATGGTTGGGAAAGGCCATGGGATGTAGAAATATTTTTTTCACATTTTATTTCCTTGTAAAAACAAGTAAATCAATAGGGATTTTCGTACGGATAAGTGCCCAGTGAACGGTTCGTTTAGCTTTATATATTGTTCCGGTTGGGCGTTGTATTGGTTTTTCGGAAGTGTTAGACCTCTAAGAGAAAAATTTAAATGGTTGGGAAAGGCCATGGGATGTAGAAATATTTTTTTCACATTTTATTTCCTTGTAAAAACAGGTAAATCAATAGCGATTTTTGTAAGCATAAGTACCCAGTGAACGGTTCGTTTAGCTTTATATATTGTTCTGGGTGGCCGTTGTATTGGTTTTTCGGAAGTGTTAGACCTGTAAGAGAAAAATATAAATGGTTGGGAAAGGCCATGGGATGTAGAAATATTTTTTTCACATTTTATTTCCTTGTAAAAACAGATAAATCTATAGGGATTTTCGTACGGATAAGTGCCCAGTGAACGGTTCGTTTAGCTTTATATATTGTTCCGGTTGGGCGTTGTATTGGTTTTTCGGAAGTGTTAGACCTGTAAGAGAAAAATTTAAGTGGTTGGGAAAGGCCATGGGATGTAGAAATATTTTTTTCACATGTTATTTCCTTGTAAAAACAGGTAAATCAATAGCGAATTTTGTACGCATAAGTACCCAGTGAACGGTTTGTTTAGCTTTATATATTGTTCCGGTTGGGCGTTGTATTGGTTTTTCGGAAGTGTTAGACCTGTAAGAGAAAAATTTAAATGGTTGGGAAAGGCCATGGGATGTAGAAATATTTTTTTCACATTTTATTTCCTTGTGAAAACAGGTAAATCAATAGGGATTTTCGTACGGATAAGTGCCCAGTGAACTGTTTGTTTAGCTTTATATATTGTTCCGGTTGGGCGTTGTATTGGTTTTTCGGAAGTGTTAGACCTGTAAGAGAAAAATTTAAATGGTTGGGAAAGGCCATGGGATGTAGAAATATTTTTTTCACATTTTATTTCCTTGTAAAAAGAAGTAAATCAATAGGGATTTTCGTACGGATAAGTGCCCAGTGAACGGTTCGTTTAGCTTTATATATTGTTCCGGTTGGGCGTTGTATTGGTTTTTCGGAAGTGTTAGACCTGTAAGAGAAAAATTTAAATGGTTGGGAAAGGCCATGGGATGTAGAAATATTTTTTTCACATTTTACTTCTTTGTAAAAAAAGGTAAATCAATAGGGATTTTCGTACGGATAAGTACCCAGTGAACGGTTCGTTTAGCTTTATATATTGTTCCGGGTGGGCGTTGTATTGGTTTTTCGGAAGTGTTAGACATGTAAGAGAAAAATTTAAATGGTTGGGAAAGGCCATGGGATGTAGAAATATTTTTTTTCACATTTTACTTCCTTGTAAAAAAGGTAAAACAATAGGGATTTTCGTAGGGATAAGTACCCAGTGAACGGTTCGTTTAGCTTTATATATTGTTCCGGGTGGGCGTTGTATTGGTTTTTCGGAAGTGTTAGACCTGTAAGAGAAAAATTTAAATGGTTGGGAAAGGCCATGGGATGTAGAAATATTTTTTTCACATTTTATTTCCTTGTAAAAACAAGTAAATCAATAGGGATTTTCGTACGGATAAGTGCCCAGTGAACGGTTCGTTTAGCTTTATATATTGTTCCGGTTGGGCGTTGTATTGGTTTTTCGGAAGTGTTAGACCTCTAAGAGAAAAATTTAAATGGTTGGGAAAGGCCATGGGATGTAGAAATATTTTTTTCACATTTTACTTCCTTGTAAAAAAAGGTAAATCAACAGGGATTTTCGTACGGATAAGTGCCCAGTGAACGGTTCGTTTAGCTTTATATATTGTTCCGGTTGGGCGTTGTATTGGTTTTTCGGAAGTGTTAGACCTGTAAGAGAAAAATTTAAATGGTTGGGAAAGGCCATGGGATGTAGAAATATTTTTTTCACATTTTACTTCCTTGTAAAAAAAGGTAAATCAATAGGGATTTTCGTACGGATAAGTACCCAGTGAACGGTTCGTTTAGCTTTATATATTGTTCCGGGTGGGCGTTGTATTGGTTTTTCGGAAGTGTTAGACATGTAAGAGAAAAATTTAAATGGTTGGGAAAGGCCATGGGATGTAGAAATATTTTTTTTCACATTTTACTTCCTTGTAAAAAAGGTAAAACAATAGGGATTTTCGTAGGGATAAGTACCCAGTTAACGGTTCGTTTAGCTTTATATATTGTTCCGGGTGGGCGTTGTATTGGTTTTTCGGAAGTGTTAGACCTGTAAGAGAAAAATTTAAATGGTTGGGAAAGGCCATGGGATGTAGAAATATTTTTTTCACATTTTATTTCCTTGTAAAAACAAGTAAATCAATAGGGATATTCGTACGGATAAGTGCCCAGTGAACTTTTCGTTTAGCTTTATATATTGTTCCGGTTGGGCGTTGTATTGGTTTTTCGGAAGTGTTAGACCTCTAAGAGAAAAATTTAAATGGTTGGGAAAGGCCATGGGATGTAGAAATATTTTTTTCACATTTTACTTCCTTGTAAAAAAAGGTAAATCAACAGGGATTTTCGTACGGATAAGTACCCAGTGAACGGTTCGTTTAGCTTTATATATTGTTCCGGGTGGGCGTTGTATTGGTTTTTCGGAAGTGTTAGACCTGTAAGAGAAAAATTTAAATGGTTGGGAAAGGCCATGGGATGTAGAAATATTTTTTTCACATTTTTTTCCTTGTAAAAACAGGTAAATCAATAGGGATTTTCGTACGGATAAGTGCCCAGTGAACTGTTCGTTTAGCTTTATATATTGTTCCGGTTGGGCGTTGTATTGGTTCTTCGGAAGTGTTAGACCTGTAAGAGAAAAATTTAAATGGTTGGGAAAGGCCATGGGATGTAGATATATTTTTTTCACATTTTATTTCCTTGTAAAAACAAGTAAATCAATAGGGATTTTCGTACGGATAAGTGCCCAGTGAACGGTTCGTTTAGCTTTATATATTGTTCCGGGTGGGCGTTGTATTGGTTTTTCGGAAGTGTTAGACCTGTAAGAGAAAAATTTAAATGGTTGGGAAAGGCCATGGGATGTAGAAATATTTTTTTCACATTTTACTTCCTTGTAAAAAAAGGTAAATCAATAGGGATTTTCGTATGGATAAGTGCCCAGTGAACGGTTCGTTTAGCTTTATATATTGTTCCGGGTGGGCGTTGTATTGGTTTTTCAGAAGTGTTAGACCTGTAAGAGAAAAATTTAAATGGTTGGGAAAGGCCATGGGATGTAGAAATATTTTTTTTCACATTTTACTTCCTTGTAAAAAAGGTAAAACAATAGGGATTTTCGTAGGGATAAGTACCCAGTTAACGGTTCGTTTAGCTTTATATATTGTTCCGGGTGGGCGTTGTATTGGTTTTTCGGAAGTGTTAGACCTGTAAGAGAAAAATTTAAATGGTTGGGAAAGGCCATGGGATGTAGAAATATTTTTTTCACATTTTATTTCCTTGTAAAAACAGGTAAATCAATAGCGATTTTTGTTAGCATAAGTACCCAGTGAACGGTTCGTTTAGCTTTATATATTGTTCTGGGTGGCCGTTGTATTGGTTTTTCGGAAGTGTTAGACCTGTAAGAGAAAAATTTAAATGGTTGGGAAAGGCCATGGGATGTAGAAATATTTTTTTCACATTTTATTTCCTTGTAAAAACAGGTAAATCTATAGGGATTTTCGTACGGATAAGTGCCCAGTGAACGGTTCGTTTAGCTTTATATATTGTTCCGGTTGGGCGTTGTATTGGTTTTTCGGAAGTGTTAGACCTCTAAGAGAAAAATGTAAATGGTTGGGAAAGGCCATGGGATGTAGAAATATTTTTTTCACATTTTATTTCCTTGTAAAAACAGGTAAATCAATAGCGATTTTTGTAAGCATAAGTACCCAGTGAACGGTTCGTTTAGCTTTATATATTGTTCCGGGTGGGCGTTGAATTGGTTTTTCGGAAGTGTTAGACCTGTAAGAGTAAAATTTAAATGGTTGGGAAAGGCCATGGGATGTAGAAATATTTTTTTCACATTTTACTTCCTTGTAAAAACAGGTAAATCAATAGGGATTTTCGTACGGATAAGTACCTAGTGAACGGTTCGTTTAGCTTTATATATTGTTCCGGGTGGGAGTTGTATTGGTTTTTCGGAAGTGTTAGACCTGTAAGAGAAAAATTTTAATGGTTGGGAAAGGCCATGGGATGTAGAAATATTTTTTTCACATTTTATTTCCTTGTAAAAACAGGTAAATCAATAGGGATTTTCGTACGGATAAGTGCCCAGTGAACTGTTCGTTTAGCTTTATATATTGTTCCGGTTGGGCGTTGTATTGGTTCTTCGGAAGTGTTAGACCTGTAAGAGAAAAATTTAAATGGTTGGGAAAGACCATGGGATGTAGAAATATTTTTTTCACATTTTATTTCCTTGTAAAAACAAGTAAATCAATAGGGATTTTCGTACGGATAAGTGCCCAGTGAACGGTTCGTTTAGCTTTATATATTGTTCCGGTTGGGCGTTGTATTGGTTTTTCGGAAGTGTTAGACCTGTAAGAGAAAAATTTAAATGGTTGGGAAAGGCCATGGGATGTAGAAATATTTTTTTCACATTTTACTTCCTTGTAAAAAAAGGTAAATCAATAGGGATTTTCGTACGGATAAGTACCCAGTGAACGGTTCGTTTAGCTTTATATATTGTTCCGGGTGGGCGTTGTATTGGTTTTTCGGAAGTGTTAGACATGTAAGAGAAAAATTTAAATGGTTGGGAAAGGCCATGGGATGTAGAAATATTTTTTTTCACATTTTACTTCCTTGTAAAAAAGGTAAAACAATAGGGATTTTCGTAGGGATAAGTACCCAGTTAACGGTTCGTTTAGCTTTATATATTGTTCCGGGTGGGCGTTGTATTGGTTTTTCGGAAGTGTTAGACCTGTAAGAGAAAAATTTAAATGGTTGGGAAAGGCCATGGGATGTAGAAATATTTTTTTCACATTTTATTTCCTTGTAAAAACAAGTAAATCAATAGGGATATTCGTACGGATAAGTGCCCAGTGAACTTTTCGTTTAGCTTTATATATTGTTCCGGTTGGGCGTTGTATTGGTTTTTCGGAAGTGTTAGACCTCTAAGAGAAAAATTTAAATGGTTGGGAAAGGCCATGGGATGTAGAAATATTTTTTTCACATTTTACTTCCTTGTAAAAAAAGGTAAATCAACAGGGATTTTCGTACGGATAAGTACCCAGTGAACGGTTCGTTTAGCTTTATATATTGTTCCGGGTGGGCGTTGTATTGGTTTTTCGGAAGTGTTAGACCTGTAAGAGAAAAATTTAAATGGTTGGGAAAGGCCATGGGATGTAGAAATATTTTTTTCACATTTTTTTCCTTGTAAAAACAGGTAAATCAATAGGGATTTTCGTACGGATAAGTGCCCAGTGAACTGTTCGTTTAGCTTTATATATTGTTCCGGTTGGGCGTTGTATTGGTTCTTCGGAAGTGTTAGACCTGTAAGAGAAAAATTTAAATGGTTGGGAAAGGCCATGGGATGTAGATATATTTTTTTCACATTTTATTTCCTTGTAAAAACAAGTAAATCAATAGGGATTTTCGTACGGATAAGTGCCCAGTGAACGGTTCGTTTAGCTTTATATATTGTTCCGGGTGGGCGTTGTATTGGTTTTTCGGAAGTGTTAGACCTGTAAGAGAAAAATTTAAATGGTTGGGAAAGGCCATGGGATGTAGAAATATTTTTTTCACATTTTACTTCCTTGTAAAAAAAAGGTAAATCAATAGGGATTTTCGTATGGATAAGTGCCCAGTGAACGGTTCGTTTAGCTTTATATATTGTTCCGGGTGGGCGTTGTATTGGTTTTTCAGAAGTGTTAGACCTGTAAGAGAAAAATTTAAATGGTTGGGAAAGGCCATGGGATGTAGAAATATTTTTTTTCACATTTTACTTCCTTGTAAAAAAGGTAAAACAATAGGGATTTTCGTAGGGATAAGTACCCAGTTAACGGTTCGTTTAGCTTTATATATTGTTCCGGGTGGGCGTTGTATTGGTTTTTCGGAAGTGTTAGACCTCTAAGAGAAAAATTTAAATGGTTGGGAAAGGCCATGGGATGTAGAAATATTTTTTTCACATTTTATTTCCTTGTAAAAACAGGTAAATCAATAGCGATTTTTGTAAGCATAAGTACCCAGTGAACGGTTCGTTTAGCTTTATATATTGTTCTGGGTGGCCGTTGTATTGGTTTTTCGGAAGTGTTAGACCTGTAAGAGAAAAATTTAAATGGTTGGGAAAGGCCATGGGATGTAGAAATATTTTTTTCACATTTTATTTCCTTGTAAAAACAGGTAAATCTATAGGGATTTTCGTACGGATAAGTGCCCAGTGAACGGTTCGTTTAGCTTTATATATTGTTCCGGTTGGGCGTTGTATTGGTTTTTCGGAAGTGTTAGACCTCTAAGAGAAAAATGTAAATGGTTGGGAAAGGCCATGGGATGTAGAAATATTTTTTTCACATTTTATTTCCTTGTAAAAACAGGTAAATCAATAGCGATTTTTGTAAGCATAAGTACCCAGTGAACGGTTCGTTTAGCTTTATATATTGTTCCGGGTGGGCGTTGAATTGGTTTTTCGGAAGTGTTAGACCTGTAAGAGTAAAATTTAAATGGTTGGGAAAGGCCATGGGATGTAGAAATATTTTTTTCACATTTTACTTCCTTGTAAAAACAGGTAAATCAATAGGGATTTTCGTACGGATAAGTACCTAGTGAACGGTTCGTTTAGCTTTATATATTGTTCCGGGTGGGAGTTGTATTGGTTTTTCGGAAGTGTTAGACCTGTAAGAGAAAAATTTTAATGGTTGGGAAAGGCCATGGGATGTAGAAATATTTTTTTCACATTTTATTTCCTTGTAAAAACAGGTAAATCAATAGGGATTTTCGTACGGATAAGTGCCCAGTGAACTGTTCGTTTAGCTTTATATATTGTTCCGGTTGGGCGTTGTATTGGTTCTTCGGAAGTGTTAGACCTGTAAGAGAAAAATTTAAATGGTTGGGAAAGACCATGGGATGTAGAAATATTTTTTTCACATTTTATTTCCTTGTAAAAACAAGTAAATCAATAGGGATTTTCGTACGGATAAGTGCCCAGTGAACGGTTCGTTTAGCTTTATATATTGTTCCGGTTGGGCGTTGTATTGGTTTTTCGGAAGTGTTAGACCTCTAAGAGAAAAATTTAAATGGTTGGGAAAGGCCATGGGATGTAGAAATTTTTTTTTCACATTTTATTTCCTTGTAAAAACAGGTAAATCAATAGGGATTTTCGTACGGATAAGTACCCAGTGAACGGTTCGTTTAGCTTTATATATTGTTCCGGGTGGGAGTTGTATTGGTTTTTCGGAAGTGTTAGACCTGTAAGAGAAAAATTTTAATGGTTGGGAAAGGCCATGGGATGTAGAAATATTTTTTTCACATTTTATTTCCTTGTAAAAACAGGTAAATCAATAGGGATTTTCGTACGGATAAGTGCCCAGTGAACTGTTCGTTTAGCTTTATATATTGTTCCGGTTGGGCGTTGTATTGGTTCTTCGGAAGTGTTAGACCTGTAAGAGAAAAATTTAAATGGTTGGGAAAGGCCATGGGATGTAGAAATATTTTTTTCACATTTTATTTCCTTGTAAAAACAAGTAAATCAATAGGGATTTTCGTACGGATAAGTGCCCAGTGAACGGTTCGTTTAGCTTTATATATTGTTCCGGTTGGGCGTTGTATTGGTTTTTCGGCAGTGTTAGACCTCTAAGAGAAAAATTTAAATGGTTGGGAAAGGCCATGGGATGTAGAAATTTTTTTTCACATTTTATTTCCTTGTAAAAACAGGTAAATCAATAGCGATTTTTGTACGCATAAGTACCCAGTGAACGGTTCGTTTAGCTTTATATATTGTTCTGGGTGGCCGTTGTATTGGTTTTTCGGAAGTGTTAGACCTGTAAGAGAAAAATTTAAATGGTTGGGAAAGGCCATGGGATGTAGAAATATTTTTTTCACATTTTATTTCCTTGTAAAAACAGGTAAATCTATAGGGATTTTCGTACGGATAAGTGCCCAGTGAACGGTTCGTTTAGCTTTATATATTGTTCCGGTTGGGCGTTGTATTGGTTTTTCGGAAGTGTTAGACCTGTAAGAGAAAAATTTAAATGGTTGGGAAAGGCCATGGGATGTAGAAATATTTTTTTCACATTTTACTTCCTTGTAAAAAAAGGTAAATCAACAGGGATTTTCGTACGGATAAGTACCCAGTGAACGGTTCGTTTAGCTTTATATATTGTTCCGGGTGGGCGTTGTATTGGTTTTTCGGAAGTGTTAGACCTGTAAGAGAAAAATTTAAATGGTTGGGAAAGGCCATGGGATGTTGAAATATTTTTTTCACATTTTACTTCCTTGTAAAAAAAGGTAAAACAATAGGGATTTTCGTAGGGATAAGTACCCAGTTAACGGTTCGTTTAGCTTTATATATTGTTCCGGGTGGGCGTTGTATTGGTTTTTCGGAAGTGTTAGACCTGTAAGAGAAAAATTTAAATGGTTGGGAAAGGCCATGGGATGTAGAAATATTTTTTTCACATTTTACTTCCTTGTAAAAACAGGTAAATCAATAGGGATTTTCGTACGGATAAGTACCCAGTGAACTGTTCGTTTAGCTTTATATATTGTTCCGGGTGGGCGTTGTATTGGTTTTTCGGAAGTGTTAGACCTGTAAGAGAAAAATTTAAATGGTTGGGAAAGGCCATGGGATGTAGAAATATTTTTTTCACATTTTACTTCCTTGTAAAAACAGGTAAATCAATAGGGATTTTCGTACGGATAAGTGCCCAGTGAACTGTTCGTTTAGCTTTATATATTGTTCCGGTTGGGCGTTGTATTGGTTCTTCGGAAGTGTTAGACCTGTAAGAGAAAAATTTAAATGGTTGGGAAAGGCCATGGGATGTAGAAATATTTTTTTCACATTTTATTTCCTTGTAAAAACAAGTAAATCAATAGGGATTTTCGTACGGATAAGTGCCCAGTGAACGGTTCGTTTAGCTTTATATATTGTTCCGGTTGGGCGTTGTATTGGTTTTTCGGAAGTGTTAGACCTCTAAGAGAAAAATTTAAATGGTTGGGAAAGGCCATGGGATGTAGAAATTTTTTTTTCACATTTTATTTCCTTGTAAAAACAGGTAAATCAATAGGGATTTTCGTACGGATAAGTACCCAGTGAACGGTTCGTTTAGCTTTATATATTGTTCCGGGTGGGAGTTGTATTGGTTCTTCGGAAGTGTTAGACCTGTAAGAGAAAAATTTAAATGGTTGGGAAAGGCCATGGGATGTAGAAATATTTTTTTCACATTTTATTTCCTTGTAAAAACAAGTAAATCAATAGGGATTTTCGTACGGATAAGTGCCCAGTGAACGGTTCGTTTAGCTTTATATATTGTTCCGGTTGGGCGTTGTATTGGTTTTTCGGAAGTGTTAGACCTCTAAGAGAAAAATTTAAATGGTTGGGAAAGGCCATGGGATGTAGAAATTTTTTTTTCACATTTTATTTCCTTGGAAAAACAGGTAAATCAATAGCGATTTTTGTACGCATAAGTACCCAGTGAACGGTTCGTTTAGCTTTATATATTGTTCTGGGTGGCCGTTGTATTGGTTTTTCGGAAGTGTTAGACCTGTAAGAGAAAAATTTAAATGGTTGGGAAAGGCCATGGGATGTAGAAATATTTTTTTCACATTTTATTTCCTTGTAAAAACAGGTAAATCTATAGGGATTTTCGTACGGATAAGTGCCCAGTGAACGGTTCGTTTAGCTTTATATATTGTTCCGGTTGGGCGTTGTATTGGTTTTTCGGAAGTGTTAGACCTGTAAGAGAAAAATTTAAATGGTTGGGAAAGGCCATGGGATGTAGAAATATTTTTTTCACATTTTACTTCCTTGTAAAAAAAGGTAAATCAACAGGGATTTTCGTACGGATAAGTACCCAGTGAACGGTTCGTTTAGCTTTATATATTGTTCCGGGTGGGCGTTGTATTGGTTTTTCGGAAGTGTTAGACCTGTAAGAGAAAAATTTAAATGGTTGGGAAAGGCCATGGGATGTTGAAATATTTTTTTCACATTTTACTTCCTTGTAAAAAAAGGTAAAACAATAGGGATTTTCGTAGGGATAAGTACCCAGTTAACGGTTCGTTTAGCTTTATATATTGTTCCGGGTGGGCGTTGTATTGGTTTTTCGGAAGTGTTAGACCTGTAAGAGAAAAATTTAAATGGTTGGGAAAGGCCATGGGATGTAGAAATATTTTTTTCACATTTTACTTCCTTGTAAAAACAGGTAAATCAATAGGGATTTTCGTACGGATAAGTACCCAGTGAACGGTTCGTTTAGCTTTATATATTGTTCCGGGTGGGAGTTGTATTGGTTTTTCGGAAGTGTTAGACCTGTAAGAGAAAAATTTAATTGGTTGGGATAGGCCATGGGATGTAGAAATATTTTTTTCACATTTTATTTCCTTGTAAAAACAGGTAAATCAATAGCGATTTTCGTACGGATAAGTACCCAGTGAACAGTTCGTTTAGCTTTATATATTGTTCCGGTTGGGCGTTGTATTGGTTTTTCGGAAGTGTTAGACCTGTAAGAGAAAAATTTAAATGGTTGGGAAAGGCCATGGGATGTAGAAATATTTTTTTCACATTTTATTTCCTTGTAAAAACAGGTAAATCAATAGGGATTTTCGTACGGATAAGTGCCCAGTGAACTGTTCGTTTAGCTTTATATATTGTTCCGGTTGGGCGTTGTATTGGTTCTTCGGAAGTGTTAGACCTGTAAGAGAAAAATTTAAATGGTTGGGAAAGGCCATGGGATGTAGATATATTTTTTTCACATTTTATTTCCTTGTAAAAACAAGTAAATCAATAGGGATTTTCGTACGGATAAGTGCCCAGTGAACGTTTCGTTTAGCTTTATATATTGTTCCGGTTGGGCGTTGTATCGGTTTTTCGGAAGTGTTAGACCTGTAAGAGAAAAATTTAAATGGTTGGGAAAGGCCATGGGATGTAGAAATATTTTTTTCACATTTTACTTCCTTGTAAAAAAAGGTAAATCAATAGGGATTTTCGTACGGATAAGTACCCAGTGAACGGTTCGTTTAGCTTTATATATTGTTCCGGGTGGGCGTTGTATTGGTTTTTCGGAAGTGTTAGACCTGTAAGAGAAAAATTTAAATGGTTGGGAAAGGCCATGGGATGTAGAAATATTTTTTTTCACATTTTACTTCCTTGTAAAAAAGGTAAAACAATAGGGATTTTCGTAGGGATAAGTACCCAGTTAACGGTTCGTTTAGCTTTATATATTGTTCCGGGTGGGCGTTGTATTGGTTTTTCGGAAGTGTTAGACCTGTAAGAGAAAAATTTAAATGGTTGGGAAAGGCCATGGGATGTAGAAATATTTTTTTCACATTTTATTTCCTTGTAAAAACAAGTAAATCAATAGGGATTTTCGTACGGATAAGTGCCCAGTGAACGGTTCGTTTAGCTTTATATATTGTTCCGGTTGGGCGTTGTATTGGTTTTTCGGAAGTGTTAGACCTCTAAGAGAAAAATTTAAATGGTTGGGAAAGGCCATGGGATGTAGAAATATTTTTTTCACATTTTATTTCCTTGTAAAAACAGGTAAATCAATAGCGATTTTTGTAAGCATAAGTACCCAGTGAACGGTTCGTTTAGCTTTATATATTGTTCTGGGTGGCCGTTGTATTGGTTTTTCGGAAGTGTTAAAACTGTAAGAGAAAAATTTAAATGGTTGGGAAAGGCCATGGGATGTAGAAATATTTTTTTCACATTTTATTTCCTTGTAAAAACAGATAAATCTATAGGGATTTTCGTACGGATAAGTGCCCAGTGAACGGTTCGTTTAGCTTTATATATTGTTCCGGTTGGGCGTTGTATTGGTTTTTCGGAAGTGTTAGACCTGTAAGAGAAAAATTTAAGTGGTTGGGAAAGGCCATGGGATGTAGAAATATTTTTTTCACATGTTATTTCCTTGTAAAAACAGGTAAATCAATAGCGAATTTTGTACGCATAAGTACCCAGTGAACGGTTTGTTTAGCTTTATATATTGTTCCGGTTGGGCGTTGTATTGGTTTTTCGGAAGTGTTAGACCTGTAAGAGAAAAATTTAAATGGTTGGGAAAGGCCATGGGATGTAGAAATATTTTTTTCACATTTTCTTTCCTTGTGAAAACAGGTAAATCAATAGGGATTTTCGTACGGATAAGTGCCCAGTGAACTGTTTGTTTAGCTTTATATATTGTTCCGGTTGGGCGTTGTATTGGTTTTTCGGAAGTGTTAGACCTGTAAGAGAAAAATTTAAATGGTTGGGAAAGGCCATGGGATGTAGAAATATTTTTTTCACATTTTATTTCCTTGTAAAAAGAAGTAAATCAATAGGGATTTTCGTACGGATAAGTGCCCAGTGAACGGTTCGTTTAGCTTTATATATTGTTCCGGTTGGGCGTTGTATTGGTTTTTCGGAAGTGTTAGACCTGTAAGAGAAAAATTTAAATGGTTGGGAAAGGCCATGGGATGTAGAAATATTTTTTTCACATTTTACTTCCTTGTAAAAAAAGGTAAATAAATAGGGATTTTCGTACGGATAAGTACCCAGTGAACGGTTCGTTTAGCTTTATATATTGTTCCGGGTGGGCGTTGTATTGGTTTTTCGGAAGTGTTAGACATGTAAGAGAAAAATTTAAATGGTTGGGAAAGGCCATGGGATGTAGAAATATTTTTTTTCACATTTTACTTCCTTGTAAAAAAGGTAAAACAATAGGGATTTTCGTAGGGATAAGTACCCAGTTAACGGTTCGTTTAGCTTTATATATTGTTCCGGGTGGGCGTTGTATTGGTTTTTCGGAAGTGTTAGACCTGTAAGAGAAAAATTTAAATGGTTGGGAAAGGCCATGGGATGTAGAAATATTTTTTTCACATTTTACTTCCTTGTAAAAAAAGGTAAATCACCAGGGATTTTCGTACGGATAAGTGCCCAGTGAACGGTTCGTTTAGCTTTATATATTGTTCCGGTTGGGCGTTGTATTGGTTTTTCGGAAGTGTTAGACCTGTAAGAGAAAAATTTAAATGGTTGGGAAAGGCCATGGGATGTAGAAATATTTTTTTCACATTTTACTTCCTTGTAAAAAAAGGTAAATCAATAGGGATTTTCGTACGGATAAGTACCCAGTGAACGGTTCGTTTAGCTTTATATATTGTTCCGGGTGGGCGTTGTATTGGTTTTTCGGAAGTGTTAGACATGTAAGAGAAAAATTTAAATGGTTGGGAAAGGCCATGGGATGTAGAAATATTTTTTTTCACATTTTACTTCCTTGTAAAAAAGGTAAAACAATAGGGATTTTCGTAGGGATAAGTACCCAGTTAACGGTTCGTTTAGCTTTATATATTGTTCCGGGTGGGCGTTGTATTGGTTTTTCGGAAGTGTTAGACCTGTAAGAGAAAAATTTAAATGGTTGGGAAAGGCCATGGGATGTAGAAATATTTTTTTCACATTTTATTTCCTTGTAAAAACAAGTAAATCAATAGGGATTTTCGTACGGATAAGTGCCCAGTGAACGGTTCGTTTAGCTTTATATATTGTTCCGGTTGGGCGTTGTATTGGTTTTTCGGAAGTGTTAGACCTCTAAGAGAAAAATTTAAATGGTTGGGAAAGGCCATGGGATGTAGAAATATTTTTTTCACATTTTACTTCCTTGTAAAAAAAGGTAAATCAACAGTGATTTTCGTACGGATAAGTACCCAGTGAACGGTTCGTTTAGCTTTATATATTGTTCCGGGTGGGCGTTGTATTGGTTTTTCGGAAGTGTTAGACCTGTAAGAGAAAAATTTAAATGGTTGGGAAAGGCCATGGGATGTAGAAATATTTTTTTCACATTTTACTTCCTTGTAAAAAAAGGTAAAACAATAGGGATTTTCGTAGGGATAAGTACCCAGTTAACGGTTAGTTTAGCTTTATATATTGTTCCGGGTGGGCGTTGTATTGGTTTTTCGGAAGTGTTAGACCTGTAAGAGAAAAATTTAAATGGTTGGGAAAGGCCATGGGATGTAGAAATATTTTTTTCACATTTTACTTCCTTGTAAAAAAAGGTAAATCAATAGGGATTTTCGTACGGATAAGTACCCAGTGAACGGTTCGTTTAGCTTTATATATTGTTCCGGGTGGGCGTTGTATTGGTTTTTCGGAAGTGTTAGACATGTAAGAGAAAAATTTAAATGGTTGGGAAAGGCCATGGGATGTAGAAATATTTTTTTCACATTTTACTTCCTTGTAAAAAAGGTAAAACAATAGGGATTTTCGTAGGGATAAGTACCCAGTTAACGGTTCGTTTAGCTTTATATATTGTTCCGGGTGGGCGTTGTATTGGTGTTTGGGAAGTGTTAGACCTGTAAGAGAAAAATTTAAATGGTTGGGAAAGGCCATGGGATGTAGAAATATTTTTTTCACATTTTATTTCCTTGTAAAAACAAGTAAATCAATAGGGATTTTCGTACGGATAAGTGCCCAGTGAACGGTTCGTTTAGCTTTATATATTGTTCCGGTTGGGCGTTGTATTGGTTTTTCGGAAGTGTTAGACCTCTAAGAGAAAAATTTAAATGGTTGGGAAAGGCCATGGGATGTAGAAATATTTTTTTCACATTTTACTTCCTTGTAAAAAAAGGTAAATCAACAGGGATTTTCGTACGGATAAGTGCCCAGTGAACTGTTTGTTTAGCTTTATATATTGTTCCGGTTGGGCGTTGTATTGGTTTTTCGGAAGTGTTAGACCTGTAAGAGAAAAATTTAAATGGTTGGGAAAGGCCATGGGATGTAGAAATATTTTTTTCACATTTTATTTCCTTGTAAAAAGAAGTAAATCAATAGGGATTTTCGTACGGATAAGTGCCCAGTGAACGGTTCGTTTAGCTTTATATATTGTTCCGGTTGGGCGTTGTATTGGTTTTTCGGAAGTGTTAGACCTGTAGGAGAAAAATTTAAATGGTTGGGAAAGGCCATGGGATGTAGAAATATTTTTTTCACATTTTACTTCCTTGTAAAAAAAGGTAAATCAATAGGGATTTTCGTACAGATAAGTACCCAGTGAACGGTTCGTTTAGCTTTATATATTGTTCCGGGTGGGCGTTGTATTGGTTTTTCGGAAGTGTTAGACATGTAAGAGAAAAATTTAAATGGTTGGGAAAGGCCATGGGATGTAGAAATATTTTTTTTCACATTTTACTTCCTTGTAAAAAAGGTAAAACAATAGGGATTTTCGTAGGGATAAGTACCCAGTTAACGGTTCGTTTAGCTTTATATATTGTTCCGGGTGGGCGTTGTATTGGTTTTTCGGAAGTGTTAGACCTGTAAGAGAAAAATTTAAATGGTTGGGAAAGGCCATGGGATGTAGAAATATTTTTTTCACATTTTACTTCCTTGTAAAAAAAGGTAAATCAACAGGGATTTTCGTACGGATAAGTGCCCAGTGAACGGTTCGTTTAGCTTTATATATTGTTCCGGTTGGGCGTTGTATTGGTTTTTCGGAAGTGTTAGACCTGTAAGAGAAAAATTTAAATGGTTGGGAAAGGCCATGGGATGTAGAAATATTTTTTTCACATTTTATTTCCTTGTAAAAAAAGGTAAATCAATAGGGATTTTCGTACGGATACGTACCCAGTGAACGGTTCGTTTAGCTTTATATATTGTTGCGGTTGGGCGTTGTATTGGTTTTTCGGAAGTGTTAGACCTCTAAGAGAAAAATTTAAATGGTTGGGAAAGGCCATGGGATGTAGAAATATTTTTTTCACATTTTACTTCCTTGTAAAAAAAGGTAAATCAACAGTGATTTTCGTACGGATAAGTACCCAGTGAACGGTTCGTTTAGCTTTATATATTGTTCCGGGTGGGCGTTGTATTGGTTTTTCGGAAGTGTTAGACCTGTAAGAGAAAAATTTAAATGGTTGGGAAAGGCCATGGGATGTAGAAATATTTTTTTTCACATTTTACTTCCTTGTAAAAAAGGTAAAACAATAGGGATTTTCGTAGGGATAAGTACCCAGTTAACGGTTCGTTTAGCTTTATATATTGTTCCGGGTGGGCGTTGTATTGGTTTTTCGGAAGTGTTAGACCTGTAAGAGAAAAATTTAAATGGTTGGGAAAGGCCATGGGATGTAGAAATATTTTTTTCACATTTTACTTCCTTGTAAAAAAAGGTAAATCAACAGGGATTTTCGTACGGATAAGTGCCCAGTGAACGGTTCGTTTAGCTTTATATATTGTTCCGGTTGGGCGTTGTATTGGTTTTTCGGAAGTGTTAGACCTGTAAGAGAAAAATTTAAATGGTTGGGAAAGGCCATGGGATGTAGAAATATTTTTTTCACATTTTACTTCCTTGTAAAAAAAGGTAAATCAATAGGGATTTTCGTACGGATAAGTACCCAGTGAACGGTTCGTTTAGCTTTATATATTGTTCCGGGTGGGCGTTGTATTGGTTTTTCGGAAGTGTTAGACATGTAAGAGAAAAATTTAAATGGTTGGGAAAGGCCATGGGATGTAGAAATATTTTTTTTCACATTTTACTTCCTTGTAAAAAAGGTAAAACAATAGGGATTTTCGTAGGGATAAGTACCCAGTTAACGGTTCGTTTAGCTTTATATATTGTTCCGGGTGGGCGTTGTATTGGTTTTTCGGAAGTGTTAGACCTGTAAGAGAAAAATTTAAATGGTTGGGAAAGGCCATGGGATGTAGAAATATTTTTTTCACATTTTACTTCCTTGTAAAAAAAGGTAAATCAACAGTGATTTTCGTACGGATAAGTACCCAGTGAACGGTTCGTTTAGCTTTATATATTGTTCCGGGTGGGCGTTGTATTGGTTTTTCGGAAGTGTTAGACCTGTAAGAGAAAAATTTAAATGGTTGGGAAAGGCCATGGGATGTAGAAATATTTTTTTCACATTTTACTTCCTTGTAAAAAAAGGTAAAACAATAGGGATTTTCGTAGGGATAAGTACCCAGTTAACGGTTCGTTTAGCTTTATATATTGTTCCGGGTGGGCGTTGTATTGGTTTTTCGGAAGTGTTAGACCTGTAAGAGAAAAATTTAAATGGTTGGGAAAGGCCATGGGATGTAGAAATATTTTTTTCACATTTTACTTCCTTGTAAAAAAAGGTAAATCAATAGGGATTTTCGTACGGATAAGTACCCAGTGAACGGTTCGTTTAGCTTTATATATTGTTCCGGGTGGGTGTTGTATTGGTTTTTCGGAAGTGTTAGACATGTAAGAGAAAAATTTAAATGGTTGGGAAAGGCCATGGGATGTAGAAATATTTTTTTTCACATTTTACTTCCTTGTAAAAAAGGTAAAACAATAGGGATTTTCGTAGGGATAAGTACCCAGTTAACGGTTCGTTTAGCTTTATATATTGTTCCGGGTGGGCGTTGTATTGGTGTTTGGGAAGTGTTAGACCTCTAAGAGAAAAATTTAAATGGTTGGGAAAGGCCATGGGATGTAGAAATATTTTTTTCACATTTTATTTCCTTGTAAAAACAAGTAAATCAATAGGGATTTTCGTACGGATAAGTGCCCAGTGAACGGTTCGTTTAGCTTTATATATTGTTCCGGTTGGGCGTTGTATTGGTTTTTCGGAAGTGTTAGACCTCTAAGAGAAAAATTTAAATGGTTGGGAAAGGCCATGGGATGTAGAAATATTTTTTTCACATTTTACTTCCTTGTAAAAAAAGGTAAATCAACAGGGATTTTCGTACGGATAAGTACCCAGTGAACGGTTCGTTTAGCTTTATATATTGTTCCGGGTGGGCGTTGTATTGGTTTTTCGGAAGTGTTAGACCTGTAAGAGAAAAATTTAAATGGTTGGGAAAGGCCATGGGATGTAGAAATAATTTTTTCACATTTTTTTCCTTGTAAAAACAGGTAAATCAATAGGGATTTTCGTACGGATAAGTGCCCAGTGAACTGTTCGTTTAGCTTTATATATTGTTCCGGTTGGGCGTTGTATTGGTTCTTCGGAAGTGTTAGACCTGTAAGAGAAAAATTTAAATGGTTGGGAAAGGCCATGGGATGTAGATATATTTTTTTCACATTTTATTTCCTTGTAAAAACAAGTAAATCAATAGGCATTTTCGTACGGATAAGTGCCCAGTGAACGGTTCGTTTAGCTTTATATATTGTTCCGGTTGGGCGTTGTATTGGTTTTTCGGAAGTGTTAGACCTGTAAGAGAAAAATTTAAATGGTTGGGAAAGGCCATGGGATGTAGAAATATTTTTTTCACATTTTACTTCCTTGTAAAAAAAGGTAAATCAATAGGGATTTTCGTACGGATAAGTGCCCAGTGAACGGTTCGTTTAGCTTTATATATTGTTCCGGGTGGGCGTTGTATTGGTTTTTCGGAAGTGTTAGACCTGTAAGAGAAAAATTTAAATGGTTGGGAAAGGCCATGGGATGTAGAAATATTTTTTTTCACATTTTACTTCCTTGTAAAAAAGGTAAAACAATAGGGATTTTCGTAGGGATAAGTACCCAGTTAACGGTTCGTTTAGCTTTATATATTGTTCCGGGTGGGCGTTGTATTGGTTTTTCGGAAGTGTTAGACCTGTAAGAGAAAAATTTAAATGGTTGGGAAAGGCCATGGGATGTAGAAATATTTTTTTCACATTTTATTTCCTTGTAAAAACAAGTAAATCAATAGGGATTTTCGTACGGATAAGTGCCCAGTGAACGGTTCGTTTAGCTATATATATTGTTCCGGTTGGGCGTTGTATTGGTTTTTCGGAAGTGTTAGACCTCTAAGAGAAAAATTTAAATGGTTGGGAAAGGCCATGGGATGTAGAAATATTTTTTTCACATTTTATTTCCTTGTAAAAACAGGTAAATCAATAGCGATTTTTGTAAGCATAAGTACCCAGTGAACGGTTCGTTAAGCTTTATATATTGTTCTGGGTGGCCGTTGTATTGGTTTTTCGGAAGTGTTAGACCTGTAAGAGAAAAATTTAAATGGTTGGGAAAGGCCATGGGATGTAGAAATATTTTTTTTCACATTTTACTTCCTTGTAAAAAAGGTAAAACAATAGGGATTTTCGTAGGGATAAGTACCCAGTTAACGGTTCGCTTAGCTTTATATATTGTTCCGGGTGGGCGTTGTATTGGTTTTTCGGAAGTGTTAGACCTGTAAGAGAAAAATTTAAATGGTTGGGAAAGGCCATGGGATGTAGAAATATTTTTTTCACATTTTACTTCCTTGTAAAAAAAGGTAAATCAACAGTGATTTTCGTACGGATAAGTACCCAGTGAACGGTTCGTTTAGCTTTATATATTGTTCCGGGTGGGCGTTGTATTGGTTTTTCGGAAGTGTTAGACCTGTAAGAGAAAAATTTAAATGGTTGGGAAAGGCCATGGGATGTAGAAATATTTTTTTCACATTTTACTTCCTTGTAAAAAAAGGTAAAACAATAGGGATTTTCGTAGGGATAAGTACCCAGTTAACGGTTCGTTTAGCTTTATATATTGTTCCGGGTGGGCGTTGTATTGGTTTTTCGGAAGTGTTAGACCTGTAAGAGAAAAATTTAAATGGTTGGGAAAGGCCATGGGATGTAGAAATATTTTTTTCACATTTTACTTCCTTGTAAAAAAAGGTAAATCAATAGGGATTTTCGTACGGATAAGTACCCAGTGAACGGTTCGTTTAGCTTTATATATTGTTCCGGGTGGGCGTTGTATTGGTTTTTCGGAAGTGTTAGACATGTAAGAGAAAAATTTAAATGGTTGGGAAAGGCCATGGGATGTAGAAATATTTTTTTTCACATTTTACTTCCTTGTAAAAAAGGTAAAACAATAGGGATTTTCGTAGGGATAAGTACCCAGTTAACGGTTCGTTTAGCTTTATATATTGTTCCGGGTGGGCGTTGTATTGGTGTTTGGGAAGTGTTAGACCTCTAAGAGAAAAATTTAAATGGTTGGGAAAGGCCATGGGATGTAGAAATATTTTTTTCACATTTTATTTCCTTGTAAAAACAAGTAAATCAATAGGGATTTTCGTACGGATAAGTGCCCAGTGAACGGTTCGTTTAGCTTTATATATTGTTCCGGTTGGGCGTTGTATTGGTTTTTCAAAAGTGTTAGACCTCTAAGAGAAAAATTTAAATGGTTGGGAAAGGCCATGGGATGTAGAAATATTTTTTTCACATTTTACTTCCTTGTAAAAAAAGGTAAATCAACAGGGATTTTCGTACGGATAAGTACCCAGTGAACGGTTCGTTTAGCTTTATATATTGTTCCGGGTGGGCGTTGTATTGGTTTTTCGGAAGTGTTAGACCTGTAAGAGAAAAATTTAAATGGTTGGGAAAGGCCATGGGATGTAGAAATAATTTTTTCACATTTTTTTCCTTGTAAAAACAGGTAAATCAATAGGGATTTTCGTACGGATAAGTGCCCAGTGAACTGTTCGTTTAGCTTTATATATTGTTCCGGTTGGGCGTTGTATTGGTTCTTCGGAAGTGTTAGACCTGTAAGAGAAAAATTTAAATGGTTGGGAAAGGCCATGGGATGTAGATATATTTTTTTCACATTTTATTTCCTTGTAAAAACAAGTAAATCAATAGGCATTTTCGTACGGATAAGTGCCCAGTGAACGGTTCGTTTAGCTTTATATATTGTTCCGGTTGGGCGTTGTATTGGTTTTTCGGAAGTGTTAGACCTGTAAGAGAAAAATTTAAATGGTTGGGAAAGGCCATGGGATGTAGAAATATTTTTTTCACATTTTACTTCCTTGTAAAAAAAGGTAAATCAATAGGGATTTTCGTACGGATAAGTGCCCAGTGAACGGTTCGTTTAGCTTTATATATTGTTCCGGGTGGGCGTTGTATTGGTTTTTCGGAAGTGTTAGACCTCTAAGAGAAAAATTTAAATGGTTGGGAAAGGCCATGGGATGTAGAAATATTTTTTTCACATTTTACTTCCTTGTAAAAAAAGGTAAATCAACAGGGATTTTCGTACGGATAAGTACCCAGTGAACGGTTCGTTTAGCTTTATATATTGTTCCGGGTGGGCGTTGTATTGGTTTTTCGGAAGTGTTAGACCTGTAAGAGAAAAATTTAAATGGTTGGGAAAGGCCATGGGATGTAGAAATAATTTTTTCACATTTTTTTCCTTGTAAAAACAGGTAAATCAATAGGGATTTTCGTACGGATAAGTGCCCAGTGAACTGTTCGTTTAGCTTTATATATTGTTCCGGTTGGGCGTTGTATTGGTTCTTCGGAAGTGTTAGACCTGTAAGAGAAAAATTTAAATGGTTGGGAAAGGCCATGGGATGTAGATATATTTTTTTCACATTTTATTTCCTTGTAAAAACAAGTAAATCAATAGGCATTTTCGTACGGATAAGTGCCCAGTGAACGGTTCGTTTAGCTTTATATATTGTTCCGGTTGGGCGTTGTATTGGTTTTTCGGAAGTGTTAGACCTGTAAGAGAAAAATTTAAATGGTTGGGAAAGGCCATGGGATGTAGAAATATTTTTTTCACATTTTACTTCCTTGTAAAAAAAGGTAAATCAATAGGGATTTTCGTACGGATAAGTGCCCAGTGAACGGTTCGTTTAGCTTTATATATTGTTCCGGGTGGGCGTTGTATTGGTTTTTCGGAAGTGTTAGACCTGTAAGAGAAAAATTTAAATGGTTGGGAAAGGCCATGGGATGTAGAAATATTTTTTTTCACATTTTACTTCCTTGTAAAAAAGGTAAAACAATAGGGATTTTCGTAGGGATAAGTACCCAGTTAACGGTTCGTTTAGCTTTATATATTGTTCCGGGTGGGCGTTGTATTGGTTTTTCGGAAGTGTTAGACCTGTAAGAGAAAAATTTAAATGGTTGGGAAAGGCCATGGGATGTAGAAATATTTTTTTCACATTTTATTTCCTTGTAAAAACAAGTAAATCAATAGGGATTTTCGTACGGATAAGTGCCCAGTGAACGGTTCGTTTAGCTTTATATATTGTTCCGGTTGGGCGTTGTATTGGTTTTTCGGAAGTGTTAGACCTCTAAGAGAAAAATTTAAATGGTTGGGAAAGGCCATGGGATGTAGAAATATTTTTTTCACATTTTATTTCCTTGTAAAAACAGGTAAATCAATAGCGATTTTTGTAAGCATAAGTACCCAGTGAACGGTTCGTTAAGCTTTATATATTGTTCTGGGTGGCCGTTGTATTGGTTTTTCGGAAGTGTTAGACCTGTAAGAGAAAAATTTAAATGGTTGGGAAAGGCCATGGGATGTAGAAATATTTTTTTCACATTTTATTTCCTTGTAAAAACAGGTAAATCTATAGGGATTTTCGTACGGATAAGTGCCCAGTGAACGGTTCGTTTAGCTTTATATATTGTTCCGGTTGGGCGTTGTATTGGTTTTTCGGAAGTGTTAGACCTCTAAGAGAAAAATTTAAATGGTTGGGAAAGGCCATGGGATGTAGAAATATTTTTTTCACATTTTATTTCCTTGTAAAAACAGGTAAATCAATAGCGATTTTTGTAAGCATAAGTACCCAGTGAACGGTTCGTTTAGCTTTATATATTGTTCCGGGTGGGCGTTGAATTGGTTTTTCGGAAGTGTTAGACCTGTAAGAGTAAAATTTAAATGGTTGGGAAAGGCCATGGGATGTAGAAATATTTTTTTCACATTTTACTTCCTTGTAAAAACAGGTAAATCAATAGGGATTTTCGTACGGATAAGTACCCAGTGAACGGTTCGTTTAGCTTTATATATTGTTCCGGGTGGGAGTTGTATTGGTTTTTCGGAAGTGTTAGACCTGTAAGAGAAAAATTTTAATGGTTGGGAAAGGCCATGGGATGTAGAAATATTTTTTTCACATTTTATTTCCTTGTAAAAACAGGTAAATCAATAGGGATTTTCGTACGGATAAGTGCCCAGTGAACTGTTCGTTTAGCTTTATATATTGTTCCGGTTGGGCGTTGTATTGGTTCTTCGGAAGTGTTAGACCTGTAAGAGAAAAATTTAAATGGTTGGGAAAGGCCATGGGATGTAGAAATATTTTTTTCACATTTTATTTCCTTGTAAAAACAAGTAAATCAATAGGGATTTTCGTACGGATAAGTGCCCAGTGAACGGTTCGTTTAGCTTTATATATTGTTCCGGTTGGGCGTTGTATTGGTTTTTCGGAAGTGTTAGACCTCTAAGAGAAAAATTTAAATGGTTGGTAAAGGCCATGGGATGTAGAAATTTTTTTTTCACATTTTATTTCCTTGTAAAAACAGGTAAATCAATAGGGATTTTCGTACGGATAAGTACCCAGTGAACGGTTCGTTTAGCTTTATATATTGTTCCGGTTGGGCGTTGTATTGGTTTTTCGGAAGTGTTAGACCTCTAAGAGAAAAATTTAAATGGTTGGTAAAGGCCATGGGATGTAGAAATTTTTTTTTCACATGTTATTTCCTTGTAAAAACAGGTAAATCAATAGGGATTTTCGTACGGATAAGTGCCCAGTGAACTGTTCGTTTAGCTTTATATATTGTTCCGGTTGGGCGTTGTATTGGTTCTTCGGAAGTATTAGACCTGTAAGAGAAAAATTTAAATGGTTGGGAAAGGCCATGGGATGTAGAAATATTTTTTTCACATTTTATTTCCTTGTAAAAACAAGTAAATCAATAGGGATTTTCGTACGGATAAGTGCCCAGTGAACGGTTCGTTTAGCTTTATATATTGTTCCGGTTGGGCGTTGTATTGGTTTTTCGGAAGTGTTAGACCTCTAAGAGAAAAATTTAAATGGTTGGGAAAGGCCATGGGATGTAGAAATTTTTTTTTCACATTTTATTTCCTTGTAAAAACAGGTAAATCAATAGCGATTTTTGTACGCATAAGTACCCAGTGAACGGTTCGTTTAGCTTTATATATTGTTCTGGGTGGCCGTTGTATTGGTTTTTCGGAAGTGTTAGACCTGTAAGAGAAAAATTTAAATGGTTGGGAAAGGCCATGGGATGTAGAAATATTTTTTTCACATTTTATTTCCTTGTAAAAACAGGTAAATCTATAGGGATTTTCGTACGGATAAGTGCCCAGTGAACGGTTCGTTTAGCTTTATATATTGTTCCGGTTGGGCGTTGTATTGGTTTTTCGGAAGTGTTAGACCTGTAAGAGAAAAATTTAAGTGGTTGGGAAAGGCCATGGGATGTAGAAATATTTTTTTCACATGTTATTTCCTTGTAAAAACAGGTAAATCAACAGGGATTTTCGTACGGATAAGTACCCAGTGAACGGTTCGTTTAGCTTTATATATTGTTCCGGGTGGGAGTTGTATTGGTTTTTCGGAAGTGTTAGACGTGTAAGAAAAAAATTTAAATGGTTGGGATAGGCCATGGGATGTAGAAATATTTTTTTCACATTTTATTTCCTTGTAAAAACAGGTAAATCAATAGGGATTTTCGTACGGATAAGTGCCCAGTGAACTGTTCGTTTAGCTTTATATATTGTTCCGGTTGGGCGTTGTATTGGTTCTTCGGAAGTGTTAGACCTGTAAGAGAAAAATTTAAATGGTTGGGAAAGGCAATGGGATGTAGATATATTTTTTTCACCTTTTATTTCCTTGTAAAAACAAGTAAATCAATAGGGATTTTCGTACGGATAAGTGCCCAGTGAACGGTTCGTTTAGCTTTATATATTGTTCCGGTTGGGCGTTGTATTGGTTTTTCGGAAGTGTTAGACCTGTAAGAGAAAAATTTAAATGGTTGGGAAAGGCCATGGGATGTAGAAATATTTTTTTCACATTTTACTTCCTTGTAAAAAAAGTTAAATCAATAGGGATTTTCGTACGGATAAGTACCCAGTGAACGGTTCGTTTAGCTTTATATATTGTTCCGGGTGGGCGTTGTATTGGTTTTTCGGAAGTGTTAGACCTGTAAGAGAAAAATTTAAATGGTTGGGAAAGGCCATGGGATGTAGAAATATTTTTTTTCACATTTTACTTCCTTGTAAAAAAAGGTAAAACAATAGGGATTTTCGTAGGGATAAGTACCCAGTTAACGGTTCGTTTAGCTTTATATATTGTTCCGGGTGGGCGTTGTATTGGTTTTTCAGAAGTGTTAGACCTGTAAGAGAAAAATTTAAATGGTTGGGAAAGGCCATGGGATGTAGAAATATTTTTTTCACATTTTATTTCCTTGTAAAAACAGGTAAATCAATAGGGATTTTCGTACGGATAAGTGCCCAGTGAACTGTTCGTTTAGCTTTATATATTGTTCCGGTTGGGCGTTGTATTGGTTCTTCGGAAGTGTTAGACCTCTAAGAGAAAAATTTAAATGGTTGGGAAAGGCCATGGGATGTAGAAATATTTTTTTCACATTTTACTTCCTTGTAAAAAAAGGTAAATCAACAGGGATTTTCGTACGGATAAGTACCCAGTGAACGGTTCGTTTAGCTTTATATATTGTTCCGGGTGGGCGTTGTATTGGTTTTTCGGAAGTGTTAGACCTGTAAGAGAAAAATTTAAATGGTTGGGAAAGGCCATGGGATGTAGAAATATTTTTTTCACATTTTTTTCCTTGTAAAAACAGGTAAATCAATAGGGATTTTCGTACGGATAAGTGCCCAGTGAACTGTTCGTTTAGCTTTATATATTGTTCCGGTTGGGCGTTGTATTGGTTCTTCGGAAGTGTTAGACCTGTAAGAGAAAAATTTAAATGGTTGGGAAAGGCCATGGGATGTAGATATATTTTTTTCACATTTTATTTCCTTGTAAAAACAAGTAAATCAATAGGCATTTTCGTACGGATAAGTGCCCAGTGAACGGTTCGTTTAGCTTTATATATTGTTCCGGTTGGGCGTTGTATTGGTTTTTCGGAAGTGTTAGACCTGTAAGAGAAAAATTTAAATGGTTGGGAAAGGCCATGGGATGTAGAAATATTTTTTTCACATTTTACTTCCTTGTAAAAAAAGGTAAATCAATAGGGATTTTCGTACGGATAAGTGCCCAGTGAACGGTTCGTTTAGCTTTATATATTGTTCCGGGTGGGCGTTGTATTGGTTTTTCGGAAGTGTTAGACCTGTAAGAGAAAAATTTAAATGGTTGGGAAAGGCCATGGGATGTAGAAATATTTTTTTTCACATTTTACTTCCTTGTAAAAAAGGTAAAACAATAGGGATTTTCGTAGGGATAAGTACCCAGTTAACGGTTCGTTTAGCTTTATATATTGTTCCGGGTGGGCGTTGTATTGGTTTTTCGGAAGTGTTAGACCTGTAAGAGAAAAATTTAAATGGTTGGGAAAGGCCATGGGATGTAGAAATATTTTTTTCACATTTTATTTCCTTGTAAAAACAAGTAAATCAATAGGGATTTTCGTACGGATAAGTGCCCAGTGAACGGTTCGTTTAGCTTTATATATTGTTCCGGTTGGGCGTTGTATTGTTTTTTCGGAAGTGTTAGACCTCTAAGAGAAAAATTTAAATGGTTGGGAAAGGCCATGGGATGTAGAAATATTTTTTTCACATTTTATTTCCTTGTAAAAACAGGTAAATCAATAGCGATTTTTGTAAGCATAAGTACCCAGTGAACGGTTCGTTAAGCTTTATATATTGTTCTGGGTGGCCGTTGTATTGGTTTTTCGGAAGTGTTAGACCTGTAAGAGAAAAATTTAAATGGTTGGGAAAGGCCATGGGATGTAGAAATATTTTTTTCACATTTTATTTCCTTGTAAAAACAGGTAAATCTATAGGGATTTTCGTACGGATAAGTGCCCAGTGAACGGTTCGTTTAGCTTTATATATTGTTCCGGTTGGGCGTTGTATTGGTTTTTCGGAAGTGTTAGACCTCTAAGAGAAAAATTTAAATGGTTGGGAAAGGCCATGGGATGTAGAAATATTTTTTTCACATTTTATTTCCTTGTAAAAACAGGTAAATCAATAGCGATTTTTGTAAGCATAAGTACCCAGTGAACGGTTCGTTTAGCTTTATATATTGTTCCGGGTGGGCGTTGAATTGGTTTTTCGGAAGTGTTAGACCTGTAAGAGTAAAATTTAAATGGTTGGGAAAGGCCATGGGATGTAGAAATATTTTTTTCACATTTTATTTCCTTGTAAAAACAGGTAAATCAATAGGGATTTTCGTACGGATAAGTACCCAGTGAACGGTTCGTTTAGCTTTATATATTGTTCCGGGTGGGAGTTGTATTGGTTTTTCGGAAGTGTTAGACCTGTAAGAGAAAAATTTTAATGGTTGGGAAAGGCCATGGGATGTAGAAATATTTTTTTCACATTTTATTTCCTTGTAAAAACAGGTAAATCAATAGGGATTTTCGTACGGATAAGTGCCCAGTGAACTGTTCGTTTAGCTTTATATATTGTTCCGGTTGGGCGTTGTATTGGTTCTTCGGAAGTGTTAGACCTGTAAGAGAAAAATTTAAATGGTTGGGAAAGGCCATGGGATGTAGAAATATTTTTTTCACATTTTATTTCCTTGTAAAAACAAGTAAATCAATAGGGATTTTCGTACGGATAAGTGCCCAGTGAACGGTTCGTTTAGCTTTATATATTGTTCCGGTTGGGCATTGTATTGGTTTTTCGGAAGTGTTAGACCTCTAAGAGAAAAATTTAAATGGTTGGTAAAGGCCATGGGATGTAGAAATTTTTTTTTCACATTTTATTTCCTTGTAAAAACAGGTAAATCAATAGGGATTTTCGTACGGATAAGTACCCAGTGAACGGTTCGTTTAGCTTTATATATTGTTCCGGTTGGGCGTTGTATTGGTTTTTCGGAAGTGTTAGACCTCTAAGAGAAAAATTTAAATGGTTGGTAAAGGCCATGGGATGTAGAAATTTTTTTTTCACATTTTATTTCCTTGTAAAAACAGGTAAATCAATAGGGATTTTCGTACGGATAAGTGCCCAGTGAACTGTTCGTTTAGCTTTATATATTGTTCCGGTTGGGCGTTGTATTGGTTCTTCGGAAGTATTAGACCTGTAAGAGAAAAATTTAAATGGTTGGGAAAGGCCATGGGATGTAGAAATATTTTTTTCACATTTTATTTCCTTGTAAAAACAAGTAAATCAATAGGGATTTTCGTACGGATAAGTGCCCAGTGAACGGTTCGTTTAGCTTTATATATTGTTCCGGTTGGGCGTTGTATTGGTTTTTCGGAAGTGTTAGACCTCTAAGAGAAAAATTTAAATGGTTGGGAAAGGCCATGGGATGTAGAAATTTTTTTTTCACATTTTATTTCCTTGTAAAAACGGGTAAATCAATAGCGATTTTTGTACGCATAAGTACCCAGTGAACGGTTCGTTTAGCTTTATATATTGTTCTGGGTGGCCGTTGTATTGGTTTTTCGGAAGTGTTAGACCTGTAAGAGAAAAATTTAAATGGTTGGGAAAGGCCATGGGATGTAGAAATATTTTTTTCACATTTTATTTCCTTGTAAAAACAGGTAAATCTATAGGGATTTTCGTACGGATAAGTGCCCAGTGAACGGTTCGTTTAGCTTTATATATTGTTCCGGTTGGGCGTTGTATTGGTTTTTCGGAAGTGTTAGACCTGTAAGAGAAAAATTTAAGTGGTTGGGAAAGGCCATGGGATGTAGAAATATTTTTTTCACATGTTATTTCCTTGTAAAAACAGGTAAATCAACAGGGATTTTCGTACGGATAAGTACCCAGTGAACGGTTCGTTTAGCTTTATATATTGTTCCGGGTGGGAGTTGTATTGGTTTTTCGGAAGTGTTAGACGTGTAAGAAAAAAATTTAAATGGTTGGGATAGGCCATGGGATGTAGAAATATTTTTTTCACATTTTATTTCCTTGTAAAAACAGGTAAATCAATAGGGATTTTCGTACGGATAAGTGCCCAGTGAACTGTTCGTTTAGCTTTATATATTGTTCCGGTTGGGCGTTGTATTGGTTCTTCGGAAGTGTTAGACCTGTAAGAGAAAAATTTAAATGGTTGGGAAAGGCAATGGGATGTAGATATATTTTTTTCACCTTTTATTTCCTTGTAAAAACAAGTAAATCAATAGGGATTTTCGTACGGATAAGTGCCCAGTGAACGGTTCGTTTAGCTTTATATATTGTTCCGGTTGGGCGTTGTATTGGTTTTTCGGAAGTGTTAGACCTGTAAGAGAAAAATTTAAATGGTTGGGAAAGGCCATGGGATGTAGAAATATTTTTTTCACATTTTACTTCCTTGTAAAAAAAGTTAAATCAATAGGGATTTTCGTACGGATAAGTACCCAGTGAACGGTTCGTTTAGCTTTATATATTGTTCCGGGTGGGCGTTGTATTGGTTTTTCGGAAGTGTTAGACCTGTAAGAGAAAAATTTAAATGGTTGGGAAAGGCCATGGGATGTAGAAATATTTTTTTTCACATTTTACTTCCTTGTAAAAAAAGGTAAAACAATAGGGATTTTCGTAGGGATAAGTACCCAGTTAACGGTTTGTTTAGCTTTATATATTGTTCCGGGTGGGCGTTGTATTGGTTTTTCAGAAGTGTTAGACCTGTAAGAGAAAAATTTAAATGGTTGGGAAAGGCCATGGGATGTAGAAATATTTTTTTCACATTTTATTTCCTTGTAAAAACAAGTAAATCAATAGGGATTTTCGTACGGATAAGTGCCCAGTGAACGGTTCGTTTAGCTTTATATATTGTTCCGGGTGGGCGTTGTATTGGTTTTTCGGAAGTGTTAGACCTGTAAGAGAAAAATTTAAATGGTTGGGAAAGGCCATGGGAGGTAGAAATATTTTTTTCACATTTTATTTCCTTGTAAAAACAAGTAAATCAATAGGGATTTTCGTACGGATAAGTGCCCAGTGAACGGTTCGTTTAGCTTTATATATTGTTCCGGTTGGGCGTTGTATTGGTTTTTCGGAAGTGTTAGACCTCTAAGAGAAAAATTTAAATGGTTGGGAAAGGCCATGGGATGTAGAAATATTTTTTTCACATTTTATTTCCTTGTAAAAACAGGTAAATCAATAGCGATTTTTGTACGCATAAGTACCCAGTGAACGGTTCGTTTAGCTTTATATATTGTTCTGGGTGGCCGTTGTATTGGTTTTTCGGAAGTGTTAGACCTGTAAGAGAAAAATTTAAATGGTTGGGAAAGGCCATGGGATGTAGAAATATTTTTTTCACATTTTATTTCCTTGTAAAAACAGGTAAATCTATAGGGATTTTGGTACGGATAAGTGCCCAGTGAACGGTTCGTTTAGCTTTATATATTGTTCCGGTTGGGCGTTGTATTGGTTTTTCGGAAGTTTTAGACCTGTAAGAGAAAAATTTAAATGGTTGGGAAAGGCCATGGGATGTAGAAATATTTTTTTCACATTTTATTTCCTTGTAAAAACAGGTAAATCAATAGGGATTTTCGTACGGATAAGTGCCCAGTGAACGGTTCGTTTAGCTTTATATATTGTTCCGGTTGGGCGTTGTATTGGTTTTTCGGAAGTGTTAGACCTGTAAGAGAAAAATTTAAGTGGTTGGGAAAGGCCATGGGATGTAGAAATATTTTTTTCACATGTTATTTCCTTGTAAAAACAGGTAAATCAACAGGGATTTTCGTACGGATAAGTACCCAGTGAACGGTTCGTTTAGCTTTATATATTGTTCCGGGTGGGAGTTGTATTGGTTTTTCGGAAGTGTTAGACGTGTAAGAAAAAAATTTAAATGGTTGGGATAGGCCATGGGATGTAGAAATATTTTTTTCACATTTTATTTCCTTGTAAAAACAGGTAAATCAATAGGGATTTTCGTACGGATAAGTGCCCAGTGAACTGTTCGTTTAGCTTTATATATTGTTCCGGTTGGGCGTTGTATTGGTTCTTCGGAAGTGTTAGACCTGTAAGAGAAAAATTTAAATGGTTGGGAAAGGCAATGGGATGTAGATATATTTTTTTCACCTTTTATTTCCTTGTAAAAACAAGTAAATCAATAGGGATTTTCGTACGGATAAGTGCCCAGTGAACGGTTCGTTTAGCTTTATATATTGTTCCGGTTGGGCGTTGTATTGGTTTTTCGGAAGTGTTAGACCTGTAAGAGAAAAATTTAAATGGTTGGGAAAGGCCATGGGATGTAGAAATATTTTTTTCACATTTTACTTCCTTGTAAAAAAAGTTAAATCAATAGGGATTTTCGTACGGATAAGTACCCAGTGAACGGTTCGTTTAGCTTTATATATTGTTCCGGGTGGGCGTTGTATTGGTTTTTCGGAAGTGTTAGACCTGTAAGAGAAAAATTTAAATGGTTGGGAAAGGCCATGGGATGTAGAAATATTTTTTTTCACATTTTACTTCCTTGTAAAAAAAGGTAAAACAATAGGGATTTTCGTAGGGATAAGTACCCAGTTAACGGTTTGTTTAGCTTTATATATTGTTCCGGGTGGGCGTTGTATTGGTTTTTCAGAAGTGTTAGACCTGTAAGAGAAAAATTTAAATGGTTGGGAAAGGCCATGGGATGTAGAAATATTTTTTTCACATTTTATTTCCTTGTAAAAACAAGTAAATCAATAGGGATTTTCGTACGGATAAGTGCCCAGTGAACGGTTCGTTTAGCTTTATATATTGTTCCGGGTGGGCGTTGTATTGGTTTTTCGGAAGTGTTAGACCTGTAAGAGAAAAATTTAAATGGTTGGGAAAGGCCATGGGAGGTAGAAATATTTTTTTCACATTTTATTTCCTTGTAAAAACAAGTAAATCAATAGGGATTTTCGTACGGATAAGTGCCCAGTGAACGGTTCGTTTAGCTTTATATATTGTTCCGGTTGGGCGTTGTATTGGTTTTTCGGAAGTGTTAGACCTCTAAGAGAAAAATTTAAATGGTTGGGAAAGGCCATGGGATGTAGAAATATTTTTTTCACATTTTATTTCCTTGTAAAAACAGGTAAATCAATAGGGATTTTCGTACGGATAAGTGCCCAGTGAACTGTTCGTTTAGCTTTATATATTGTTCCGGTTGGGCGTTGTATTGGTTCTTCGGAAGTGTTAGACCTGTAAGAGAAAAATTTAAATGGTTGGGAAAGGCCATGGGATGTAGAAATATTTTTTTCACATTTTATTTCCTTGTAAAAACACGTAAATCAATAGGGATTTTCGTACGGATAAGTGCCCAGTGAACTGTTCGTTTAGCTTTATATATTGTTCCGGTTGGGCGTTGTATTGGTTCTTCGGAAGTGTTAGACCTGTAAGAGAAAAATTTAAGTGGTTGGGAAAGGCCATGGGATGTAGAAATATTTTTTTCACATGTTATTTCCTTGTAAAAACAGGTAAATCAACAGGGATTTTCGTACGGATAAGTACCCAGTGAACGGTTCGTTTAGCTTTATATATTGTTCCGGGTGGGAGTTGTATTGGTTTTTCGGAAGTGTTAGACGTGTAAGAAAAAAATTTAAATGGTTGGGATAGGCCATGGGATGTAGAAATATTTTTTTCACATTTTATTTCCTTGTAAAAACAGGTAAATCAATAGGGATTTTCGTACGGATAAGTGCCCAGTGAACTGTTCGTTTAGCTTTATATATTGTTCCGGTTGGGCGTTGTATTGGTTCTTCGGAAGTGTTAGACCTGTAAGAGAAAAATTTAAATGGTTGGGAAAGGCAATGGGATGTAGATATATTTTTTTCACCTTTTATTTCCTTGTAAAAACAAGTAAATCAATAGGGATTTTCGTACGGATAAGTGCCCAGTGAACGGTTCGTTTAGCTTTATATATTGTTCCGGTTGGGCGTTGTATTGGTTTTTCGGAAGTGTTAGACCTGTAAGAGAAAAATTTAAATGGTTGGGAAAGGCCATGGGATGTAGAAATATTTTTTTCACATTTTACTTCCTTGTAAAAAAAGTTAAATCAATAGGGATTTTCGTACGGATAAGTACCCAGTGAACGGTTCGTTTAGCTTTATATATTGTTCCGGGTGGGCGTTGTATTGGTTTTTCGGAAGTGTTAGACCTGTAAGAGAAAAATTTAAATGGTTGGGAAAGGCCATGGGATGTAGAAATATTTTTTTTCACATTTTACTTCCTTGTAAAAAAAGGTAAAACAATAGGGATTTTCGTAGGGATAAGTACCCAGTTAACGGTTCGTTTAGCTTTATATATTGTTCCGGGTGGGCGTTGTATTGGTTTTTCAGAAGTGTTAGACCTGTAAGAGAAAAATTTAAATGGTTGGGAAAGGCCATGGGATGTAGAAATATTTTTTTCACATTTTATTTCCTTGTAAAAACAAGTAAATCAATAGGGATTTTCGTACGGATAAGTGCCCAGTGAACGGTTCGTTTAGCTTTATATATTGTTCCGGGTGGGCGTTGTATTGGTTTTTCGGAAGTGTTAGACCTGTAAGAGAAAAATTTAAATGGTTGGGAAAGGCCATGGGAGGTAGAAATATTTTTTTCACATTTTATTTCCTTGTAAAAACAAGTAAATCAATAGGGATTTTCGTACGGATAAGTGCCCAGTGAACGGTTCGTTTAGCTTTATATATTGTTCCGGTTGGGCGTTGTATTGGTTTTTCGGAAGTGTTAGACCTCTAAGAGAAAAATTTAAATGGTTGGGAAAGGCCATGGGATGTAGAAATATTTTTTTCACATTTTATTTCCTTGTAAAAACAGGTAAATCAATAGCGATTTTTGTACGCATAAGTACCCAGTGAACGGTTCGTTTAGCTTTATATATTGTTCTGGGTGGCCGTTGTATTGGTTTTTCGGAAGTGTTAGACCTGTAAGAGAAAAATTTAAATGGTTGGGAAAGGCCATGGGATGTAGAAATATTTTTTTCACATTTTATTTCCTTGTAAAAACAGGTAAATCTATAGGGATTTTGGTACGGATAAGTGCCCAGTGAACGGTTCGTTTAGCTTTATATATTGTTCCGGTTGGGCGTTGTATTGGTTTTTCGGAAGTTTTAGACCTGTAAGAGAAAAATTTAAATGGTTGGGAAAGGCCATGGGATGTAGAAATATTTTTTTCACATTTTATTTCCTTGTAAAAACAGGTAAATCAATAGGGATTTTCGTACGGATAAGTGCCCAGTGAACTGTTCGTTTAGCTTTATATATTGTTCCGGTTGGGCGTTGTATTGGTTCTTCGGAAGTGTTAGACCTGTAAGAGAAAAATTTAAATGGTTGGGAAAGGCCATGGGATGTAGAAATATTTTTTTCACATTTTATTTCCTTGTAAAAACACGTAAATCAATAGGGATTTTCGTACGGATAAGTGCCCAGTGAACGGTTCGTTTAGCTTTATATATTGTTCCGGGTGGGCGTTGTATTGGTTTTTCGGAAGTGTTAGACCTGTAAGAGAAAAATTTAAATGGTTGGGAAAGGCCATGGGATGTAGAAATATTTTTTTCACATTTTACTTCCTTGTAAAAAAAGGTAAATCAACAGGGATTTTCGTACGGATAAGTACCCAGTGAACGGTTCGTTTAGCTTTATATATTGTTCCGGGTGGGAGTTGTATTGGTTTTTCGGAAGTGTTAGACCTGTAAGAGAAAAATTTAAATGGTTGGGAAAGGCCATGGGATGTAGAAATATTTTTTTCACATTTTAATTCCTTGTAAAAACAGGTAAATCAACAGGGATTTTCGTACGGATAAGTACCCAGTGAACTGTTCGTTTAGCTTTATATATTGTTCCGGTTGGGCGTTGTATTGGTTCTTCGGAAGTGTTAGACCTGTAAGAGAAAAATTTAAATGGTTGGGAAAGGCCATGGGATGTAGATATATTTTTTTCACCTTTTATTTCCTTGTAAAAACAAGTAAATCAATAGGGATTTTCGTACGGATAAGTGCCCAGTGAACGGTTCGTTTAGCTTTATATATTGTTCCGGGTGGGCGTTGTATTGGTTTTTCGGAAGTGTTAGACCTGTAAGAGAAAAATTTAAATGGTTGGGAAAGGCCATGGGATGTAGAAATATTTTTTTCACATTTTATTTCCTTGTAAAAACAGGTAAATCAATAGCGATTTTTGTACGCATAAGTACCCAGTGAACGGTTCGTGTAGCTTTATATATTGTTCTGGGTGGCCGTTGTATTGGTTTTTCGGAAGTGTTAGACCTGTAAGAGAAAAATTTAAATGGTTGGGAAAGGCCATGGGATGTAGAAATATTTTTTTCACATTTTATTTCCTTGTAAAAACAGGTAAATCAATAGCGATTTTCGTACGCATAAGTACCCAGTGAACAGTTCGTTTAGCTTTATATATTGTTCCGGTTGGGCGTTGTATTGGTTCTTCGGAAGTGTTAGACCTGTAAGAGAAAAATTTAAATCGTTGGGAAAGGCCATGGGATGTAGAAATATTTTTTTCACATTTTATTTCCTTGTAAAAAAAAGGTAAAACAATAGGGATTTTCGTAGGGATAAGTACCCAGTTAACGGTTCGTTTAGCTTTATATATTGTTCCGGGTGGGCGTTGTATTGGTTTTTCGGAAGTGTTAGACCTGTAAGAGAAAAATTTAAATGGTTGGGAAAGGCCATGGGATGTAGAAATATTTTTTTCACATTTTACTTCCTTGTAAAAACAGGTAATTCAATAGGGATTTTCGTACGGATAAGTACCCAGTGAACGGTTCGTTTAGCTTTATATATTGTTCCGGGTGGGCGTTGTATTGGTTTTTCGGAAGTGTAAGACCTGTAAGAGAAAAATTTAAATGGTTGGGAAAGGCCATGGGATGTAGAAATATTTTTTTCACATTTTACTTCCTTGTAAAAACAGGTAAATCAATAGGGATTTTCGTACGGATAAGTGCCCAGTGAACTGTTCGTTTAGCTTTATATATTGTTCCGGTTGGGCGTTGTATTGGTTCTTCGGAAGTGTTAGACCTGTAAGAGAAAAATTTAAATGGTTGGGAAAGGCCATGGGATGTAGAAATATTTTTTTCACATTTTATTTCCTTGTAAAAACAAGTAAATCAATAGGGATTTTCGTACGGATAAGTGCCCAGTGAACGGTTCGTTTAGCTTTATATATTGTTCCGGTTGGGCGTTGTATTGGTTTTTCGGAAGTGTTAGACCTCTAAGAGAAAAATTTAAATGGTTGGGAAAGGCCATGGGATGTAGAAATATTTTTTTCACATTTTATTTCCTTGTAAAAACAGGTAAATCAATAGCGATCTTTGTACGCATAAGTACCCAGTGAACGGTTCGTTTAGCTTTATATATTGTTCTGGGTGGCCGTTGTATTGGTTTTTCGGAAGTGTTAGACCTGTAAGAGAAAAATTTAAATGGTTGGGAAAGGCCATGGGATGTAGAAATATTTTTTTCACATTTTATTTCCTTGTAAAAACAGGTAAATCTATAGGGATTTTGGTACGGATAAGTGCCCAGTGAACGGTTCGTTTAGCTTTATATATTGTTCCGGGTGGGCGTTGTATTGGTTTTTCGGAAGTGTTAGACCTGTAAGAGAAAAATTTAAATGGTTGGGAAAGGCCATGGGATGTAGAAATATTTTTTTCACATTTTACTTCCTTGTAAAAAAAGGTCAAACAATAGGGATTTTCGTAGGGATAAGTACCCAGTTAACGGTTCGTTTAGCTTTATATATTGTTCCGGGTGGGCGTTGTATTGGTTTTTCGGAAGTGTTAGACCTGTAAGAGAAAAATTTAAATGGTTGGGATAGGCCATGGGATGTAGAAATATTTTTTTCACATTTTATTTCCTTGTAAAAACAGGTAAATCAATAGCGATTTTCGTACGCATAAGTACCCAGTGAACAGTTCGTTTAGCTTTATATATTGTTCCGGTTGGGCGTTGTATTGGTTCTTCGGAAGTGTTAGACCTGTAAGAGAAAAATTTAAATGGTTGGGAAAGGCCATGGGATGTAGAAATATTTTTTTCACATTTTATTTCCTTGTAAAAACAAGTAAATCAATAGGGATTTTCGTACGGATAAGTGCCCAGTGAACGGTTCGTTTAGCTTTATATATTGTTCCGGGTGGGCGTTGTATTGGTTTTTCGGAAGTGTTAGACCTGTAAGAGAAAAATTTAAATGGTTGGGAAAGGCCATGGGATGTAGAAATATTTTTTTCACATTTTACTTCCTTGTAAAAAAAGGTAAAACAATAGGGATTTTCGTAGGGATAAGTACCCAGTTAACGGTTCGTTTAGCTTTATATATTGTTCCGGGTGGGCGTTGTATTGGTTTTTCGGAAGTGTTAGACCTGTAAGAGAAAAATTTAAATGTTTAGGAAAGGCCATGGGATGTAGAAATATTTTTTTCACATTTTACTTCCTTGTAAAAACAGGTAAATCAATAGGGATTTTCGTACGGATAAGTACCCAGTGAACGGTTCGTTTAGCTTTATATATTGTTCCGGGTGGGCGTTGTATTGGTTTTTCGGAAGTGTAAGAACTGTAAGAGAAAAATTTAAATGGTTGGGAAAGGCCATGGGATGTAGAAATATTTTTTTCACATTTTATTTCCTTGTAAAAACAAATAAATCAATAGGGATTTTCGTACGGATAAGTGCCCAGTGAACGGTTCGTTTAGCTTTATATATTGTTCCGGTTGGGCGTCGTATTGGTTTTTCGGAAGTGTTAAACCTCTAAGAGAAAAATTTAAATGGTTGGGAAAGGCCATGGGATGTAGAAATATTTTTTTCACATTTTATTTCCTTGTAAAAACAGGTAAATCAATAGCGATTTTTGTACGCATAAGTACCCAGTGAACGGTTCATTTAGCTTTATATATTGTTCCGGGTGGGAGTTGTATTGGTTTTTCGGAAGTGTTAGACCTGTAAGAGAAAAATTTAAATGGTTGGGAAAGGCCATGGGATGTAGAAATATTTTTTTCACATGTTATTTCCTTGTAAAAACAGGTAAATCAATAGCGATTTTTGTACGCATAAATACCCAGTGAACGGTTCGTTTAGCTTTATATATTGTTCCGGTTGGGCGTTGTATTGGTTTTTCGGAAGTGTTAGACCTGTAAGAGAAATATTTAAATGGTTGGGAAAGGCCATGGGATGTAGAAATATTTTTTTCACATTTTATTTCCTTGTAAAAACAGGTAAATCTATAGGGATTTTCGTACGCATAAGTGCCCAGTGAACGGTTCGTTTAGCTTTATATATTGTTCCGGTTGGGCGTTGTATTGGTTTTTCGGAAGTGTTAGACCTGTAAGAGAAATATTTAAATGGTTGGGAAAGGCCATGGGATGTAGAAATATTTTTTTCACATTTTATTTCCTTGTAAAAACAGGTAAATCAATAGCGATTTTTGTACGCATAAATACCCAGTGAACGGTTCGTTTAGCTTTATATATTGTTCCGGTTGGGCGTTGTATTGGTTTTTCGGAAGTGTTAGACCTGTAAGAGAAATATTTAAATGGTTGGGAAAGGCCATGGGATGTAGAAATATTTTTTTCACATTTTATTTCCTTGTAAAAACAGGTAAATCTATAGGGATTTTCGTACGGATAAGTGCCCAGTGAACGGTTCGTTTAGCTTTATATATTGTTCCGGTTGGGCGTTGTATTGGTTTTTCGGAAGTGTTAGACCTGTAAGAGAAATATTTAAATGGTTGGGAAAGGCCATGGGATGTAGAAATATTTTTTTCACATTTTATTTCCTTGTAAAAACAGGTAAATCTATAGGGATTTTCGTACGGATAAATGCCCAGTGAACGGTTCGTTTAGCTTTATATATTGTTCCGGTTGGGCGTTGTATTGGTTTTTCGGAAGTGTTAGACCTGTAAGAGAAAAATTTAAATGGTTGGGAAAGGCCATGGGATGTAGAAATATTTTTTTCACATTTTACTTCCTTGTAAAAAAAGGTAAATCAATAGGGATTTTCGTACGGATAAATACCCAGTGAACGGTTCGTTTAGCTTTATATATTGTTCCGGGTGGGCGTTGTATTGGTTTTTCGGAAGTGTTAGACCTGTAAGAGAAAAATTTAAATGGTTGGGAAAGGCCATGGGATGTAGAAATATTTTTTTCACATTTTACTTCCTTGTAAAAAAAGGTAAAACAATAGGGATTTTCGTACGGATAAGTGCCCAGTGAACGGTTCGTTTAGCTTTATATATTGTTCCGGGTGGGCGTTGTATTGGTTTTTCGGAAGTGTTAGACCTGTAAGAGAAAAATTTAAATGGTTGGGAAAGGCCATGGGATGTAGAAATATTTTTTTCACATTTTATTTCCTTGTAAAAACAAGTAAATCAATAGGGATTTTCGTACGGATAAGTGCCCAGTGAACGGTTCGTTTAGCTTTATATATTGTTCCGGTTGGGCGTTGTATTGGTTTTTCGGAAGTGTTAGACCTCTAAGAGAAAAATTTAAATGGTTGGGAAAGGCCATGGGATGTAGAAATATTTTTTTCACATTTTATTTCCTTGTAAAAACAGGTAAATCAATAGCGATCTTTGTACGCATAAGTACCCAGTGAACGGTTCGTTTAGCTTTATATATTGTTCTGGGTGGCCGTTGTATTGGTTTTTCGGAAGTGTTAGACCTGTAAGAGAAAAATTTAAATGGTTGGGAAAGGCCATGGGATGTAGAAATATTTTTTTCACATTTTATTTCCTTGTAAAAACAGGTAAATCTATAGGGATTTTGGTACGGATAAGTGCCCAGTGAACGGTTCGTTTAGCTTTATATATTGTTCCGGGTGGGCGTTGTATTGGTTTTTCGGAAGTGTTAGACCTGTAAGAGAAAAATTTAAATGGTTGGGAAAGGCCATGGGATGTAGAAATATTTTTTTCACATTTTACTTCCTTGTAAAAAAAGGTCAAACAATAGGGATTTTCGTAGGGATAAGTACCCAGTTAACGGTTCGTTTAGCTTTATATATTGTTCCGGGTGGGCGTTGTATTGGTTTTTCGGAAGTGTTAGACCTGTAAGAGAAAAATTTAAATGGTTGGGATAGGCCATGGGATGTAGAAATATTTTTTTCACATTTTATTTCCTTGTAAAAACAGGTAAATCAATAGCGATTTTCGTACGCATAAGTACCCAGTGAACAGTTCGTTTAGCTTTATATATTGTTCCGGTTGGGCGTTGTATTGGTTCTTCGGAAGTGTTAGACCTGTAAGAGAAAAATTTAAATGGTTGGGAAAGGCCATGGGATGTAGAAATATTTTTTTCACATTTTATTTCCTTGTAAAAACAAGTAAATCAATAGGGATTTTCGTACGGATAAGTGCCCAGTGAACGGTTCGTTTAGCTTTATATATTGTTCCGGGTGGGCGTTGTATTGGTTTTTCGGAAGTGTTAGACCTGTAAGAGAAAAATTTAAATGGTTGGGAAAGGCCATGGGATGTAGAAATATTTTTTTCACATTTTACTTCCTTGTAAAAAAAGGTAAAACAATAGGGATTTTCGTAGGGATAAGTACCCAGTTAACGGTTCGTTTAGCTTTATATATTGTTCCGGGTGGGCGTTGTATTGGTTTTTCGGAAGTGTTAGACCTGTAAGAGAAAAATTTAAATGTTTAGGAAAGGCCATGGGATGTAGAAATATTTTTTTCACATTTTACTTCCTTGTAAAAACAGGTAAATCAATAGGGATTTTCGTACGGATAAGTACCCAGTGAACGGTTCGTTTAGCTTTATATATTGTTCCGGGTGGGCGTTGTATTGGTTTTTCGGAAGTGTAAGAACTGTAAGAGAAAAATTTAAATGGTTGGGAAAGGCCATGGGATGTAGAAATATTTTTTTCACATTTTATTTCCTTGTAAAAACAAATAAATCAATAGGGATTTTCGTACGGATAAGTGCCCAGTGAACGGTTCGTTTAGCTTTATATATTGTTCCGGTTGGGCGTCGTATTGGTTTTTCGGAAGTGTTAAACCTCTAAGAGAAAAATTTAAATGGTTGGGAAAGGCCATGGGATGTAGAAATATTTTTTTCACATTTTATTTCCTTGTAAAAACAGGTAAATCAATAGCGATTTTTGTACGCATAAGTACCCAGTGAACGGTTCATTTAGCTTTATATATTGTTCCGGGTGGGAGTTGTATTGGTTTTTCGGAAGTGTTAGACCTGTAAGAGAAAAATTTAAATGGTTGGGAAAGGCCATGGGATGTAGAAATATTTTTTTCACATGTTATTTCCTTGTAAAAACAGGTAAATCAATAGCGATTTTTGTACGCATAAATACCCAGTGAACGGTTCGTTTAGCTTTATATATTGTTCCGGTTGGGCGTTGTATTGGTTTTTCGGAAGTGTTAGACCTGTAAGAGAAATATTTAAATGGTTGGGAAAGGCCATGGGATGTAGAAATATTTTTTTCACATTTTATTTCCTTGTAAAAACAGGTAAATCTATAGGGATTTTCGTACGCATAAGTGCCCAGTGAACGGTTCGTTTAGCTTTATATATTGTTCCGGTTGGGCGTTGTATTGGTTTTTCGGAAGTGTTAGACCTGTAAGAGAAATATTTAAATGGTTGGGAAAGGCCATGGGATGTAGAAATATTTTTTTCACATTTTATTTCCTTGTAAAAACAGGTAAATCAATAGCGATTTTTGTACGCATAAATACCCAGTGAACGGTTCGTTTAGCTTTATATATTGTTCCGGTTGGGCGTTGTATTGGTTTTTCGGAAGTGTTAGACCTGTAAGAGAAATATTTAAATGGTTGGGAAAGGCCATGGGATGTAGAAATATTTTTTTCACATTTTATTTCCTTGTAAAAACAGGTAAATCTATAGGGATTTTCGTACGGATAAGTGCCCAGTGAACGGTTCGTTTAGCTTTATATATTGTTCCGGTTGGGCGTTGTATTGGTTTTTCGGAAGTGTTAGACCTGTAAGAGAAATATTTAAATGGTTGGGAAAGGCCATGGGATGTAGAAATATTTTTTTCACATTTTATTTCCTTGTAAAAACAGGTAAATCTATAGGGATTTTCGTACGGATAAATGCCCAGTGAACGGTTCGTTTAGCTTTATATATTGTTCCGGTTGGGCGTTGTATTGGTTTTTCGGAAGTGTTAGACCTGTAAGAGAAAAATTTAAATGGTTGGGAAAGGCCATGGGATGTAGAAATATTTTTTTCACATTTTACTTCCTTGTAAAAAAAGGTAAATCAATAGGGATTTTCGTACGGATAAATACCCAGTGAACGGTTCGTTTAGCTTTATATATTGTTCCGGGTGGGCGTTGTATTGGTTTTTCGGAAGTGTTAGACCTGTAAGAGAAAAATTTAAATGGTTGGGAAAGGCCATGGGATGTAGAAATATTTTTTTCACATTTTACTTCCTTGTAAAAAAAGGTAAAACAATAGGGATTTTCGTACGGATAAGTGCCCAGTGAACGGTTCGTTTAGCTTTATATATTGTTCCGGGTGGGCGTTGTATTGGTTTTTCGGAAGTGTTAGACCTGTAAGAGAAAAATTTAAATGGTTGGGAAAGGCCATGGGATGTAGAAATATTTTTTTCACATTTTATTTCCTTGTAAAAACAAGTAAATCAATAGGGATTTTCGTACGGATAAGTGCCCAGTGAACGGTTCGTTTAGCTTTATATATTGTTCCGGGTGGGCGTTGTATTGGTTTTTCGGAAGTGTTAGACCTGTAAGAGAAAAATTTAAATGGTTGGGAAAGGCCATGGGATGTAGAAATATTTTTTTCACATTTTATTTCCTTGTAAAAACAGGTAAATCAATAGCGATTTTTGTACGCATAAATACCCAGTGAACGGTTCGTTTAGCTTTATATATTGTTCCGGTTGGGCGTTGTATTGGTTTTTCGGAAGTGTTAGACCTGTAAGAGAAATATTTAAATGGTTGGGAAAGGCCATGGGATGTAGAAATATTTTTTTCACATTTTATTTCCTTGTAAAAACAGGTAAATCTATAGGGATTTTCGTACGGATAAGTGCCCAGTGAACGGTTCGTTTAGCTTTATATATTGTTCCGGTTGGGCGTTGTATTGGTTTTTCGGAAGTGTTAGACCTGTAAGAGAAATATTTAAATGGTTGGGAAAGGCCATGGGATGTAGAAATATTTTTTTCACATTTTATTTCCTTGTAAAAACAGGTAAATCTATAGGGATTTTCGTACGGATAAATGCCCAGTGAACGGTTCGTTTAGCTTTATATATTGTTCCGGTTGGGCGTTGTATTGGTTTTTCGGAAGTGTTAGACCTGTAAGAGAAAAATTTAAATGGTTGGGAAAGGCCATGGGATGTAGAAATATTTTTTTCACATTTTACTTCCTTGTAAAAAAAGGTAAATCAATAGGGATTTTCGTACGGATAAATACCCAGTGAACGGTTCGTTTAGCTTTATATATTGTTCCGGGTGGGCGTTGTATTGGTTTTTCGGAAGTGTTAGACCTGTAAGAGAAAAATTTAAATGGTTGGGAAAGGCCATGGGATGTAGAAATATTTTTTTCACATTTTACTTCCTTGTAAAAAAAGGTAAAACAATAGGGATTTTCGTACGGATAAGTGCCCAGTGAACGGTTCGTTTAGCTTTATATATTGTTCCGGGTGGGCGTTGTATTGGTTTTTCGGAAGTGTTAGACCTGTAAGAGAAAAATTTAAATGGTTGGGAAAGGCCATGGGATGTAGAAATATTTTTTTCACATTTTATTTCCTTGTAAAAACAAGTAAATCAATAGGGATTTTCGTACGGATAAGTGCCCAGTGAACGGTTCGTTTAGCTTTATATATTGTTCCGGGTGGGCGTTGTATTGGTTTTTCGGAAGTGTTAGACCTGTAAGAGAAAAATTTAAATGGTTGGGAAAGGCCATGGGATGTAGAAATATTTTTTTCACATTTTATTTCCTTGTAAAAACAAGTAAATCAATAGGGATTTTCGTACGGATAAGTGCCCAGTGAACGGTTCGTTTAGCTTTATATATTGTTCCGGTTGGGCGTTGTATTGGTTTTTCGGAAGTGTTAGACCTCTAAGAGAAAAATTTAAATGGTTGGGAAAGGCCATGGGATGTAGAAATATTTTTTTCACATTTTATTTCCTTGTAAAAACAGGTAAATCAATAGCGATTTTTGTACGCATAAGTACCCAGTGAACGGTTCGTTTAGCTTTATATATTGTTCTGGGTGGCCGTTGTATTGGTTTTTCGGAAGTGTTAGACCTGTAAGAGAAAAATTTAAATGGTTGGGAAAGGCCATGGGATGTAGAAATATTTTTTTCACATTTTACTTCCTTGTAAAAACAGGTAAATCAATAGGGATTTTCGTACGGATAAGTACCCAGTGAACGGTTCGTTTAGCTTTATATATTGTTCCGGGTGGGCGTTGTATTGGTTTTTCGGAAGTGTTAGACCTGTAAGAGAAAAATTTAAATGGTTGGGAAAGGCCATGCGATGTAGAAATATTTTTTTCACATTTTACTTCCTTGTAAAAACAGGTAAATCAACAGGGATTTTCGTACGGATAAGTACCCAGTGAACGGTTCATTTAGCTTTATATATTGTTCCGGGTGGGAGTTGTATTGGTTCTTCGGAAGTGTTAGACCTGTAAGAGAAAAATTTAAATGGTTGGGAAAGGCCATGGGATGTAGAAATATTTTTTTCACATTTTACTTCCTTGTAAAAACAGGTAAATCAATAGGGATTTTCGTACGGATAAGTACCCAGTGAACGGTTCGTTTAGCTTTATATATTGTTCTGGGTGGCCGTTGTATTGGTTTTTCGGAAGTGTTAGACCTGTAAGAGAAAAATTTAAATGGTTGGGAAAGGCCATGGGATGTAGAAATATTTTTTTCACATTTTATTTCCTTGTAAAAACAGGTAAATCTATAGGGATTTTCGTACGGATAAGTGCCCAGTGAACGGTTCGTTTAGCTTTATATATTGTTCCAGTTGGGCGTTGTATTGGTTTTTCGGAAGTGTTAGACCTGTAAGAGAAAAATTTAAATGGTTGGGAAAGGCCATGGGATGTAGAAATATTTTTTTCACATTTTACTTCCTTGTAAAAAAAGGTAAATCAATAGGGATTTTCGTACGGATAAATACCCAGTGAACGGTTCGTTTAGCTTTATATATTGTTCCGGGTGGGCGTTGTATGGGTTTTTCGGAAGTGTTAGACCTGTAAGAGAAAAATTTAAATGGTTGGGAAAGGCCATGGGATGTAGAAATATTTTTTTCACATTTTACTTCCTTGTAAATAAGGTAAAACAATAGGGATTTTCGTAGGGATAAGTACCCAGTTAACGGTTCGTTTAGCTTTATATATTGTTCCGGGTGGGCGTTGTATTGGTTTTTCGGACGTGTTAGACCTGTAAGAGAAAAATTTAAATGGTTGGGAAAGGCCATGGGACGTAGAAATATTTTTTTCACATTTTATTTCCTTGTAAAAACAAGTAAATCAATAGGGATTTTCGTACGGATAAGTGCCCAGTGAACGGTTCGTTTAGCTTTATATATTGTTCCGGGTGGGCGTTGTATTGGTTTTTCGGAAGTGTTAGACCTGTAAGAGAAAAATTTAAATGGTTGGGAAAGGCCATGGGATGTAGAAATATTTTTTTCACATTTTATTTCCTTGTAAAAACAAGTAAATCAATAGGGATTTTCGTACGGATAAGTGCCCAGTGAACGGTTCGTTTAGCTTTATATATTGTTCCGGTTGGGCGTTGTATTGGTTTTTCGGAAGTGTTAGACCTCTAAGAGAAAAATTTAAATGGTTGGGAAAGGCCATGGGATGTAGAAATATTTTTTTCACATTTTATTTCCTTGTAAAAACAGGTAAATTAATAGCGATTTTTGTACGCATAAGTACCCAGTGAACGGTTCGTTTAGCTTTATATATTGTTCTGGGTGGCCGTTGTATTGGTTTTTCGGAAGTGTTAGACCTGTAAGAGAAAAATTTAAATGGTTGGGAAAGGCCATGGGATGTAGAAATATTTTTTTCACATTTTATTTCCTTGTAAAAACAGGTAAATCTATAGGGATTTTCGTACGGATAAGTGCCCAGTGAACGGTTCGTTTAGCTTTATATATTGTTCCGGAAGGCGTTGTATTGGTTTTTCGGAAGTGTTAGACCTGTAAGAGAAAAATTTAAATGGTTGGGAAAGGCCATGGGATGTAGAAATATTTTTTTCACATTTTACTTCCTTGTAAAAACAGGTAAATCAATAGGGATTTTCGTACGGATAAGTACCCAGTGAACGGTTCGTTTAGCTTTATATATTGTTCCGGTTGGGCGTTGTATTGGTTTTTCGGAAGTGTTAGACCTGTAAGAGAAAAATTTAAATGGTTGGGAAAGGCCATGGGATGTAGAAATATTTTTTTCACATTTTACTTCCTTGTAAAAACAGGTAAATCAACAGGGATTTTCGTACGGATAAGTACCCAGTGAACGGTTCGTTTAGCTTTATATATTGTTCCGGGTGGGAGTTGTATTGGTTCTTCGGAAGTGTTAGACCTGTAAGAGAAAAATTTAAATGGTTGGGAAAGGCCATGGGATGTAGAAATATTTTTTTCACATTTTACTTCCTTGTAAAAACAGGTAAATCAACAGGGATTTTCGTACGGATAAGTACCCAGTGAACGGTTCGTTTAGCTTTATATATTGTTCTGGGTGGCCGTTGTATTGGTTTTTCGGAAGTGTTAGACCTGTAAGAGAAAAATTAAATGGTTGGGAAAGGCCATGGGATGTAGAAATATTTTTTTCACATTTTATTTCCTTGTAAAAACAGGTAAATCTATAGGGATTTTCGTACGGATAAGTGCCCAGTGAACGGTTCGTTTAGCTTTATATATTGTTCCGGTTGGGCGTTGTATTGGTTTTTCAGAAGTGTTAGACCTGTAAGAGAAAAATTTAAATGGTTGGGAAAGGCCATGGGATGTAGAAATATTTTTTTCACATTTTACTTCCTTGTAAAAAAAGGTAAATCAATAGGGATTTTCGTACGGATAAATACCCAGTGAACGGTTCGTTTAGCTTTATATATTGTTCCGGGTGGGCGTTGTATTGGTTTTTCGGAAGTGTTAGACCTGTAAGAGAAAAATTTAAATGGTTGGGAAAGGCCATGGGATGTAGAAATATTTTTTTCACATTTTATTTCCTTGTAAAAACAAGTAAATCAATAGGGATTTTCGTACGGATAAGTGCCCAGTGAACGGTTCGTTTAGCTTTATATATTGTTCCGGTTGGGCGTTGTATTGGTTTTTCGGAAGTGTTAGACCTGTAAGAGAAAAATTTAAATGGTTGGGAAAGGCCATGGGATGTAGAAATATTTTTTTCACATTTTATTTCCTTGTAAAAACAGGTAAATCTATAGGGATTTTCGTACGGATAAGTGCCCAGTGAACGGTTCGTTTAGCTTTATATATTGTTCCGGTTGGGCGTTGTATTGGTTTTTCAGAAGTGTTAGACCTGTAAGAGAAAAATTTAAATGGTTGGGAAAGGCCATGGGATGTAGAAATATTTTTTTCACATTTTACTTCCTTGTAAAAAAAGGTAAATCAATAGGGATTTTCGTACGGATAAATACCCAGTGAACGGTTCGTTTAGCTTTATATATTGTTCCGGGTGGGCGTTGTATTGGTTTTTCGGAAGTGTTAGACCTGTAAGAGAAAAATTTAAATGGTTGGGAAAGGCCATGGGATGTAGAAATATTTTTTTCACATTTTATTTCCTTGTAAAAACAAGTAAATCAATAGGGATTTTCGTACGGATAAGTGCCCAGTGAACGGTTCGTGTAGCTTTATATATTGTTCCGGTTGGGCGTTGTATTGGTTTTTCGGAAGTGTTAGACCTGTAAGAGAAAAATTTAAATGGTTGGGAAAGGCCATGGGATGTAGAAATATTTTTTTCACATTTTATTTCCTTGTAAAAACACGTAAATCAATAGGGATTTTCGTACGGATAAGTGCCCAGTGAACGGTTCGTTTAGCTTTATATATTGTTCCGGTTGGGCGTTGTATTGGTTTTTCGGAAGTGTTAGACCTGTAAGAGAAAAATTTAAATGGTTGGGAAAGGCCATGGGATGTAGAAATATTTTTTTCACATTTTATTTCCTTGTAAAAACAGGTAAATCTATAGGGAATTTCGTACGGATAAGTGCCCAGTGAACGGTTCGTTTAGCTTTATATATTGTTCCGGTTGGGCGTTGTATTGGTTTTTCGGAAGTGTTAGACCTGTAAGAGAAAAATTTAAATGGTTGGGACAGGCCATGGGATGTAGAAATATTTTTTTCACATGTTATTTCCTTGTAAAAACAGGTAAATCAATAGCGATTTTTGTACGCATAAGTACCCAGTGAACGGTTCGTTTAGCTTTATATATTGTTCCGGTTGGGCGTTGTATTGGTTTTTCGGAAGTGTTAGACCTGTAAGAGAAATATTTAAATGGTTGGGAAAGGCCATGGGATGTAGAAATATTTTTTTCACATTTTATTTCCTTGTAAAAACAAGTAAATCAATAGCGATTTTCGTACGGATAAGTGCCCAGTGAACGGTTCGTTTAGCTTTATATATTGTTCCGGTTGGGCGTTGTATTGGTTTTTCGGAAGTGTTAGACCTGTAAGAGAAAAATTTAAATGGTTGGGAAAGGCCATGGGATGTAGAAATATTTTTTTCACATTTTATTTCCTTGTAAAAACAGGTAAATCAATAGCGATTTTTGTACGCATAAGTACCCAGTGAACGGTTCGTTTAGCTTTATATATTGTTCCGGTTGGGCGTTGTATTGGTTTTTCGGAAGTGTTAGACCTGTAAGAGAAATATTTAAATGGTTGGGAAAGGCCATGGGATGTAGAAATATTTTTTTCACATTTTATTTCCTTGTAAAAACAGTTAAATCTATAGGGATTTTCGTACGGATAAGTGCCCAGTGAACGGTTCGTTTAGCTTTATATATTGTTCCGGTTGGGCGTTGTATTGGTTTTTCGGAAGTGTTAGACCTGTAAGTGAAAAATTTAAATGGTTGGGAAAGGCCATGGGATGTAGAAATATTTTTTTCACATTTTACTTCCTTGTAAAAAAAAGGTAAATCAATAGGGATTTTCGTACGGATAAGTACCCTGTGAACGGTTCGTTTAGCTTTATATATTGTTCTGGATGGGCGTTGTATTGGTTTTTCGGAAGTGTTAGACCTGTAAGAGAAAAATTTAAATGGTTGGGAAAGGCCATGGGATGTAGAAATATTTTTTTCACATTTTACTTCCTTGTAAAAACAGGTAAATCAATAGGGATTTTCGTACGGCTAAGTACCCAGTGAACGGTTCGTTTAGCTTTATATATTGTTCCGGGTGGGCGTTGTATTGGTTTTTCGGAAGTGTTAGACCTGTAAGAGAAAAATTTAAATGGTTGGGAAAGGCCATGGGATGTAGAAATTTTTTTTTCACATTTTATTTCCTTGTAAAAACAGGTAAATCTATAGGGATTTTCGTACGGATAAGTGCCCAGTGAACGGTTCGTTTAGCTTTATATATTGTTCCGGTTGGGCGTTGTATGGGTTTTTCGGAAGTGTTAGACCTGTAAGAGAAAAATTTAAATGGTTGGGAAAGGCCATGGGATGTAGAAATATTTTTTTCACATGTTATTTCCTTGTAAAAACAGGTAAATCAATAGCGATTTTTGTACGCATAAGTACCCAGTGAACGGTTCGTTTAGCTTTATATATTGTTCCGGTTGGGCGTTGTATTGGTTTTTCGGAAGTGTTAGAACTGTAAGAGAAATATTTAAATGGTTGGGAAAGGCCATGGGATGTAGAAATATTTTTTCACATTTTATTTCCTTGTAAAAACAGGTAAATCTATAGGGATTTTCGTACGGATAAGTGCCCAGTGAACGGTTCGTTTAGCTTTATATATTGTTCCGGTTGGGCGTTGTATTGGTTTTTCGGAAGTGTTAGACCTGTAAGTGAAAAATTTAAATGGTTGGGATAGGCCATGGGATGTAGAAATATTTTTTTCACATTTTACTTCCTTGTAAAAAAAGGTAAATCAATAGGGATTTTCGTACGGATAAGTACCCTGTGAACAGTTCGTTTAGCTTTATATATTGTTCTGGATGGGCGTTGTATTGGTTTTTCGGAAGTGTTAGACCTATAAGAGAAAAATTTAAATGGTTGGGAAAGGCCATGGGATGTAGAAATATTTTTTTCACATTTTACTTCCTTGTAAAAACAGGTAAATCAATAGGGATTTTCGTACGGCTAAGTACCCAGTGAACGGTTCGTTTAGCTTTATATATTGTTCCGGGTGGGCGTTGTATTGGTTTTTCGGAAGTTTTAGAACTGTAAGAGAAAAATTTAAATGGTTGGGAAAGGCCATGGGATGTAGAAATATTTTTTTCACATTTTACTTCCTTGTAAAAACAGGTAAATCAATAGGGATTTCCGTACGGATAAGTACCCAGTGAACGGTTAGTTTAGCTTTATATATTGTTCTGAGTGGGCGTTGTATTGGTTTTTCGGAAGTATTAGACCTGTAAGAGAAAAATTTAAATGGTTGGGATAGGCCATCGGATGTAGAAATATTATTTTCACATTTTATTTCCTTGTAAAAACAGGTAAATCAATAGGGATTTTCGTACGCATAAGTACCCAGTGAACAGTTCGTGTAGCTTTATATATTGTTCCGGTTGGGCGTTGTATTGGTTTTTCGGAAGTGTTAGACCTGTAAGAGAAAAATTTAAATGGTTGGGAAAGGCCATGGGATGTAGAAATATTTTTTTCACATTTTATTTCCTTGTAAAAACAGGTAAATCAATAGCGATTTTTGTACGCATAAGTACCCAGTGAACGGTTCGTTTAGCTTTATATATTGTTCTGGGTGGCCGTTGTATAGGTTTTTCGGAAGTGTTAGACCTGTAAGAGAAAAATTTAAATGGTTGGGAAAGGCCATGGGATGTAGAAATATTTTTTTCACATTTTATTTCCTTGTAAAAACAGGTAAATCTATAGGGATTTTCGTACGGATAAGTGCCCAGTGAACGGTTCGTTTAGCTTTATATATTGTTCCGGTTGGGCGTTGTATTGGTTTTTCGGAAGTGTTAGACCTGTAAGAGAAAAATTTAAATGGTTGGGAAAGGCCATGGGATGTAGAAATATATTTTCACATTTTACTTCCTTGTAAAAAAAGGTAAATCAATAGGGATTTTCGTACGGATAAGTACCCAGTGAACGGTTCGTTTAGCTTTATATATTGTTCCGGGTGGGCGTTGTATTGGTTTTTCGGAAGTGTTAGACCTGTAAGAGAAAAATTTAAATGGTTGGGAAAGGCCATGGGATGTAGAAATATTTTTTTCACATTTTATTTCCTTGTAAAAACAGGTAAATCAATAGGGATTTTCGTACGGATAAGTGCCCAGTGAACTGTTCGTTTAGCTTTATATATTGTTCCGGTTGGGCGTTGTATTGGTTCTTCGCAAGTGTTAGACCAGTAAGAGAAAAATTTAAATGGTTGGGAAAGGCCATGGGATGTAGATATATTTTTTTCACATTTTATTTCCTTGTAAAAACAAGTAAATCAATAGGGATTTTCGTACGGATAAGTGCCTAGTGAACGGTTCGTTTAGCTTTATATATTGTTCCGGTTGGGCGTTGTATTGGTTTTTCGGAAGTGTTAGACCTGTAAGAGAAAAATTTAAATGGTTGGGAAAGGCCATGGGATGTAGAAATTTTTTTTTCACATTTTATTTCCTTGTAAAAACAGGTAAATCTATAGGGATTTTCGTACGGATAAGTGCCCAGTGAACGGTTCGTTTAGCTTTATATATTGTTCCGGTTGGGCGTTGTATGGGTTTTTCGGAAGTGTTAGACCTGTAAGAGAAAAATTTAAATGGTTGGGAAAGGCCATGGGATGTAGAAATATTTTTTTCACATGTTATTTCCTTGTAAAAACAGGTAAATCAATAGCGATTTTTGTACGCATAAGTACCCAGTGAACGGTTCGTTTAGCTTTATATATTGTTCCGGTTGGGCGTTGTATTGGTTTTTCGGAAGTGTTAGAACTGTAAGAGAAATATTTAAATGGTTGGGAAAGGCCATGGGATGTAGAAATATTTTTTCACATTTTATTTCCTTGTAAAAACAGGTAAATCTATAGGGATTTTCGTACGGATAAGTGCCCAGTGAACGGTTCGTTTAGCTTTATATATTGTTCCGGTTGGGCGTTGTATTGGTTTTTCGGAAGTGTTAGACCTGTAAGTGAAAAATTTAAATGGTTGGGATAGGCCATGGGATGTAGAAATATTTTTTTCACATTTTACTTCCTTGTAAAAAAAGGTAAATCAATAGGGATTTTCGTACGGATAAGTACCCTGTGAACAGTTCGTTTAGCTTTATATATTGTTCTGGATGGGCGTTGTATTGGTTTTTCGGAAGTGGTAGACCTATAAGAGAAAAATTTAAATGGTTGGGAAAGGCCATGGGATGTAGAAATATTTTTTTCACATTTTACTTCCTTGTAAAAACAGGTAAATCAATAGGGATTTTCGTACGGCTAAGTACCCAGTGAACGGTTCGTTTAGCTTTATATATTGTTCCGGGTGGGCGTTGTATTGGTTTTTCGGAAGTTTTAGAACTGTAAGAGAAAAATTTAAATGGTTGGGAAAGGCCATGGGATGTAGAAATATTTTTTTCACATTTTACTTCCTTGTAAAAACAGGTAAATCAATAGGGATTTCCGTACGGATAAGTACCCAGTGAACGGTTAGTTTAGCTTTATATATTGTTCCGAGTGGGCGTTGTATTGGTTTTTCGGAAGTATTAGACCTGTAAGAGAAAAATTTAAATGGTTGGGATAGGCCATCGGATGTAGAAATATTATTTTCACATTTTATTTCCTTGTAAAAACAGGTAAATCAATAGGGATTTTCGTACGCATAAGTACCCAGTGAACAGTTCGTGTAGCTTTATATATTGTTCCGGTTGGGCGTTGTATTGGTTTTTCGGAAGTGTTAGACCTGTAAGAGAAAAATTTAAATGGTTGGGAAAGGCCATGGGATGTAGAAATATTTTTTTCACATTTTATTTCCTTGTAAAAACAGGTAAATCAATAGCGATTTTTGTACGCATAAGTACCCAGTGAACGGTTCGTTTAGCTTTATATATTGTTCTGGGTGGCCGTTGTATAGGTTTTTCGGAAGTGTTAGACCTGTAAGAGAAAAATTTAAATGGTTGGGAAAGGCCATGGGATGTAGAAATATTTTTTTCACATTTTATTTCCTTGTAAAAACAGGTAAATCTATAGGGATTTTCGTACGGATAAGTGCCCAGTGAACGGTTCGTTTAGCTTTATATATTGTTCCGGTTGGGCGTTGTATTGGTTTTTCGGAAGTGTTAGACCTGTAAGAGAAAAATTTAAATGGTTGGGAAAGGCCATGGGATGTAGAAATATATTTTCACATTTTACTTCCTTGTAAAAAAAGGTAAATCAATAGGGATTTTCGTACGGATAAGTACCCAGTGAACGGTTCGTTTAGCTTTATATATTGTTCCGGGTGGGCGTTGTATTGGTTTTTCGGAAGTGTTAGACCTGTAAGAGAAAAATTTAAATGGTTGGGAAAGGCCATGGGATGTAGAAATATTTTTTTCACATTTTATTTCCTTGTAAAAACAGGTAAATCAATAGGGATTTTCGTACGGATAAGTGCCCAGTGAACTGTTCGTTTAGCTTTATATATTGTTCCGGTTGGGCGTTGTATTGCTTCTTCGCAAGTGTTAGACCAGTAAGAGAAAAATTTAAATGGTTGGGAAAGGCCATGGGATGTAGATATATTTTTTTCACATTTTATTTCCTTGTAAAAACAAGTAAATCAATAGGGATTTTCGTACGGATAAGTGCCCAGTGAACGGTTCGTTTAGCTTTATATATTGTTCCGGTTGGGCGTTGTATTGGTTTTTCGGAAGTGTTAGACCTGTAAGAGAAAAATTTTAATGGTTGGGAAAGGCCATGGGATGTAGAAATATTTTTTTCACATTTTACTTCCTTGTAAAAAAAGGTAAATCAATAGGGATTTTCGTACGGATAAGTACCCAGTGATTGGTTCGTTTAGCTTTATATATTGTTCCGGGTGGGCGTTGTATTGGTTTTTCGGAAGTGTTAGACCTGTAAGAGAAAAATTTAAATGGTTGGGAAAGGCCATGGGATGTAGAAATATTTTTTTCACATTTTACTTCCTTGTAAAAAAAGGTAAAACAATAGGGATTTTCGTAGGGATAAGTACCCAGTTAACGGTTCGTTTAGTTTATATATTGTTCCGGGTGGGCGTTGTATTGGTTTTTCGGAAGTGTTAGACCTGTAAGAGAAAAATTTAAATGGTTGGGAAAAGCCATGGGATGTAGAAATATTTTTTTCACATTTTATTTCCTTGTAAAAACAAGTAAATCAATAGGGATTTTCGTACGGATAAGTGCCCAGTGAACGGTTCGTTTAGCTTTATATATTGTTCCGGTTGGGCGTTGTATTGGTTTTTCGGAAGTGTTAGACCTGTAAGAGAAAAATTTAAATGGTTGGGAAAGGCCATGGGATGTAGAAATATTTTTTTCACATTTTATTTCCTTGTAAAAACACGTAAATCAATAGGGATTTTCGTACGGATAAGTGCCCAGTGAACGGTTCGTTTAGCTTTATATATTGTTCCGGTTGGGCGTTGTATTGGTTTTTCGGAAGTGTTAGACCTGTAAGAGAAAAATTTAAATGGTTGGGAAAGGCCATGGGATGTAGAAATATTTTTTTCACATTTTATTTCCTTGTAAAAACAAGTAAATCAATAGGGATTTTCGTACGGATAAGTGCCCAGTGAACGGTTCGTTTAGCTTTATATATTGTTCCGGTTGGGCGTTGTATTGGTTTTTCGGAAGTGTTAGACCTGTAAGAGAAAAATTTAAATGGTTGGGAAAGGCCATGGGATGTAGAAATATTTTTTTCACATTTTACTTCCTTGTAAAAAAAGGTAAATCAATAGGGATTTTCGTACGCATAAGTACCCAGTGAACTGTTCGTGTAGCTTTATATATTGTTCCGGTTGGGCGTTGTATTGGTTTTTCGGAAGTGTTAGACCTGTAAGAGAAAAATTTAAATGGTTGGGAAAGGCCATGGGATGTAGAAATATTTTTTTCACATTTTATTTCCTTGTAAAAACAGGTAAATCAATAGCGATTTTTGTACGCATAAGTACCCAGTGAACGGTTCGTTTAGCTTTATATATTGTTCTGGGTGGCCGTTGTATTGGTTTTCGGAAGTGTTAGACCTGTAAGAGAAAAATTTAAATGGTTGGGAAAGGCCATGGGATGTAGAAATATTTTTTTCACATTTTATTTCCTTGTAAAAACAGGTAAATCTATAGGGATTTTCGTACGGATAAGTGCCCAGTGAACGGTTCGTTTAGCTTTATATATTGTTCCGGTTGGGCGTTGTATTGGTTTTTCGGAAGTGTTAGACCTGTAAGAGAAAAATTTAAATGGTTGGGAAAGGCCATGGGATGTAGAAATATATTTTCACATTTTACTTCCTTGTAAAAAAAGGTAAATCAATAGGGATTTTCTTACGGATAAGTACCCAGTGAACGGTTCGTTTAGCTTTATATATTGTTCCGGGTGGGCGTTGTATTGGTTTTTCGGAAGTGTTAGACCTGTAAGAGAAAAATTTAAATGGTTGGGAAAGGCCATGGGATGTAGAAATATTTTTTTCACATTTTATTTCCTTGTAAAAACAAGTAAATCAATAGGGATTTTCGTACGGATAAGTGCCCAGTGAACGGTTCGTTTAGCTTTATATATTGTTCCGGTTGGGCGTTGTATTGGTTTTTCGGAAGTGTTAGACCTGTAAGAGAAAAATTTAAATGGTTGGGAAAGGCCATGGGATGTAGAAATATTTTTTTCACATTTTACTTCCTTGTAAAAAAAGGTAAATCAATAGGGATTTTCGTACGCATAAGTACCCAGTGAACAGTTCGTGTAGCTTTATATATTGTTCCGGTTGGGCGTTGTATTGGTTTTTCGGAAGTGTTAGACCTGTAAGAGAAAAATTTAAATGGTTGGGAAAGGCCATGGGATGTAGAAATATTTTTTTCACATTTTATTTCCTTGTAAAAACAGGTAAATCAATAGCGATTTTTGTACGCATAAGTACCCAGTGAACGGTTCGTTTAGCTTTATATATTGTTCTGGGTGGGCGTTGTATTGGTTTTTCGGAAGTGTTAGACCTGTAAGAGAAAAATTTAAATGGTTGGGAAAGGCCATGGGATGTAGAAATATTTTTTTCACATTTTATTTCCTTGTAAAAACAGGTAAATCTATAGGGATTTTCGTACGGATAAGTGCCCAGTGAACGGTTCGTTTAGCTTTATATATTGTTCCGGTTGGGCGTTGTATTGGTTTTTCGGAAGTGTTAGACCTGTAAGAGAAAAATTTAAATGGTTGGGAAAGGCCATGGGATGTAGAAATATATTTTCACATTTTACTTCCTTGTAAAAAAAGGTAAATCAATAGGGATTTTCGTACGGATAAGTACCCAGTGAACGGTTCGTTTAGCTTTATATATTGTTCCGGGTGGGCGTTGTATTGGTTTTTCGGAAGTGTTAGACCTGTAAGAGAAAAATTTAAATGGTTGGGAAAGGCCATGGGATGTAGAAATATTTTTTTCACATTTTATTTCCTTGTAAAAACAGGTAAATCAATAGGGATTTTCGTACGGATAAGTGCCCAGTGAACTGTTCGTTTAGCTTTATATATTGTTCCGGTTGGGCGTTGTATTGGTTCTTCGGAAGTGTTAGACCAGTAAGAGAAAAATTTAAATGGTTGGGAAAGGCCATGGGATGTAGATATATTTTTTTCACATTTTATTTCCTTGTAAAAACAAGTAAATCAATAGGGATTTTCGTACGGATAAGTGCCCAGTGAACGGTTCGTTTAGCTTTATATATTGTTCCGGTTGGGCGTTGTATTGGTTTTTCGGAAGTGTTAGACCTGTAAGAGAAAAATTTAAATGGTTGGGAAAGGCCATGGGATGTAGAAATATTTTTTTCACATTTTACTTCCTTGTAAAAAAAGGTAAATCAATAGGGATTTTCGTACGGATAAGTACCCAGTGATTGGTTCGTTTAGCTTTATATATTGTTCCGGGTGGGCGTTGTATTGGTTTTTCGGAAGTGTTAGACCTGTAAGAGAAAAATTTAAATGGTTGGGAAAGGCCATGGGATGTAGAAATATTTTTTTCACATTTTACTTCCTTGTAAAAAAAGGTAAAACAATAGGGATTTTCGTAGGGATAAGTACCCAGTTAACGGTTCGTTTAGTTTATATATTGTTCCGGGTGGGCGTTGTATTGGTTTTTCGGAAGTGTTAGACCTGTAAGAGAAAAATTTAAATGGTTGGGAAAGGCCATGGGATGTAGAAATATTTTTTTCACATTTTATTTCCTTGTAAAAACAAGTAAATCAATAGGGATATTCGTACGGATAAGTGCCCAGTGAACGGTTCGTTTAGCTTTATATATTGTTCCGGTTGGGCGTTGTATTGGTTTTTCGGAAGTGTTAGACCTGTAAGAGAAAAATTTAAATGGTTGGGAAAGGCCATGGGATGTAGAAATATTTTTTTCACATTTTATTTCCTTGTAAAAACACGTAAATCAATAGGGATTTTCGTACGGATAAGTGCCCAGTGAACGGTTCGTTTAGCTTTATATATTGTTCCGGTTGGGCGTTGTATTGGTTTTTCGGAAGTGTTAGACCTGTAAGAGAAAAATTTAAATGGTTGGGAAAGGCCATGGGATGTAGAAATATATTTTCACATTTTACTTCCTTGTAAAAAAAGGTAAATCAATAGGGATTTTCGTACGGATAAGTACCCAGTGAACGGTTCGTTTAGCTTTATATATTGTTCCGGGTGGGCGTTGTATTGGTTTTTCAGAAGTGTTAGACCTGTAAGAGAAAAATTTAAATGGTTGGGAAAGGCCATGGGATGTAGAAATATTTTTTTCACATTTTATTTCCTTGTAAAAACAGGTAAATCAATAGGGATTTTCGTACGGATAAGTGCCCAGTGAACTGTTCGTTTAGCTTTATATATTGTTCCGGTTGGGCGTTGTATTGGTTCTTCGGAAGTGTTAGACCAGTAAGAGAAAAATTTAAATGGTTGGGAAAGGCCATGGGATGTAGATATATTTTTTTCACATTTTATTTCCTTGTAAAAACAAGTAAATCAATAGGGATTTTCGTACGGATAAGTGCCCAGTGAACGGTTCGTTTAGCTTTATATATTGTTCCGGTTGGGCGTTGTATTGGTTTTTCGGAAGTGTTAGACCTGTAAGAGAAAAATTTAAATGGTTGGGAAAGGCCATGGGATGTAGAAATATTTTTTTCACATTTTACTTCCTTGTAAAAAAAGGTAAATCAATAGGGATTTTCGTACGGATAAGTACCCAGTGATTGGTTCGTTTAGCTTTATATATTATTCCGGGTGGGCGTTGTATTGGTTTTTCGGAAGTGTTAGACCTGTAAGAGAAAAATTTAAATGGTTGGGAAAGGCCATGGGATGTAGAAATATTTTTTTCACATTTTACTTCCTTGTAAAAAAAGGTAAAACAATAGGGATTTTCGTAGGGATAAGTACCCAGTTAACGGTTCGTTTAGTTTATATATTGTTCCGGGTGGGCGTTGTATTGGTTTTTCGGAAGTGTTAGACCTGTAAGAGAAAAATTTAAATGGTTGGGAAAGGCCATGGGATGTAGAAATATTTTTTTCACATTTTATTTCCTTGTAAAAACAAGTAAATCAATAGGGATTTTCGTACGGATAAGTGCCCAGTGAACGGTTCGTTTAGCTTTATATATTGTTCCGGTTGGGCGTTGTATTGGTTTTTCGGAAGTGTTAGACCTGTAAGAGAAAAATTTAAATGGTTGGGAAAGGCCATGGGATGTAGAAATATTTTTTTCACATTTTATTTCCTTGTAAAAACACGTAAATCAATAGGGATTTTCGTACGGATAAGTGCCCAGTGAACGGTTCGTTTAGCTTTATATATTGTTCCGGTTGGGCGTTGTATTGGTTTTTCGGAAGTGTTAGACCTGTAAGAGAAAAATTTAAATGGTTGGGAAAGGCCATGGGATGTAGAAATATTTTTTTCACATTTTATTTCCTTGTAAAAACAAGTAAATCAATAGGGATTTTCGTACGGATAAGTGCCCAGTGAACGGTTCGTTTAGCTTTATATATTGTTCCGGTTGGGCGTTGTATTGGTTTTTCGGAAGTGTTAGACCTGTAAGAGAAAAATTTAAATGGTTGGGAAAGGCCATGGGATGTAGAAATATTTTTTTCACATTTTACTTCCTTGTAAAAAAAGGTAAATCAATAGGGATTTTCGTACGGATAAGTACCCAGTGATTGGTTCGTTTAGCTTTATATATTGTTCCGGGTGGGCGTTGTATTGGTTTTTCGGAAGTGTTAGACCTGTAAGAGAAAAATTTAAATGGTTGGGAAAGGCCATGGGATGTAGAAATATTTTTTTCACATTTTACTTCCTTGTAAAAAAAGGTAAAACAATAGGGATTTTCGTAGGGATAAGTACCCAGTTAACGGTTCGTTTAGTTTATATATTGTTCCGGGTGGGCGTTGTATTGGTTTTTCGGAAGTGTTAGACCTGTAAGAGAAAAATTTAAATGGTTGGGAAAGGCCATGGGATGTAGAAATATTTTTTTCACATTTTATTTCCTTGTAAAAACAAGTAAATCAATAGGGATTTTCGTACGGATAAGTGCCCAGTGAACGGTTCGTTTAGCTTTATATATTGTTCCGGTTGGGCGTTGTATTGGTTTTTCGGAAGTGTTAGACCTGTAAGAGAAAAATTTAAATGGTTGGGAAAGGCCATGGGATGTAGAAATATTTTTTTCACATTTTATTTCCTTGTAAAAACACGTAAATCAATAGGGATTTTCGTACGGATATGTGCCCAGTGAACGGTTCGTTTAGCTTTATATATTGTTCCGGTTGGGCGTTGTATTGGTTTTTCGGAAGTGTTAGACCTGTAAGAGAAAAATTTAAATGGTTGGGAAAGGCCATGGGATGTAGAAATATTTTTTTCACATTTTATTTCCTTGTAAAAACAGGTAAATCTATAGGGATTTTCGTACGGATAAGTGCCCAGTGAACGGTTCGTTTAGCTTTATATATTGTTCCGGTTGGGCGTTGTATTGGTTTTTCGGAAGTGTTAGACCTGTAAGAGAAAAATTTAAATGGTTGGGACAGGCCATGGGATGTAGAAATATTTTTTTCACATGTTATTTCCTTGTAAAAACAGGTAAATCAATAGCGATTTTTGTACGCATAAGTACCCAGTGAACGGTTCGTTTAGCTTTATATATTGTTCCGGTTGGGCGTTGTATTGGTTTTTCGGAAGTGTTAGACCTGTAAGAGAAATATTTAAATGGTTGGGAAAGGCCATGGGATGTAGAAATATTTTTTTCACATTTTATTTCCTTGTAAAAACAGGTAAATCTATAGGGATTTTCGTACGGATAAGTGCCCAGTGAACGGTTCGTTTAGCTTTATATATTGTTCCGGTTGGGCGTTGTATTGGTTTTTCGGAAGTGTTAGACCTGTAAGTGAAAAATTTAAATGGTTGGGATAGGCCATGGGATGTAGAAATATTTTTTTCACATTTTACTTCCTTGTAAAAAAAGGTAAATCAATAGGGATTTTCGTACGGATAAGTACCCTGTGAACGGTTCGTTTAGCTTTATATATTGTTCTGGATGGGCGTTGTATTGGTTTTTCGGAAGTGTTAGACCTGTAAGAGAAAAATTTAAATGGTTGGGAAAGGCCATGGGATGTAGAAATATTTTTTTCACATTTTACTTCCTTGTAAAAACAGGTAAATCAATAGGGATTTTCGTACGGCTAAGTACCCAGTGAACGGTTCGTTTAGCTTTATATATTGTTCCGGGTGGGCGTTGTATTGGTTTTTCGGAAGTGTTATACCTGTAAGAGAAAAATTTAAATGGTTGGGAAAGGCCATGGGATGTAGAAATATTTTTTTCACATTTTATTTCCTTGTAAAAACAGGTAAATCTATAGGGATTTTCGTACGGATAAGTGCCCAGTGAACGGTTCGTTTAGCTTTATATATTGTTCCGGTTGGGCGTTGTATGGGTTTTTCGGAAGTGTTAGACCTGTAAGAGAAAAATTTAAATGGTTGGGAAAGGCCATGGGATGTAGAAATATTTTTTTCACATGTTATTTCCTTGTAAAAACAGGTAAATCAATAGCGATTTTTGTACGCATAAGTACCCAGTGAACGGTTCGTTTAGCTTTATATATTGTTCCGGTTGGGCGTTGTATTGGTTTTTCTGAAGTGTTAGACCTGTAAGAGAAATATTTAAATGGTTGGGAAAGGCCATGGGATGTAGAAATAATTTTTCACATTTTATTTCCTTGTAAAAACAGGTAAATCTATAGGGATTTTCGTACGGATAAGTGCCCAGTGAACGGTTCGTTTAGCTTTATATAATGTTCCGGGTGGGCGTTGTATTGGTTTTTCGGAAGTGTTAGACCTGTAAGAGAAAAATTTAAATGGTTGGGAAAGGCCATGGGATGTAGAAATATTTTTTTCACATTTTACTTCCTTGTAAAAAAAGGTAAAACAATAGGGATTTTCGTAGGGATAAGTACCCAGTTAACGGTTCGTTTAGTTTATATATTGTTCCGGGTGGGCGTTGTATTGGTTTTTCGGAAGTGTTAGACCTGTAAGAGAAAAATTTAAATGGTTGGGAAAGGCCATGGGATGTAGAAATATTTTTTTCACATTTTATTTCCTTGTAAAAACAAGTAAATCAATAGGGATTTTCGTACGGATAAGTGCCCAGTGAACGGTTCGTTTAGCTTTATATATTGTTCCGGATGGGAGTTGTATTGGTTTTTCGGAAGTGTTAGACCTGTAAGAGAAAAATTTAAATGGTTGGGAAAGGCCATGGGATGTAGAAATATTTTTTTCACATTTTACTTCCTTGTAAAAACAGGTAAATCAATAGGGATTTTCGTACGGCTAAGTACCCAGTGAACGGTTCGTTTAGCCTTATATATTGTTCCGGGTGGGCGTTGTATTGGTTTTTCGGAAGTGTTAGACCTGTAAGAGAAAAATTTAAATGGTTGGGAAAGGCCATGGGATGTAGAAATATTTTTTTCACATTTTACTTCCTTGTAAAAACAGGTAAATCAATAGGGATTTTCGTACGGATAAGTACCCAGTGAACGGTTCGTTTAGCTTTATATATTGTTCCGAGTGGGCGTTGTATTGGTTTTTCGGAAGTGTTAGACCTGTAAGAGAAAAATTTAAATGGTTGGGATAGGCCATGGGATGTAGAAATATTATTTTCACATTTTATTTCCTTGTAAAAACAGGTAAATCAATAGGGATTTTCGTACGCATAAGTACCCAGTGAACAGTTCGTGTAGCTTTATATATTGTTCCGGTTGGGCGTTGTATTGGTTTTTCGGAAGTGTTAGACCTGTAAGAGAAAAATTTAAATGGTTGGGAAAGGCCATGGGATGTAGAAATATTTTTTTCACATTTTAATTCCTTGTAAAAACAGGTAAATCAATAGGGATTTTCGTACGGATAAGTGCCCAGTGAACGGTTCGTTTAGCTTTATATATTGTTCCGGTTGGGCGTTGTATTGGTTTTTCGGAAGTGTTAGACGTGTAAGAGAAAAATTTAAATGGTTGGGAAAGGCCATGGGATGTAGAAATATTTTTTTCACATGTTATTTCCTTGTAAAAACAGGTAAATCAATAGCGATTTTTGTACGCATAAGTACCCAGTGAACGGTTCGTTTAGCTTTATATATTGTTCCGGTTGGGCGTTGTATTGGTTTTTCGGAAGTGTTAGACCTGTAAGAGAAAAATTTAAATGGTTGGGAAAGGCCATGGGTTGTAGAAATATTTTTTTCACATTTTATTTCCTTGTAAAAACAGGTAAATCTATAGGGATTTTCGTACGGATAAGTGCCCAGTGAACGGTTCGTTTAGCTTTATATATTGTTCCGGTTGGGCGTTGTATTGGTTTTTCGGAAGTGTTAGACCTGTAAGTGAAAAATTTAAATGGTTGGGATAGGCCATGGGATGTAGAAATATTTTTTTCACATTTTACTTCCTTGTAAAAAAAGGTAAATCAATAGGGATTTTCGTACGGATAAGTACCCTGTGAACGGTTCGTTTAGCTTTATATATTGTTCCGGATGGGCGTTGTATTGGTTTTTCGGAAGTGTTAGACCTGTAAGAGAAAAATTTAAATGGTTGGGAAAGGCCATGGGATGTAGAAATATTTTTTTCACATTTTACTTCCTTGTAAAAACAGGTAAATCAATAGGGATTTTCGTACGGCTAAGTACCCAGTGAACGGTTCGTTTAGCTTTATATATATTGTTCCGGGTGGGCGTTGTATTGGTTTTTCGGAAGTGTTAGACCTGTAAGAGAAAAATTTAAATGGTTGGGAAAGGCCATGGGATGTAGAAATATTTTTTTCACATTTTATTTCCTTGTAAAAACAGGTAAATCAATAGGGATTTTCGTACGGATAAGTGCCCAGTGAACTGTTCGTTTAGCTTTATATATTGTTCCGGTTGGGCGTTGTATTGGTTCTTCGGAAGTGTTAGACCAGTAAGAGAAAAATTTAAATGGTTGGGAAAGGCCATGGGATGTAGATATATTTTTTTCACATTTTATTTCCTTGTAAAAACAAGTAAATCAATAGGGATTTTCGTACGGATAAGTGCCCAGTGAACGGTTCGTTTAGCTTTATATATTGTTCCGGTTGGGCGTTGTATTGGTTTTTCGGAAGTGTTAGACCTGTAAGAGAAAAATTTAAATGGTTGGGAAAGGCCATGGGATGTAGAAATATTTTTTTCACATTTTACTTCCTTGTAAAAAAAGGTAAATCAATAGGGATTTTCGTACGGATAAGTACCCAGTGAACGGTTCGTTTAGATTTATATATTGTTCCGGGTGGGCGTTGTATTGGTTTTTCGGAAGTTTTAGACCTGTAAGAGAAAAATTTAAATGGTTGGGAAAGGCCATGGGATGTAGAAATATTTTTTTCACATTTTACTTCCTTGTAAAAAAAGGTAAAACAATAGGGATTTTCGTAGGGATAAGTACCCAGTTAACGGTTCGTTTAGTTTATATATTGTTCCGGGTGGGCGTTGTATTGGTTTTTCGGAAGTGTTAGACCTGTAAGAGAAAAATTTAAATGGTTGGGAAAGGCCATGGGAAGTAGAAATATTTTTTTCACATTTTATTTCCTTGTAAAAACAGGTAAATCAATAGCGATTTTTGTACGCATAAGTACCCAGTGAACGGTTTGTTTAGCTTTATATATTGTTCTGGGTGGCCGTTGTATTGGTTTTTGGAAGTGTTAGACCTGTAAGAGAAAAATTTAAATGGTTGGGAAAGGCCATGGGATGTAGAAATATTTTTTTCACATTTTATTTCCTTGTAAAAACAGGTAAATCTATAGGGATTTTCGTACGGATAAGTGCCCAGTGTACGGTTCGTTTAGATTTATATATTGTTCCGGTTGGGCGTTGTATTGGTTTTTCGGAAGTGTTAGACCTGTAAGAGAAAAATTTAAATGGTTGGGAAAGGCCATGGGATGTAGAAATATTTTTTTCACATGTTATTTCCTTGTAAAAACAGGTAAATCAATAGCGATTTTTGTACGCATAAGTACCCAGTGAACGGTTCGTTTAGCTTTATATATTGTTCCGGTTGGGCGTTGTATTGGTTTTTCGGAAGGGTTAGACCTGTAAGAGAAAAATTTAAATGGTTGGGAAAGGCCATGGAATGTAGAAATATTTTTTTCACATTTTATTTCCTTGTAAAAACAGGTAAATCTATAGGGATTTTCGTACGGATAAGTGCCCAGTGAACGGTTCGTTTAGCTTTATATATTGTTCCGGTTGGGCGTTGTATTGGTTTTTCGGAAGTGTTAGACCTGTAAGTGAAAAATTTAAATGGTTGGGATAGGCCATGGGATGTAGAAATATTTTTTTCACATTTTACTTCCTTGTAAAAAAAGGTAAATCAATAGGGATTTTCGTACGGATAAGTACCCTGTGAACGGTTCGTTTAGCTTTATATATTGTTCCAGATGGGCGTTGTATTGGTTTTTCGGAAGTGTTAGACCTGTAAGAGAAAAATTTAAATGGTTGGGAAAGGCCATGGGATGTAGAAATATTTTTTTCACATTTTACTTCCTTGTAAAAACAGGTAAATCAATAGGGATTTTCGTACGGCTAAGTACCCAGTGAACGGTTCGTTTAGCCTTATATATTGTTCCGGGTGGGCGTTGTATTGGTTTTTCGGAAGTGTTAGACCTGTAAGAGAAAAATTTAAATGGTTGGGAAAGGCCATGGGATGTAGAAATATTTTTTTCACATTTTACTTCCTTGTAAAAACAGGTAAATCAATAGGGATTTTCGTACGGATAAGTACCCAGTGAACGGTTCGTTTAGCTTTATATATTGTTCCGAGTGGGCGTTGTATTGGTTTTTCGGAAGTGTTAGACCTGTAAGAGAAAAATTTAAATGGTTGGGATAGGCCATGGGATGTAGAAATATTATTTTCACATTTTATTTCCTTGTAAAAACAGGTAAATCAATAGGGATTTTCGTACGCATAAGTACCCAGTGAACAGTTCGTGTAGCTTTATATATTGTTCCGGTTGGGCGTTGTATTGGTTTTTCGGAAGTGTTAGACCTGTAAGAGAAAAATTTAAATGGTTGGGAAAGGCCATGGGATGTAGAAATTTTTTTTCACATTTTACTTCCTTGTAAAAACAGGTAAATCAATAGGGATTTTCGTACGGATAAGTGCCCAGTGAACGGTTCGTTTAGCTTTATATATTGTTCCGGTTGGGCGTTGTATTGGTTTTTCGGAAGTGTTAGACCTGTAAGAGAAAAATTTAAATGGTTGGGAAAGGCCATGGGATGTAGAAATATTTTTTTCACATGTTATTTCCTTGTAAAAACAGGTAAATCAATAGCGATTTTTGTACGCATAAGTACCCAGTGAACGGTTCGTTTAGCTTTATATATTGTTCCGGTTGGGCGTTGTATTGGTTTTTCGGAAGTGTTAGACCTGTAAGAGAAAAATTTAAATGGTTGGGAAAGGCCATGGGATGTAGAAATATTTTTTTCACATTTTATTTCCTTGTAAAAACAGGTAAATCAATAGGGATTTTCGTACGGCTAAGTACCCAGTGAACGGTTCGTTTAGCTTTATATATATTGTTCCGGTTGGGCGTTGTATTGGTTTTTCGGAAGTGTTAGACCTGTAAGAGAAAAATTTAAATGGTTGGGAAAGGCCATGGGATGTAGAAATATTTTTTTCACATTTTACTTCCTTGTAAAAACAGGTAAATCAATAGGGATTTTCGTACGGATAAGTACCCAGTGAACGGTTCGTTTAGCTTTATATATTGTTCCGGGTGTGCGTTGTATTGGTTTTTCGGAAGTGTTAGACCTGTAAGAGAAAAATTTAAATGGTTGGGAAAGGCCATGGGATGTAGAAATATTTTTTTCACATTTTACTTCCTTGTAAAAACAGGTAAATCAATAGGGATTTTCGTACGGATAAGTACCCAGTGAACGGTTCGTTTAGCTTTATATATTGTTCCGAGTGGGCGTTGTATTGGTTTTTCGGAAGTGTTAGACCTGTAAGAGAAAAATTTAAATGGTTGGGAAAGGCCATGGGATGTAGAAATATTTTTTTCACATTTTAATTCCTTGTAAAAACAGGTAAATCAATACGGATTTTCGTACGGATAAGTGCCCAGTGAACGGTTCGTTTAGCTTTATATATTGTTCCGGTTGGGCGTTGTATTGGTTTTTCGGAAGTGTTAGACCTGTAAGAGAAAAATTTAAATGGTTGGGAAAGGCCATGGGATGTAGAAATATTTTTTTCACATTTTATTTCCTTGTAAAAACAGGTAAATCAATAGGGATTTTCGTACGGATAAGTGCCCAGTGAACGGTTCGTTTAGCTTTATATATTGTTCCGGTTGGGCGTTTTATTGGTTCTTCGGAAGTGTTAGACCTGTAAGAGAAAAATTTAAATGGTTGGGAAAGGCCATGGGATGTAGAAATATTTTTTCACATTTTACTTCCTTGTAAAAACAGGTAAATCAATAGGGATTTTCGTACGGATAAGTACCCAGTGAACGGTTCGTTTAGCTTTATATATTGTTCCGGGTGTGCGTTGTATTGGTTTTTCGGAAGTGTTAGACCTGTAAGAGAAAAATTTAAATGGTTGGGATAGGCCATGGGATGTAGAAATATTATTTTCACATTTTATTTCCTTGTAAAAACAGGTAAATCAATAGGGATTTTCGTACGCATAAGTACCCAGTGAACAGTTCGTTTAGCTTTATATATTGTTCCGGTTGGGCGTTGTATTGGTTTTTCGGAAGTGTTAGACCTGTAAGAGAAAAATTTAAATGGTTGGGAAAGGCCATGGGATGTAGAAATATTTTTTTCACATTTTATTTCCTTGTAAAAACAGGTAAATCAATAGGGATTTTCGTACGGATAAGTGCCCAGTGAACGGTTCGTTTAGCTTTATATATTGTTCCGGTTGGGCGTTTTATTGGTTCTTCGGAAGTGTTAGACCTGTAAGAGAAAAATTTAAATGGTTGGGAAAGGCCATGGGATGTAGAAATATTTTTTTCACATTTTATTTCCTTGTAAAAACAGGTAAATCTATAGGGATTTTCGTATGGATAAGTGCCCAGTGAACGGTTCGTTTAGATTTATATATTGTTCCGGTTGGGCGTTGTATTGGTTTTTCGGAAGTGTTAGACCTGTAAGAGAAAAATTTAAATGGTTGGGAAAGGCCATGGGATGTAGAAATATTTTTTTCACATTTTACTTCCTTGTAAAAACAGGTAAATCAATAGGGATTTTCGTATGGATAAGTACCCAGTGAACGGTTCGTTTAGCTTTATATATTGTTCCGGGTGGGCGTTGTATTCGTTTTTCGGAAGTGTTAGACCTGTAAGAGAAAAATTTAAATGGTTGGGATAGGCCATGGGATGTAGAAATATTTTTTTCACATTTTATTTCCTTGTAAAAACAGGTAAATCAATAGCGATTTTCGTACGCATAAGTGCCCAGTGAACAGTTCGTTTAGGTTTATATATTGTTCCGGTTGGGCGTTGTATTGGTTTTTCGGAAGTGTTAGATCTGTAAGAGAAAAATTTTAATGGTTGGTAAAGGCCATGGGATGTAGAAATATTTTTTTCACATTTTATTTCCTTGTAAAAACAGGTAAATCAATAGGGATTTTCGTACGGATAAGTGCCCAGTGAACGGTTCGTTCAGCTTTATATATTGTTCCAGTTGGGCGTTGTATTGGTTTTTCAGAAGTGTTAGACCTGTAAGAGAAAAATTTAAATGGTTGGGAAAGGCCATGGGATGTAGAAATATTTTTTTCACATTTTACTTCCTTGTAAAAAAAGGTAAATCAATAGGGATTTTCGTACGGATAAGTACCCAGTGAACGGTTCGTTTAGCTTTATATATTGTTCCGGTTGGGCGTTGTATTGGTTTTTCGGAAGTGTTAGACCTGTAAGAGAAAAATTTAAATGGTTGGGAAAGGCCATGGGATGTAGAAATATTTTTTTCACATTTTATTTCCTTGTAAAAACAGGTAAATCAATAGGGATTTTGGTACGGATAAGTGCCCAGTGAACGGTTCGTTTAGCTTTATATATTGTTCCAGTTGGGCGTTGTATTGGTTCTTCGGAAGTTTTAGACCTGTAAGAGAAAAATTTAAATGGTTGGGAAAGGCCATGGGATGTAGAAATATATTTTTCACATTTTATTTCCTTGTAAAAACAAGTAAATCAATAGGGATTTTCGTACATATAAGTGCCCAGTGAACGGTTCGTTTAGATTTATATATTGTTCCGGTTGGGCGTTGTATTGGTTTTTCGGAAGTGTTAGACCTGTAAGAGAAAAATTTAAATGGTTGGGAAAGGCCATGGGATGTAGAAATATTTTTTTCACATTTTACTTCCTTGTAAAAACAGGTAAATCAATAGGGATTTTCGTACGGATAAGTACCCAGTGAACGGTTCGTTTAGCTTTATATATTGTTCCGGGTGGGCGTTGTATTGGTTTTTCTGAAGTGTTAGACCTGTAAGAGAAAAATTTAAATGGTTGGGAAAGGCCATGGGATGTAGAAATATTTTTTTCACATTTTATTTCCTTGTAAAAACAGGTAAATCAATAAGGATTTTCGTACGGATAAGTGCCCAGTGAACTGTTCGTTTAGCTTTATATATTTTTCCGGTTGGGCGTTGTATTGGTTCTTCGGAAGTGTTAGACCAGTAAGAGAAAAATTTAAATGGTTGGGAAAGGCCATGGGATGTAGAAATATTTTTTCTCATTTTATTTCCTTGTAAAAACAGGTAAATCTATAGGGATTTTCGTACGGATAAGTGCCCAGTGAACGGTTCGTTTAGATTTATATATTGTTCCGGTTGGGCGTTGTATTGGTTTTTCGGAAGTGTTAGACGTCTAAGAGTAAAATTTAAATGGTTGGGAAAGGCCATGGGATGTAGAAATATTTTTTTCACATTTTATTTCCTTGTAAAAACAGGTAAATCAATAGCGATTTTTGTACGCATAAGTACCCAGTGAACGGTTCGTTTAGCTTTATATATTGTTCTGGGTGGCCGTTGTATTGGTTTTTCGGAAGTGTTAGACCTGTAAGAGAAAAATTTAAATGGTTGGGAAAGGCCATGGGATGTAGAAATATTTTTTTCACATTTTATTTCCTTGTAAAAACAGGTAAATCTATAGGGATTTTCGTACGGATAAGTGCCCAGTGAACGGTTCGTTTACCTTTATATATTGTTCCGGTTGGGCGTTGTATTGGTTTTTCGGAAGTGTTAGACCTCTAAGAGTAAAACTTAAATGGTTGGGAAAGGCCATGGGATGTAGAAATATTTTTTTCACATTTTATTTCCTTGTAAAAACAGGTAAATCAATAAGGATTTTCGTACGGATAAGTGCCCAGTGAACTGTTCGTTTAGCTTTATATATTTTTCCGGTTGGGCGTTGTATTGGTTCTTCGGAAGTGTTAGACCAGTAAGAGAAAAATTTAAATGGTTGGGAAAGGCCATGGGATGTAGAAATATTTTTTTCACATTTTATTTCCTTGTAAAAACAGGTAAATCTATAGGGATTTTCGTACGGATAAGTGCCCAGTGAACGGTTCGTTTAGATTTATATATTGTTCCGGTTGGGCGTTGTATTGGTTTTTCGGAAGTGTTAGACGTCTAAGAGTAAAATTTAAATGGTTGGGAAAGGCCATGGGATGTAGAAATATTTTTTTCACATTTTATTTCCTTGTAAAAACAGGTAAATCAATAGCGATTTTTGTACGCATAAGTACCCAGTGAACGGTTCGTTTAGCTTTATATATTGTTCTGGGTGGCCGTTGTATTGGTTTTTCGGAAGTGTTAGACCTGTAAGAGAAAAATTTAAATGGTTGGGAAAGGCCATGGGATGTAGAAATATTTTTTTCACATTTTATTTCCTTGTAAAAACAGGTAAATCTATAGGGATTTTCGTACGGATAAGTGCCCAGTGAACGGTTCGTTTACCTTTATATATTGTTCCGGTTGGGCGTTGTATTGGTTTTTCGGAAGTGTTAGACCTCTAAGAGTAAAACTTAAATGGTTGGGAAAGGCCATGGGATGTAGAAATATTTTTTTCACATTTTATTTCCTTGTAAAAACAGGTAAATCAATAGCGATTTTTGTACGCATAAGTACCCAGTGAACGGTTCGTTTAGCTTTATATATTGTTCTGGGTGGCCGTTGTATTGGTTTTTCGGAAGTGTTAGACCTGTAAGAGAAAAATTTAAATGGTTGGGAAAGGCCATGGGATGTAGAAATATTTTTTTCACATTTTACTTCCTTGTAAAAAAAGGTAAATCAATAGGGATTTTCGTACGGATAGGTACCCAGTGAACGGTTCGTTTAGCTTTATATATTGTTCCGGGTGGGCGTTGTATTGGTTTTTCGGAAGTGTTAGACCTGTAAGAGAAAAATTTAAATGGTTGGGAAAGGCCATGGGATGTAGAAATATTTTTTTCACATTTTATTTCCTTGTAAAAACAGGTAAATCTTTAGGGATTTTAGTACGGATAAGTGCCCAGTGAACGGTTCGTTTAGCTTTATATATTGTTCCGGTTGGGCGTTGTATTGGTTTTTCAGAAGTGTTAGACCTGTAAGAGAAAAATTTAAATGGTTGGGAAAGGCCATGGGATGTAGAAATATTTTTTCACATTTTACTTCCTTGTAAAAAAAGGTAAATCTATAGGGATTTTCGTACGGATAAGTACCCAGTGAACGGTTCGTTTAGCTTTATATATTGTTCCGGTTGGGCGTTGTATTAGTTTTTCGGAAGTGTTAGACCTGTAAGAGAAAAATTTAAATGGTTGGGAAAGGCCATGGGATGTAGAAATATTTTTTTCACATTTTATTTCCTTGTAAAAACAGGTAAAATAATAGGGATTTTCGAACAGATAAGTGCCCAGTGCACGGTTCGTTTAGCTTTATATATTGTTCCGGTTGTGCGTTGTATTGGTTCTTCGGAAGTGTTAGACCTGTAAGCGAAAAATTTAAATGGTTGGGAAAGGCCATGGGATGTAGAAATATTTTTTTCACATTTTATTTCCTTGTAAAAACAAGTAAATCAATAGGGATTTTCGTACGGATAAGTGCCCAGTGAACGGTTCGTTTAGCTTTATATATTGATCCGGGTGGGCGTTGTATTGGTTTTTCGGAAGTGTTAGACCTGTAAGAGAAAAATTTAAATGGTTGGGATAGGCCATGGGATGTAGAAATATTTTTTTCACATTTTATTTCCTTGTAAAAACAGGTAAATCAATAGCGATTTTCGTACGCATAAGTACCCAGTGAACAGTTCGTTTAGATTTATATATTGTTCCGGTTGGGTGTTGTATTGGTTTTTCGGAAGTGTTAGACCTGTAAGAGAAAAATTTAAATGGTTGGGAAAGGCCATGTGATGTAGAAATATTTTTTTCACATTTTATTTCCTTGTAAAAACAGGTAAATCAATAGGGATTTTCGTACGGATAAGTGCCCAGTGAACTGTTCGTTTAGCTTTATATATTGTTCTGGGTGGCCCTTGTATTGGTTTTTCGGAAGTGTTAGACCTGTAAGAGAAAAATTTAAATGGTTGGGAAAGGCCATGGGATGTAGAAATATTTTTTTCACATTTTATTTCCTTGTAAAAACAGGTAAATCTATAGGGATTTTCGTACGGATAAGTGCCCAGTGAACGGTTCGTTTAGCTTTATATATTGTTCCGGTTGGGCGTTGTATTGGTTTTTCAGAAGTGTTAGACCTGTAAGAGAAAAATTTAAATGGTTGGGAAAGGCCATGGGATGTAGAAATATTTTTTTCACATTTTATTTCCTTGTAAAAACAAGTAAATCGATAGGGATTTTCGTACGGATAAGTGCCCAGTGAACGGTTCGTTTAGCTTTATATATTGTTCCGGGTGGGCGTTGTATTGGTTTTTCGGAAGTGTTAGACCTGTAAGAGAAAAATTTAAATGGTTGGGAAAGGCCATGGGATGTAGAAATATTTTTTTCACATTTTATTTCCTTGTAAAAACAGGTAAATCAATAGGGATTTTCGTACGGATAAGTACCCAGTGAACGGTTCGTTTAGCTTTATATATTGTTCCGGGTGGCCGTTGTATTGGTTTTTCGGAAGTGTTAGACCTGTAAGAGAAAAATTTAAATGGTTGGGAAAGGCCATGGGATGTAGAAATATTTTTTCACATTTTACTTCCTTGTAAAAAAAGGTAAATCAATAGGGATTTTCGTATGGATAAGTACCCAGTGAACGGTTCGTTTAGCTTTATATATTGTTCCGGGTGGGCGTTGTATTGGTTTTTCAGAAGTGTTAGACCTGTAAGAGAAAAATTTAAATGGTTGGGAAAGGCCATGGGATGTAGAAATATTTTTTTCACATTTTATTTCCTTGTAAAAACAGGTAAATCTATAGGGATTTTCGTACGGATAAGTGCCCAGTGAACATTTCGTTTACCTTTATATATTGTTCCGGTTGGGCGTTGTATTGGTTTTTCGGAAGTGTTAGACCTGTAAGAGTAAAATTTAAATGGTTGGGAAAGGCCATGGGATGTAGAAATATTTTTTTCACATTTTATTTCCTTGTAAAAACAGGTAAATCAATAGCGATTTTTGTACGCATAAGTACCCAGTGAACGGTTCGTTTAGCTTTATATATTGTTCTGGGTGGCCGTTGTATTGGTTTTTCGGAAGTGTTAGACCTGTAAGAGAAAAATTTAAATGGTTGGGAAAGGCCATGGGATGTAGAAATATTTTTTTCACATTTTACTTCCTTGTAAAAAAAGGTAAATCAATAGGGATTTTCGTACGGATAAGTACCCAGTGAACGGTTCGTTTAGCTTTATATATTGTTCCGGGTGGGCGTTGTATTGGTTTTTCGGAAGTGTTAGACCTGTAAGAGAAAAATTTAAATGGTTGGGAAAGGCCATGGGATGTAGAAATATTTTTTTCACATTTTATTTCCTTGTAAAAACAGGTAAATCTATAGGGATTTTCGTACGGATAAGTGCCCAGTGAACGGTTCGTTTAGCTTTATATATTGTTCTGGTTGGGCGTTGTATTGGTTTTTCAGAAGTGTTAGACCTGTAAGAGAAAAATTTAAATTGTTGGGAAAGGCCATGGGATGTAGAAATATTTTTTTAACATTTTATTTCCTTGTAAAAACAGGTAAATCAATAGCGATTTTTGTACGCATAAGTACCCAGTGAAGGTTCGTTTAGCTTTATATATTGTTCTGGGTGGCCGTTGTATTGGTTTTTCGGAAGTGTTAGACCTGTAAGAGAAAAATTTAAATGGTTGGGAAAGGCCATGGGATGTAGAAATATTTTTTTCACATTTTATTTCCTTGTAAAAACAGGTAAATCTATAGCGATTTTTGTACGCATAAGTACCCAGTGAACGGTTCGTTTAGCTTTATATATTGTTCTGGGTGGCCGTTGTATTGGTTTTTCGGAAGTGTTAGACCTGTAAGAGAAAAATTTAAATGGTTGGGAAAGGCCATGGGATGTAGAAATATTTTTTTCACATTTTACTTCCTTGTAAAAAAAGGTAAATCAATAGGGATTTTCGTACGGATAAGTACCCAGTGAACGGTTCGTTTAGCTTTATATATTGTTCCGGGTGGGCGTTGTATTGGTTTTTCGGAAGTGTTAGACCTGTAAGAGAAAAATTTAAATGGTTGGGAAAGGCCATGGGATGTAGAAATATTTTTTTCACATTTTATTTCCTTGTAAAAACAGGTAAATCTATAGGGATTTTCGTACGGATAAGTGCCCAGTGAACGGTTCGTTTAGCTTTATATATTGTTCTGGTTGGGCGTTGTATTGGTTTTTCAGAAGTGTTAGACCTGTAAGAGAAAAATTTAAATTGTTGGGAAAGGCCATGGGATGTAGAAATATTTTTTTAACATTTTATTTCCTTGTAAAAACAGGTAAATCAATAGCGATTTTTGTACGCATAAGTACCCAGTGAAGGTTCGTTTAGCTTTATATATTGTTCTGGGTGGCCGTTGTATTGGTTTTTCAGAAGTGTTAGACCTGTAAGAGTAAAATTTAAATTGTTGGGAAAGGCCATGGGATGTAGAAATATTTTTTTCACATTTTATTTCCTTGTAAAAACAAGTAAATCAATAGGGATTTTCGTACGGATAAGTGCCCAGTGAACGGTTCGTTTACCTTTATATATTGTTCCGGTTGGGCGTTGTATTGGTTTTTCGGAAGTGTTAGACCTGTAAGAGTAAAATTTAAATGGTTGGGAAAGGCCATGGGATGTAGAAATATTTTTTTCACATTTTATTTCCTTGTAAAAACAGGTAAATCAATAGCGATTTTTGTACGCATAAGTACCTAGTGAATGGTTCGTTTAGCTTTATATATTGTTCTGGGTGGCCGTTGTATTGGTTTTTCGGAAGTGTTAGACCTGTAAGAGAAAAATTTAAATGGTTGGGAAAGGCCATGGGATGTAGAAATATTTTTTTCACATTTTACTTCCTTGTAAAAAAAGGTAAATCAATAGGGATTTTCGTACGGATAAGTACCCAGTGAACGGTTCGTTTAGCTTTATATATTGTTCCGGGTGGGCGTTGTATTGGTTTTTCGGAAGTGTTAGACCTGTAAGAGAAAAATTTAAATGGTTGGGAAAGGCCATGGGATGTAGATATATTTTTTTCACATTTTATTTCCTTGTAAAAACAGGTAAATCTATAGGGATTTTCGTACGGATAAGTGCCCAGTGAACGGTTCGTTTACCTTTATATATTGTTCCGGTTGGGCGTTGTATTGGTTTTTCGGAAGTGTTAGACCTGTAAGAGTAAAATTTAAATGGTTGGGAAAGGCCATGGGATGTAGAAATATTTTTTTCACATTTTATTTCCTTGTAAAAACAGGTAAATCAATAGCGATTTTTGTACGCATAAGTACCCAGTGAACGGTTCGTTTAGCTTTATATATTGTTCTGGGTGGCCGTTGTATTGGTTTTTCGGAAGTGTTAGACCTGTAAGAGAAAAATTTAAATGGTTGGGAAAGGCCATGGGATGTAGAAATATTTTTTTCACATTTTACTTCCTTGTAAAAAAAGGTAAATCAATAGGGATTTTCGTACGGATAAGTACCCAGTGAACGGTTCGTTTAGCTTTATATATTGTTCCGGGTGGGCGTTGTATTGGTTTTTCGGAAGTGTTAGACCTGTAAGAGAAAAATTTAAATGGTTGGGAAAGGCCATGGGATGTAGAAATATTTTTTTCACATTTTATTTCCTTGTAAAAACAGGTAAATCTATAGGGATTTTCGTACGGATAAGTGCCCAGTGAACGGTTCGTTTAGCTTTATATATTGTTCTGGTTGGGCGTTGTATTGGTTTTTCAGAAGTGTTAGACCTGTAAGAGAAAAATTTAAATGGTTGGGAAAGGCCATGGGATGTAGAAATATTTTTTTCACAATTTATTTCCTTGTAAAAACAGGTAAATCAATAGCGATTTTTGTACGCATAAGTACCCAGTGAAGGTTCGTTTAGCTTTATATATTGTTCTGGGTGGCCGTTGTATTGGTTTTTCGGAAGTGTTAGACCTGTAAGAGAAAAATTTAAATGGTTGGGAAAGGCCATGGGATGTAGAAATATTTTTTTCACATTTTATTTCCTTGTAAAAACAGGTAAATCAATAAGGATTTTCGTACGGGTAAGTGCCCAGTGAACTGTTCGTTTAGCTTTATATATTGTTCCGGTTGGGCGTTGTATTGGTTCTTCGGAAGTGTTAGACCAGTAAGAGAAAAATTTAAATGGTTGGGAAAGGCCATGGGATGTAGAAATATTTTTTTCACATTTTATTTCCTTGTAAAAACAGGTAAATCAATAGCGATTGTTGTACGCATAAGTACCCAGTGAACGGTTCGTTTAGCTTTATATATTGTTCTGGGTGGCCGTTGTATTGGTTTTTCGGAAGTGTTAGACCTGTAAGAGAAAAATTTAAATGGTTGGGAAAGGCCATGGGATGTAGAAATATTTTTTCACATTTTACTTCCTTGTAAAAAAAGGTAAATCAATAGGGATTTTCGTATGGATAAGTACCCAGTGAACGGTTCGTTTAGCTTTATATATTGTTCCGGGTGGGCGTTGTATTGGTTTTTCAGAAGTGTTAGACCTGTAAGAGAAAAATTTAAATGGTTGGGAAAGGCCATGGGATGTAGAAATATTTTTTTCACATTTTATTTCCTTGTAAAAAAAGGTAAATCTATAGGGATTTTCGTACGGATAAGTACCCAGTGAACGGTTCGTTTACCTTTATATATTGTTCCGGTTGGGCGTTGTATTGGTTTTTCGGAAGTGTTAGACCTGTAAGAGTAAAATTTAAATGGTTGGGAAAGGCCATGGGATGTAGAAATATTTTTTTCACATTTTATTTCCTTGTAAAAACAGGTAAATCAATAGCGATTTTTGTACGCATAAGTACCCAGTGAACGGTTCGTTTAGCTTTATATATTGTTCTGGGTGGCCGTTGTATTGGTTTTTCGGAAGTGTTAGACCTGTAAGAGAAAAATTTAAATGGTTGGGAAAGGCCATGGGATGTAGAAATATTTTTTTCACATTTTACTTCCTTGTAAAAAAAGGTAAATCAATAGGGATTTTCGTACGGATAAGTACCCAGTGAACGGTTCGTTTAGCTTTATATATTGTTCCGGGTGGGCGTTGTATTGGTTTTTCGGAAGTGTTAGACCTGTAAGAGAAAAATTTAAATGGTTGGGAAAGGCCATGGGATGTAGAAATATTTTTTTCACATTTTATTTCCTTGTAAAAACAAGTAAATCAATAGGGATTTTCGTACTGATAAGTGCCCAGTGAACAGTTCGTTTAGATTTATATATTGTTCCGGTTGGGCGTTGTATTGGTTTTTCGGAAGTGTTTGACCTGTAAGAGAAAAATTTAAATGGTTGGGAAAGGCCATGGGATGTAGAAATATTTTTTTCACATTTTACTTCCTTGTAAAAACAGGTAAATCAATAGGGATTTTCGTACAGATAAGTACCCAGTGAACGGTTCTTTTAGCTTTATATATTGTTCCGGGTGGGCGTTGTATTGGTTTTTCGGAAGTGTTAGACCTGTAAGAGAAAAATTTAAATGGTTGGGATAGGCCATGGGATGTAGAAATATTTTTTTCACATTTTATTTCCTTGTAAAAACAGGTAAATCAATAGCGATTTTCGTACGCATAAGTACCCAGTGAACTGTTCATTTAGCTTTATATATTGTTCTGGTTGGGCGTTGTATTGGTTTTTCCGAAGTGTTAGACCTGTAAGAGAAAAATTTAAACGGTTGGGAAAGGCCATGTGATGTAGAAATATTTTTTTCACATTTTATTTCCTTGTAAAAACAGGTAAATCAATAGGGATTTTCGTACGGATAAGTGCCCAGTGAACTGTTCGTTTAGCTTTATATATTGTTCTGGGTGGCCCTTGTATTGGTTTTTCCGAAGTGTTAGACCTGTAAGAGAAAAATTTAAATGGTTGGGAAAGGCCATGGGATGTAGAAATATTTTTTTCACATTTTATTTCCTTGTAAAAACAGGTAAATCTATAGGGATTTTCGTACGGATAAGTGCCCAGTGAACGGTTCGTTTAGCTTTATATATTGTTCCGGGTGGGCGTTGTATTGGTTTTTCGGAAGTGTTAGACCTGTAAGAGAAAAATTTAAATGGTTGGGAAAGGCCATGGGATGTAGAAATATTTTTTTCACATTTTATTTCCTTGTAAAAACAGGTAAATCTATAGGGATTTTCGTACGGATAAGTGCCCAGTGAACGGTTCGTTTAGCTTTATATATTGTTCTGGTTGGGCGTTGTATTGGTTTTTCAGAAGTGTTAGACCTGTAAGAGAAAAATTTAAATGGTTGGGAAAGGCCATGGGATGTAGAAATATTTTTTTCACATTTTATTTCCTTGTAAAAAAAGGTAAATCAATAGCGATTTTTGTACGCATAAGTACCCAGTGATGGTTCGTTTAGCTTTATATATTGTTCTGGGTGGCCGTTGTATTGGTTTTTTGGAAGTGTTAGACCTGTAAGAGAAAAATTTAAATGGTTGGGAAAGGCCATGGGATGTAGAAATATTTTTTCACATTTTACTTCCTTGTAAAAAAAGGTAAATCAATAGGGATTTTCGTACGGATAAGTGCCCAGTGAACGGTTCGTTTACCTTTATATATTGTTCCGGTTGGGCGTTGTATTGGTTTTTCAGAAGTGTTAGACCTGTAAGAGAAAAATTTAAATGGTTGGGAAAGGCCATGGGATGTAGAAATATTTTTTTCACATTTTATTTCCTTGTAAAAACAAGTAAATCAATAGGGATTTTCGTACTGATAAGTACCCAGTGAACGGTTCGTTTAGCTTTATATATTGTTCCGGGTGGGCGTTGTATTGGTTTTTCGCAAGTGTTAGACCTGTAAGAGAAAAATTTAAATGGTTGGGATAGGCCATGGGATGTAGAAATATTTTTTTCACATTTTATTTCCTTGTAAAAACAGGTAAATCAATAGCGATTTTCGTACGCATAAGTACCCAGTGAACTGTTCGTTTAGCTTTATATATTGTTCCGGTTGGGCGTTGTATTGGTTTTTCGGAAGTGTTAGACCTGTAAGAGAAAAATTTAAATGGTTGGGAAAGGCCATGTGATGTAGAAATATTTTTTTCACATTTTATTTCATTGTAAAAACAGGTAAATCAATAGGGATTTTCGTACGGATAAGTGCCCAGTGAACTGTTCGTTTAGCTTTATATATTGTTCTGGGTGGCCCTTGTATTGGTTTTTCCGAAGTGTTAGACCTGTAAGAGAAAAATTTAAATGGTTGGGAAAGGCCATGGGATGTAGAAATATTTTTTTCACATTTTATTTCCTTGTAAAAACAGGTAAATCTATAGAGATTTTCGTACGGATAAGTGCCCAGTGAACGGTTCGTTTAGCTTTATATATTGTTCCGGTTGGGCGTTGTATTGGTTTTTCGGAAGTGTTAGACCTGTAAGAGAAAAATTTAAATGGTTGGGAAAGGCCATGGGATGTAGAAATATTTTTTTCACATTTTATTTCCTTGTAAAAACAAGTAAATCAATAGGGATTTTCGTACGGATAAGTGCCCAGTGAACGGTTCGTTTAGATTTATATATTGTTCCGGTTGGGCGTTGTATTGGTTTTTCGGAAGTGTTTGACCTGTAAGAGAAAAATTTAAATGGTTGGGATAGGCCATGGGATGTAGAAATATTTTTTTCACATTTTATTTCCTTGTAAAAACAGGTAAATCAATAGCAATTTTCGTACGCATAAGTACCCAGTGAACTGTTCGTTTAGCTTTATATATATTGTTCTGGTTGGGCGTTGTATTGGTTTTTCCGAAGTGTTAGACCTGTAAGAGAAAAATTTAAATGGTTGGGAAAGGCCATGTGATGTAGAAATATTTTTTCATATTTTATTTCCTTGTAAAAACAGGTAAATCAATAGGGATTTTCGTACGGATAAGTGCCCAGTGAACTGTTCGTTTAGCTTTATATATTGTTCTGGGTGGCCCTTGTATTGGTTTTTCCGAAGTGTTAGACCTGTAAGAGAAAAATTTAAATGGTTGGGAAAGGCCATGGGATGTAGAAATATTTTTTTCACATTTTATTTCCTTGTAAAAACAGGTAAATCAATAAGGATTTTCGTACGGGTAAGTGCCCAGTGAACTGTTCGTTTAGCTTTATATATTGTTCCGGTTGGGCGTTGTATTGGTTCTTCGGAAGTGTTAGACCAGTAAGAGAAAAATTTAAATGGTTGGGAAAGGCCATGGGATGTAGAAATATTTTTTTCACATTTTATTTCCTTGTAAAAACAGGTAAATCAATAGCGATTGTTGTACGCATAAGTACCCAGTGAACGGTTCGTTTAGCTTTATATATTGTTCTGGGTGGCCGTTGTATTGGTTTTTCGGAAGTGTTAGACCTGTAAGAGAAAAATTTAAATGGTTGGGAAAGGCCATGGGATGTAGAAATATTTTTTCACATTTTACTTCCTTGTAAAAAAAGGTAAATCAATAGGGATTTTCGTATGGATAAGTACCCAGTGAACGGTTCGTTTAGCTTTATATATTGTTCCGGGTGGGCGTTGTATTGGTTTTTCAGAAGTGTTAGACCTGTAAGAGAAAAATTTAAATGGTTGGGAAAGGCCATGGGATGTAGAAATATTTTTTTCACATTTTATTTCCTTGTAAAAACAGGTAAATCTATAGAGATTTTCGTACGGATAAGTGCCCAGTGAACGGTTCGTTTAGCTTTATATATTGTTCCGGTTGGGCGTTGTATTGGTTTTTCGGAAGTGTTAGACCTGTAAGAGAAAAATTTAAATGGTTGGGAAAGGCCATGGGATGTAGAAATATTTTTTTCACATTTTATTTCCTTGTAAAAACAAGTAAATCAATAGGGATTTTCGTACGGATAAGTGCCCAGTGAACGGTTCGTTTAGATTTATATATTGTTCCGGTTGGGCGTTGTATTGGTTTTTCGGAAGTGTTTGACCTGTAAGAGAAAAATTTAAATGGTTGGGATAGGCCATGGGATGTAGAAATATTTTTTTCACATTTTATTTCCTTGTAAAAACAGGTAAATCAATAGCAATTTTCGTACGCATAAGTACCCAGTGAACTGTTCGTTTAGCTTTATATATATTGTTCTGGTTGGGCGTTGTATTGGTTTTTCCGAAGTGTTAGACCTGTAAGAGAAAAATTTAAATGGTTGGGAAAGGCCATGTGATGTAGAAATATTTTTTCATATTTTATTTCCTTGTAAAAACAGGTAAATCAATAGGGATTTTCGTACGGATAAGTGCCCAGTGAACTGTTCGTTTAGCTTTATATATTGTTCTGGGTGGCCCTTGTATTGGTTTTTCCGAAGTGTTAGACCTGTAAGAGAAAAATTTAAATGGTTGGGAAAGGCCATGGGATGTAGAAATATTTTTTTCACATTTTATTTCCTTGTAAAAACAGGTAAATCAATAAGGATTTTCGTACGGGTAAGTGCCCAGTGAACTGTTCGTTTAGCTTTATATATTGTTCCGGTTGGGCGTTGTATTGGTTCTTCGGAAGTGTTAGACCAGTAAGAGAAAAATTTAAATGGTTGGGAAAGGCCATGGGATGTAGAAATATTTTTTTCACATTTTATTTCCTTGTAAAAACAGGTAAATCAATAGCGATTGTTGTACGCATAAGTACCCAGTGAACGGTTCGTTTAGCTTTATATATTGTTCTGGGTGGCCGTTGTATTGGTTTTTCGGAAGTGTTAGACCTGTAAGAGAAAAATTTAAATGGTTGGGAAAGGCCATGGGATGTAGAAATATTTTTTCACATTTTACTTCCTTGTAAAAAAAGGTAAATCAATAGGGATTTTCGTATGGATAAGTACCCAGTGAACGGTTCGTTTAGCTTTATATATTGTTCCGGGTGGGCGTTGTATTGGTTTTTCAGAAGTGTTAGACCTGTAAGAGAAAAATTTAAATGGTTGGGAAAGGCCATGGGATGTAGAAATATTTTTTTCACATTTTATTTCCTTGTAAAAAAAGGTAAATCTATAGGGATTTTCGTACGGATAAGTGCCCAGTGAACGGTTCGTTTACCTTTATATATTGTTCCGGTTGGGCGTTGTATTGGTTTTTCGGAAGTGTTAGACCTGTAAGAGTAAAATTTAAATGGTTGGGAAAGGCCATGGGATGTAGAAATATTTTTTTCACATTTTATTTCCTTGTAAAAACAGGTAAATCAATAGCGATTTTTGTACGCATAAGTACCCAGTGAACGGTTCGTTTAGCTTTATATATTGTTCTGGGTGGCCGTTGTATTGGTTTTTCGGAAGTGTTAGACCTGTAAGAGAAAAATTTAAATGGTTGGGAAAGGCCATGGGATGTAGAAATATTTTTTTCACATTTTACTTCCTTGTAAAAAAAGGTAAATCAATAGGGATTTTCGTACGGATAAGTACCCAGTGAACGGTTCGTTTAGCTTTATATATTGTTCCGGGTGGGCGTTGTATTGGTTTTTCGGAAGTGTTAGACCTGTAAGAGAAAAATTTAAATGGTTGGGAAAGGCCATGGGATGTAGAAATATTTTTTTCACATTTTATTTCCTTGTAAAAACAAGTAAATCAATAGGGATTTTCGTACTGATAAGTGCCCAGTGAACAGTTCGTTTAGATTTATATATTGTTCCGGTTGGGCGTTGTATTGGTTTTTCGGAAGTGTTTGACCTGTAAGAGAAAAATTTAAATGGTTGGGAAAGGCCATGGGATGTAGAAATATTTTTTTCACATTTTACTTCCTTGTAAAAACAGGTAAATCAATAGGGATTTTCGTACAGATAAGTACCCAGTGAACGGTTCTTTTAGCTTTATATATTGTTCCGGGTGGGCGTTGTATTGGTTTTTCGGAAGTGTTAGACCTGTAAGAGAAAAATTTAAATGGTTGGGATAGGCCATGGGATGTAGAAATATTTTTTTCACATTTTATTTCCTTGTAAAAACAGGTAAATCAATAGCGATTTTCGTACGCATAAGTACCCAGTGAACTGTTCATTTAGCTTTATATATTGTTCTGGTTGGGCGTTGTATTGGTTTTTCCGAAGTGTTAGACCTGTAAGAGAAAAATTTAAACGGTTGGGAAAGGCCATGTGATGTAGAAATATTTTTTTCACATTTTATTTCCTTGTAAAAACAGGTAAATCAATAGGGATTTTCGTACGGATAAGTGCCCAGTGAACTGTTCGTTTAGCTTTATATATTGTTCTGGGTGGCCCTTGTATTGGTTTTTCCGAAGTGTTAGACCTGTAAGAGAAAAATTTAAATGGTTGGGAAAGGCCATGGGATGTAGAAATATTTTTTTCACATTTTATTTCCTTGTAAAAACAGGTAAATCTATAGGGATTTTCGCACGGATAAGTGCCCAGTGAACGGTTCGTTTAGCTTTATATATTGTTCCGGGTGGGCGTTGTATTGGTTTTTCGGAAGTGTTAGACCTGTAAGAGAAAAATTTAAATGGTTGGGAAAGGCCATGGGATGTAGAAATATTTTTTTCACATTTTATTTCCTTGTAAAAACAGGTAAATCTATAGGGATTTTCGTACGGATAAGTGCCCAGTGAACGGTTCGTTTAGCTTTATATATTGTTCTGGTTGGGCGTTGTATTGGTTTTTCAGAAGTGTTAGACCTGTAAGAGAAAAATTTAAATGGTTGGGAAAGGCCATGGGATGTAGAAATATTTTTTTCACATTTTATTTCCTTGTAAAAACAGGTAAATCAATAGCGATTTTTGTACGCATAAGTACCCAGTGATGGTTCGTTTAGCTTTATATATTGTTCTGGGTGGCCGTTGTATTGGTTTTTTGGAAGTGTTAGACCTGTAAGAGAAAAATTTAAATGGTTGGGAAAGGCCATGGGATGTAGAAATATTTTTTCACATTTTACTTCCTTGTAAAAAAAGGTAAATCAATAGGGATTTTCGTACGGATAAGTGCCCAGTGAACGGTTCGTTTACCTTTATATATTGTTCCGGTTGGGCGTTGTATTGGTTTTTCAGAAGTGTTAGACCTGTAAGAGAAAAATTTAAATGGTTGGGAAAGGCCATGGGATGTAGAAATATTTTTTTCACATTTTATTTCCTTGTAAAAACAAGTAAATCAATAGGGATTTTCGTACTGATAAGTACCCAGTGAACGGTTCGTTTAGCTTTATATATTGTTCCGGGTGGGCGTTGTATTGGTTTTTCGCAAGTGTTAGACCTGTAAGAGAAAAATTTAAATGGTTGGGATAGGCCATGGGATGTAGAAATATTTTTTTCACATTTTATTTCCTTGTAAAAACAGGTAAATCAATAGGGATTTTCGTACGCATAAGTACCCAGTGAACTGTTCGTTTAGCTTTATATATTGTTCCGGTTGGGCGTTGTATTGGTTTTTCGGAAGTGTTAGACCTGTAAGAGAAAAATTTAAATGGTTGGGAAAGGCCATGTGATGTAGAAATATTTTTTTCACATTTTATTTCATTGTAAAAACAGGTAAATCAATAGGGATTTTCGTACGGATAAGTGCCCAGTGAACTGTTCGTTTAGCTTTATATATTGTTCTGGGTGGCCCTTGTATTGGTTTTTCCGAAGTGTTAGACCTGTAAGAGAAAAATTTAAATGGTTGGGAAAGGCCATGGGATGTAGAAATATTTTTTTCACATTTTATTTCCTTGTAAAAACAGGTAAATCTATAGAGATTTTCGTACGGATAAGTGCCCAGTGAACGGTTCGTTTAGCTTTATATATTGTTCCGGTTGGGCGTTGTATTGGTTTTTCGGAAGTGTTAGACCTGTAAGAGAAAAATTTAAATGGTTGGGAAAGGCCATGGGATGTAGAAATATTTTTTTCACATTTTATTTCCTTGTAAAAACAAGTAAATCAATAGGGATTTTCGTACGGATAAGTGCCCAGTGAACGGTTCGTTTAGATTTATATATTGTTCCGGTTGGGCGTTGTATTGGTTTTTCGGAAGTGTTTGACCTGTAAGAGAAAAATTTAAATGGTTGGGATAGGCCATGGGATGTAGAAATATTTTTTTCACATTTTATTTCCTTGTAAAAACAGGTAAATCAATAGCAATTTTCGTACGCATAAGTACCCAGTGAACTGTTCGTTTAGCTTTATATATATTGTTCTGGTTGGGCGTTGTATTGGTTTTTCCGAAGTGTTAGACCTGTAAGAGAAAAATTTAAATGGTTGGGAAAGGCCATGTGATGTAGAAATATTTTTTCATATTTTATTTCCTTGTAAAAACAGGTAAATCAATAGGGATTTTCGTACGGATAAGTGCCCAGTGAACTGTTCGTTTAGCTTTATATATTGTTCTGGGTGGCCCTTGTATTGGTTTTTCCGAAGTGTTAGACCTGTAAGAGAAAAATTTAAATGGTTGGGAAAGGCCATGGGATGTAGAAATATTTTTTTCACATTTTATTTCCTTGTAAAAACAAGTAAATCAATAGGGATTTTCGTACGGATAAGTGCCCAGTGAACGGTTCGTTTAGATTTATATATTGTTCCGGTTGGGCGTTGTATTGGTTTTTCGGAAGTGTTTGACCTGTAAGAGAAAAATTTAAATGGTTGGGAAAGGCCATGGGATGTAGAAATATTTTTTTCACATTTCACTTCCTTGTAAAAACAGGTAAATCAATAGGGATTTTCGTACGGATATGTACCCAGTGAACGGTTCGTTTAGCTTTATATATTGTTCCGGGTGGGCGTTGTATTGGTTTTTCGGAAGTGTTAGACCTGTAAGAGAAAAATTTAAATGGTTGGGATAGGCCATGGGATGTAGAAATATTTTTTTCACATTTTATTTCCTTGTAAAAACAGGTAAATCAATAGCGATTTTCGTACGCATAAGTACCCAGTGAACTGTTCGTTTAGCTTAATATATTGTTCCGGTTGGGCGTTGTATTGGTTTTTCGGAAGTGTTAGACCTGTAAGAGAAAAATTTAAATGGTTGGGAAAGGCCATGTGATGTAGAAATATTTTTTTCACATTTTATTTCCTTGTAAAAACAGGTAAATCAATAGGGATTTTCGTACGGATAAGTGCCCAGTGAACTGTTCGTTTAGCTTTATATATTGTTCTGGGTGGCCCTTGTATTGGTTTTTCGGAAGTGTTAGACCTGTAAGAGAAAAATTTAAATGGTTGGGAAAGGTCATGGGATGTAGAAATATTTTTTTCACATTTTATTTCCTTGTAAAAACAGGTAAATCTATAGAGATTTTCGTACGGATAAGTGCCCAGTGAACGGTTCGTTTAGCTTTATATATTGTTCCGGTTGGGCGTTGTATTGGTTTTTCAGAAGTGTTAGACCTGTAAGAGAAAAATTTAAATGGTTGGGAAAGGCCATGGGATGTAGAAATATTTTTTTCACATTTTATTTCCTTGTAAAAACAAGTAAATCAATAGGGATTTTCGTACGGATAAGTGCCCAGTGAACGGTTCGTTTAGATTTATATATTGTTCCGGTTGGGCGTTGTATTGGTTTTTCGGAAGTGTTTGACCTGTAAGAGAAAAATTTAAATGGTTGGGAAAGGCCATGGGATGTAGAAATATTTTTTTCACATTTTACTTCCTAGTAAAAACAGGTAAATCAATAGGGATTTTCGTACGGATAAGTACCCAGTGAACGGTTCGTTTAGCTTTATATATTGTTCCGGGTGGGCGTTGTATTGGTTTTTCGGAAGTGTTAGACCTGTAAGAGAAAAATTTAAATGGTTGGGATAGGCCATGGGATGTAGAAATATTTTTTTCACATTTTATTTCCTTGTAAAAACAGGTAACTCAATAGCGATTTTCGTATGCATAAGTACCCAGTGAACTGTTCGTTTAGCTTTATATATTGTTCTGGTTGGGCGTTGTATTGGTTTTTCCGAAGTGTTAGACCTGTAAGAGAAAAATTTAAATGGTTGGGAAAGGCCATGTGATGTAGAAATATTTTTTTCACATTTTATTTCCTTGTAAAAACAGGTAAATCAATACGGATTTTCGTACGGATAAGTGCCCAGTGAACTGTTCGTTTAGCTTTATATATTGTTCTGGGTGGCCCTTGTATTGGTTTTTCCGAAGTGTTAGACCTGTAAGAGAAAAATTTAAATGGTTGGGAAAGGCCATGGGATGTAGAAATATTTTTTTCACATTTTATTTCCTTGTAAAAACAGGTAAATCTATAGGTATTTTCGTACGGATAAGTGCCCAGTGAACGGTTCGTTTAGCTTTATATATTGTTCCGGGTGGGCGTTGTATTGGTTTTTCGGAAGTGTTAGACCTGTTAGAGAAAAATTTAAATGGTTGGGAAAGGCCATGGGATGTAGAAATATTTTTTTCACATTTTATTTCCTTGTAAAAACAGGTAAATCTATAGAGATTTTCGTACGGATAAGTGCCCAGTGAACGGTTCGTTTAGCTTTATATATTGTTCCGGTTGGGCGTTGTATTGGTTTTTCAGAAGTGTTAGACCTGTAAGAGAAAAATTTAAATGGTTGGGAAAGGCCATGGGATGTAGAAATATTTTTTTCACATTTTATTTCCTTGTAAAAACAAGTAAATCAATAGGGATTTTCGTACGGATAAGTGCCCAGTGAAAGGTTCGTTTAGATTTATATATTGTTCCGGGTGGGCGTTGTATTGGTTTTTCGGAAGTGTTAGACCTGTAAGAGAAAAATTTAAATGGTTGGGAAAGCCATGGGATGTAGAAATATTTTTTTCACATTTTATTTCCTTGTAAAAACAGGTAAATCTATAGGGATTTTCGTACGGATAAGTGCCCAGTGAACGGTTCGTTTAGCTTTATATATTGTTCCGGTTGAGCGTTGTATTGGTTTTTCGGAAGTGTTAGACCTCTAAGAGAAAAATTTAAATGGTTGGGAAAGGCCATGGGATGTAGAAATATTTTTTTCACATTTTACTTCCTTGTAAAAAAAGGTAAATCTATAGGGATTTTCGTACGGATAAGTACCCAGTGAACGGTTCGTTTAGCTTTATATAGTGTTCCGGTTGGGCGTTGTATTGGTTTTTCGGAAGTGTTAGACCTGTAAGAGAAAAATTTAAATGGTTGGGAAAGGCCATGGGATGTAGAAATTTTTTTTTCACATTTTATTTCCTTGTAAAAACAGGTAAATTAATAGGGATTTTCGTACGGATAAGTGCCCAGTGCACGGTTCGTTTAGCTTTATATATTGTTCCGGGTGGGCGTTGTATTCGTTCTTCAGAAGTGTTAGACCTGTAAGAGTAAAATTTAAATGGTTGGGAAAGGCCATGGGATGTAGAAATATTTTTTTCACATTTTATTTCCTTGTAAAAACAGGTAAATCAATAGCGATTTTTGTACGCATAAGTACCCAGTGAACGGTTCGTTTAGCTTTATATATTGTTCTGGGTGGCCGTTGTATTGGTTTTTTGGAAGTGTTAGACCTGTAAGAGAAAAATTTAAATGGTTGGGAAAGGCCATGGGATGTAGAAATATTTTTTTCACATTTTACTTCCTTGTAAAAAAAGGTAAATCAATAGGGATTTTCGTACAGATAAGTACCCAGTGAACGGTTCGTTTAGCTTTATATATTGTTCCGGGTGGGCGTTGTATTGGTTTTTCGGAAGTGTTAGACCTGTAAGAGAAAAATTTAAATGGTTGGGAAAGGCCATGGGATGTAGAAATATTTTTTTCACATTTTACTTCCTTGTAAAAAAAGGTAAATCAATAGGGATTTTCGTACGGATAAGTACCCAGTGAACGGTTCGTTTAGCTTTATATATTGTTCCGGGTGGGCGTTGTATTGGTTTTTCGGAAGTGTTAGACCTGTAAGAGAAAAATTTAAATGGTTGGGAAAGTCCATGGGATGTAGAAATATTTTTTTCACATTTTACTTCCTTGTAAAAACAGGTAAATCAATAGGGATTTTCGTACGGATAAGTACCCAGTGAACGGTTCGTTTAGCTTTATATATTGTTCCGGGTGGGCGTTGTATTGGTTTTTCGGAAGTGTTACACCTGTAAGAGAAAAATTTAAATGGTTGGGATAGGCCATGGGATGTAGAAATATTTTTTCACATTTTATTTCCTTGTAAAAACAGGTAAATCAATAGCGATTTTCGTACGCATAAGTACCCAATGAACAGTTCATTTAGCTTTATATATTGTTCCGGTTTGCCGTTGTATTGGTTTTTCGGAAGTGTTAGACCTGTAAGAGAAAAATTTAAATGGTTGGGAAAGGCCATGGGATGTAGAAATATTTTTTCACATTTTATTTCCTTGTAAAAACAGGTAAATCAATAGGGATTTTCGTACGGATAAGTACCCAGTGAACGGTTCGTTTAGCTTTATATATTGTTCCGGGTGGGTGTTGTATTGGTTTTTCGGAAGTGTTAGACCTGTAAGAGTAAAATTTAAATGGTTGGGAAAGGCCATGGGATGTAGAAATATTTTTTTCACATTTTACTTCCTTGTAAAAACAGGTAAATCAATAGGGATTTTCGTACGGATAAGTACCCAGTGAACGGTTCGTTTAGCTTTATATATTGTTCCGGGTGGGCGTTGTATTGGTTTTCCGGAAGTGTTAGACCTGTAAGAAAAAATTTAAATGGTTGGGATAGGCCATGGGATGTAGAAATATTTTTTTCACATTTGATTTCCTTGTAAAAACAGGTAAATAAATAACGATTTTCGTACGCATAAGTACCCAGTGAACAGTTCGTTTAGCTTTATATATTGTTCCGGTTGGGCGTTGTATTGGTTTTTCGGAAGTGTTAGACCTGTAAGAGAAAAATTTAAATGGTTGGGAAAGGCCATGGGATGTAGAAATATTTTTTTCACATTTTATTTCCTTGTAAAAACAGGTAAATCAATAAGGATTTTCGTACGGATAAGTGCCCAGTGAACTGTTCGTTTAGCTTTATATATTGTTCCGGTTGGGCGTTGTATTGGTTCTTCGGAAGTGTTAGAACTGTAAGAGAAAAATTTAAATGGTTGGGAAAGGCCATGGGATGTAGAAATATTTTTTTCACATTTTATTTCCTTGTAAAAACAAGTAAATCAATAGGGATAAGTGCCCAGTGAACGGTTCGTTTAGCTTTATATATTGTTCCGGTTGGGCGTTGTATTGGTTTTTCGGAAGTGTTAGACCTCTAAGAATAAAATTTAAATGGTTGGGAAAGGCCATGGGATGTAGAAATATTTTTTTCACATTTTATTTCCTTGTAAAAACAGGTAAATCAATAGCGATTTTTGTACGCATAAGTACCCAGTGAACGGTTCGTTTAGCTTTATATATTGTTCTGGGTGGCCGTTGTATTGGTTTTTCGGAAGTGTTAGACCTGTAAGAGAAAAATTTAAATGGTTGGGAAAGGCCATGGGATGTAGAAATATTTTTTCACATTTTACTTCCTTGTAAAAAAAGGTAAATCAATAGGGATTTTCGTATGGATTAGTACCCAGTGAACGGTTCGTTTAGCTTTATATATTGTTCCGGGTGGGCGTTGTATTGGTTTTTCAGAAGTGTTAGACCTGCAAGAGAAAAATTTAAATGGTTGGGAAAGGCCATGGGATGTAGAAATATTTTTTTCACATTTTATTTCCTTGTAAAAACAGGTAAATCTATAGGGATTTTCGTACGGATAAGTGCCCAGTGAACGGTTCGTTTACCTTTATATATTGTTCCGGTTGGGCGTTGTATTGGTTTTTCGGAAGTGTTAGACCTGTAAGAGTAAAATTTAAATGGTTGGGAAAGGCCATGGGATGTAGAAATATTTTTTTCACATTTTATTTCCTTGTAAAAACAGGTAAATCAATAGCGATTTTTGTACGCATAAGTACCCAGTGAACGGTTCGTTTAGCTTTATATATTGTTCTGGGTGGCCGTTGTATTGGTTTTTCGGAAGTGTTAGACCTGTAAGAGAAAAATTTAAACGGTTGGGATAGGCCATGGGATGTAGAAATATTTTTTTCACATTTTACTTCCTTGTAAAAAAAGGTAAATCAATAGGGATTTTCGTACGGATAAGTACCCAGTGAACGGTTCGTTTAGCTTTATATATTGTTCCGGGTGGGCGTTGTATTGGTTTTTCGGAAGTGTTAGACCTGTAAGAGAAAAATTTAAATGGTTGGGAAAGGCCATGGGATGTAGAAATATTTTTTTCACATTTTACTTCCTTGTAAAAACAGGTAAATCAATAGGGATTTTCGTACGGATAAGTACCCAGTGAACGGTTCGTTTAGCTTTATATATTGTTCCGGGTGGGCGTTGTATTGGTTTTTCGGAAGTGTTACACCTGTAAGAGAAAAATTTAAATGGTTGGGATAGGCCATGGGATGTAGAAATATTTTTTTCACATTTTATTTCCTTGTAAAAACAGGTAAATCAATAGCGATTTTCGTACGCATAAGTACCCAGTGAACAGTTCATTTAGCTTTATATATTGTTCCGGTTTGCCGTTGTATTGGTTTTTCGGAAGTGTTAGACCTGTAAGAGAAAAATTTAAATGGTTGGGAAAGGCCATGGGATGTAGAAATATTTTTTTCACATTTTATTTCCTTGTAAAAACAGGTAAATCAATAGGGATTTTCGTACGGATAAGTACCCAGTGAACGGTTCGTTTAGCTTTATATATTGTTCCGGGTGGGTGTTGTATTGGTTTTTCGGAAGTGTTAGACCTGTAAGAGTAAAATTTAAATGGTTGGGAAAGGCCATGGGATGTAGAAATATTTTTTTCACATTTTACTTCCTTGTAAAAACAGGTAAATCAATAGGGATTTTCGTACGGATAAGTACCCAGTGAACGGTTCGTTTAGCTTTATATATTGTTCCGGGTGGGCGTTGTATTGGTTTTCCGGAAGTGTTAGACCTGTAAGAAAAAATTTAAATGGTTGGGATAGGCCATGGGATGTAGAAATATTTTTTTCACATTTGATTTCCTTGTAAAAACAGGTAAATAAAGATTTTCGTACGCATAAGTACCCAGTGAACAGTTCGTTTAGCTTTATATATTGTTCCGGTTGGGCGTTGTATTGGTTTTTCGGAAGTGTTAGACCTGTAAGAGAAAAATTTAAATGGTTGGGAAAGGCCATGGGATGTAGAAATATTTTTTTCACATTTTATTTCCTTGTAAAAACAGGTAAATCAATAAGGATTTTCGTACGGATAAGTGCCCAGTGAACGGTTCGTTTAGCTTTATATATTGTTCCGGGTGGGCGTTGTATTGGTTTTTCGGAAGTGTTAGACCTGTTAGAGAAAAATTTAAATGGTTGGGAAAGGCCATGGGATGTAGAAATATTTTTTTCACATTTTATTTCCTTGTAAAAACAGGTAAATCTATAGAGATTTTCGTACGGATAAGTGCCCAGTGAACGGTTCGTTTAGCTTTATATATTGTTCCGGTTGGGCGTTGTATTGGTTTTTCAGAAGTGTTAGACCTGTAAGAGAAAAATTTAAATGGTTGGGAAAGGCCATGGGATGTAGAAATATTTTTTTCACATTTTATTTCCTTGTAAAAACAAGTAAATCAATAGGGATTTTCGTACGGATAAGTGCCCAGTGAAAGGTTCGTTTAGATTTATATATTGTTCCGGGTGGGCGTTGTATTGGTTTTTCGGAAGTGTTAGACCTGTAAGAGAAAAATTTAAATGGTTGGGAAAGCCATGGGATGTAGAAATATTTTTTTCACATTTTATTTCCTTGTAAAAACAGGTAAATCTATAGGGATTTTCGTACGGATAAGTGCCCAGTGAACGGTTCGTTTAGCTTTATATATTGTTCCGGTTGAGCGTTGTATTGGTTTTTCGGAAGTGTTAGACCTCTAAGAGAAAAATTTAAATGGTTGGGAAAGGCCATGGGATGTAGAAATATTTTTTTCACATTTTACTTCCTTGTAAAAAAAGGTAAATCTATAGGGATTTTCGTACGGATAAGTACCCAGTGAACGGTTCGTTTAGCTTTATATAGTGTTCCGGTTGGGCGTTGTATTGGTTTTTCGGAAGTGTTAGACCTGTAAGAGAAAAATTTAAATGGTTGGGAAAGGCCATGGGATGTAGAAATTTTTTTTTCACATTTTATTTCCTTGTAAAAACAGGTAAATTAATAGGGATTTTCGTACGGATAAGTGCCCAGTGCACGGTTCGTTTAGCTTTATATATTGTTCCGGGTGGGCGTTGTATTCGTTCTTCAGAAGTGTTAGACCTGTAAGAGTAAAATTTAAATGGTTGGGAAAGGCCATGGGATGTAGAAATATTTTTTTCACATTTTATTTCCTTGTAAAAACAGGTAAATCAATAGCGATTTTTGTACGCATAAGTACCCAGTGAACGGTTCGTTTAGCTTTATATATTGTTCTGGGTGGCCGTTGTATTGGTTTTTTGGAAGTGTTAGACCTGTAAGAGAAAAATTTAAATGGTTGGGAAAGGCCATGGGATGTAGAAATATTTTTTTCACATTTTACTTCCTTGTAAAAAAAGGTAAATCAATAGGGATTTTCGTACAGATAAGTACCCAGTGAACGGTTCGTTTAGCTTTATATATTGTTCCGGGTGGGCGTTGTATTGGTTTTTCGGAAGTGTTAGACCTGTAAGAGAAAAATTTAAATGGTTGGGAAAGGCCATGGGATGTAGAAATATTTTTTTCACATTTTACTTCCTTGTAAAAAAAGGTAAATCAATAGGGATTTTCGTACGGATAAGTACCCAGTGAACGGTTCGTTTAGCTTTATATATTGTTCCGGGTGGGCGTTGTATTGGTTTTTCGGAAGTGTTAGACCTGTAAGAGAAAAATTTAAATGGTTGGGAAAGTCCATGGGATGTAGAAATATTTTTTTCACATTTTACTTCCTTGTAAAAACAGGTAAATCAATAGGGATTTTCGTACGGATAAGTACCCAGTGAACGGTTCGTTTAGCTTTATATATTGTTCCGGGTGGGCGTTGTATTGGTTTTTCGGAAGTGTTACACCTGTAAGAGAAAAATTTAAATGGTTGGGATAGGCCATGGGATGTAGAAATATTTTTTTCACATTTTATTTCCTTGTAAAAACAGGTAAATCAATAGCGATTTTCGTACGCATAAGTACCCAATGAACAGTTCATTTAGCTTTATATATTGTTCCGGTTTGCCGTTGTATTGGTTTTTCGGAAGTGTTAGACCTGTAAGAGAAAAATTTAAATGGTTGGGAAAGGCCATGGGATGTAGAAATATTTTTTCACATTTTATTTCCTTGTAAAAACAGGTAAATCAATAGGGATTTTCGTACGGATAAGTACCCAGTGAACGGTTCGTTTAGCTTTATATATTGTTCCGGGTGGGTGTTGTATTGGTTTTTCGGAAGTGTTAGACCTGTAAGAGTAAAATTTAAATGGTTGGGAAAGGCCATGGGATGTAGAAATATTTTTTTCACATTTTACTTCCTTGTAAAAACAGGTAAATCAATAGGGATTTTCGTACGGATAAGTACCCAGTGAACGGTTCGTTTAGCTTTATATATTGTTCCGGGTGGGCGTTGTATTGGTTTTCCGGAAGTGTTAGACCTGTAAGAAAAAATTTAAATGGTTGGGATAGGCCATGGGATGTAGAAATATTTTTTTCACATTTGATTTCCTTGTAAAAACAGGTAAATAAATAACGATTTTCGTACGCATAAGTACCCAGTGAACAGTTCGTTTAGCTTTATATATTGTTCCGGTTGGGCGTTGTATTGGTTTTTCGGAAGTGTTAGACCTGTAAGAGAAAAATTTAAATGGTTGGGAAAGGCCATGGGATGTAGAAATATTTTTTTCACATTTTATTTCCTTGTAAAAACAGGTAAATCAATAAGGATTTTCGTACGGATAAGTGCCCAGTGAACTGTTCGTTTAGCTTTATATATTGTTCCGGTTGGGCGTTGTATTGGTTCTTCGGAAGTGTTAGAACTGTAAGAGAAAAATTTAAATGGTTGGGAAAGGCCATGGGATGTAGAAATATTTTTTTCACATTTTATTTCCTTGTAAAAACAAGTAAATCAATAGGGATAAGTGCCCAGTGAACGGTTCGTTTAGCTTTATATATTGTTCCGGTTGGGCGTTGTATTGGTTTTTCGGAAGTGTTAGACCTCTAAGAATAAAATTTAAATGGTTGGGAAAGGCCATGGGATGTAGAAATATTTTTTTCACATTTTATTTCCTTGTAAAAACAGGTAAATCAATAGCGATTTTTGTACGCATAAGTACCCAGTGAACGGTTCGTTTAGCTTTATATATTGTTCTGGGTGGCCGTTGTATTGGTTTTTCGGAAGTGTTAGACCTGTAAGAGAAAAATTTAAATGGTTGGGAAAGGCCATGGGATGTAGAAATATTTTTTCACATTTTACTTCCTTGTAAAAAAAGGTAAATCAATAGGGATTTTCGTATGGATTAGTACCCAGTGAACGGTTCGTTTAGCTTTATATATTGTTCCGGGTGGGCGTTGTATTGGTTTTTCAGAAGTGTTAGACCTGCAAGAGAAAAATTTAAATGGTTGGGAAAGGCCATGGGATGTAGAAATATTTTTTTCACATTTTATTTCCTTGTAAAAACAGGTAAATCTATAGGGATTTTCGTACGGATAAGTGCCCAGTGAACGGTTCGTTTACCTTTATATATTGTTCCGGTTGGGCGTTGTATTGGTTTTTCGGAAGTGTTAGACCTGTAAGAGTAAAATTTAAATGGTTGGGAAAGGCCATGGGATGTAGAAATATTTTTTTCACATTTTATTTCCTTGTAAAAACAGGTAAATCAATAGCGATTTTTGTACGCATAAGTACCCAGTGAACGGTTCGTTTAGCTTTATATATTGTTCTGGGTGGCCGTTGTATTGGTTTTTCGGAAGTGTTAGACCTGTAAGAGAAAAATTTAAACGGTTGGGATAGGCCATGGGATGTAGAAATATTTTTTTCACATTTTACTTCCTTGTAAAAAAAGGTAAATCAATAGGGATTTTCGTACGGATAAGTACCCAGTGAACGGTTCGTTTAGCTTTATATATTGTTCCGGGTGGGCGTTGTATTGGTTTTTCGGAAGTGTTAGACCTGTAAGAGAAAAATTTAAATGGTTGGGAAAGGCCATGGGATGTAGAAATATTTTTTTCACATTTTACTTCCTTGTAAAAACAGGTAAATCAATAGGGATTTTCGTACGGATAAGTACCCAGTGAACGGTTCGTTTAGCTTTATATATTGTTCCGGGTGGGCGTTGTATTGGTTTTTCGGAAGTGTTACACCTGTAAGAGAAAAATTTAAATGGTTGGGATAGGCCATGGGATGTAGAAATATTTTTTTCACATTTTATTTCCTTGTAAAAACAGGTAAATCAATAGCGATTTTCGTACGCATAAGTACCCAGTGAACAGTTCATTTAGCTTTATATATTGTTCCGGTTTGCCGTTGTATTGGTTTTTCGGAAGTGTTAGACCTGTAAGAGAAAAATTTAAATGGTTGGGAAAGGCCATGGGATGTAGAAATATTTTTTTCACATTTTATTTCCTTGTAAAAACAGGTAAATCAATAGGGATTTTCGTACGGATAAGTACCCAGTGAACGGTTCGTTTAGCTTTATATATTGTTCCGGGTGGGTGTTGTATTGGTTTTTCGGAAGTGTTAGACCTGTAAGAGTAAAATTTAAATGGTTGGGAAAGGCCATGGGATGTAGAAATATTTTTTTCACATTTTACTTCCTTGTAAAAACAGGTAAATCAATAGGGATTTTCGTACGGATAAGTACCCAGTGAACGGTTCGTTTAGCTTTATATATTGTTCCGGGTGGGCGTTGTATTGGTTTTCCGGAAGTGTTAGACCTGTAAGAAAAAATTTAAATGGTTGGGATAGGCCATGGGATGTAGAAATATTTTTTTCACATTTGATTTCCTTGTAAAAACAGGTAAATAAAGATTTTCGTACGCATAAGTACCCAGTGAACAGTTCGTTTAGCTTTATATATTGTTCCGGTTGGGCGTTGTATTGGTTTTTCGGAAGTGTTAGACCTGTAAGAGAAAAATTTAAATGGTTGGGAAAGGCCATGGGATGTAGAAATATTTTTTTCACATTTTATTTCCTTGTAAAAACAGGTAAATCAATAAGGATTTTCGTACGGATAAGTGCCCAGTGAACTGTTCGTTTAGCTTTATATATTGTTCCGGTTGGGCGTTGTATTGGTTCTTCGGAAGTGTTAGACCTGTAAGAGAAAAATTTAAATGGTTGGGAAAGGCCATGGGATGTAGAAATATTTTTTTCACATTTTATTTCCTTGTAAAAACAAGTAAATCAATAGGGATTTTCGTACGGATAAGTGCCCAGTGAACGGTTCGTTTAGCTTTATATATTGTTCCGGTTGGGCGTTGTATTGGTTTTTCGGAAGTGTTAGACCTCTAAGAATAAAATTTAAATGGTTGGGAAAGGCCATGGGATGTAGAAATATTTTTTTCACATTTTATTTCCTTGTAAAAACAGGTAAATCAATAGCGATTTTTGTACGCATAAGTACCCAGTGAACGGTTCGTTTAGCTTTATATATTGTTCTGGGTGGCCGTTGTATTGGTTTTTCGGAAGTGTTAGACCTGTAAGAGAAAAATTTAAATGGTTGGGAAAGGCCATGGGATGTAGAAATATTTTTTCACATTTTACTTCCTTGTAAAAAAAGGTAAATCAATAGGGATTTTCGTATGGATAAGTACCCAGTGAACGGTTCGTTTAGCTTTATATATTGTTCCGGGTGGGCGTTGTATTGGTTTTTCAGAAGTGTTAGACCTGCAAGAGAAAAATTTAAATGGTTGGGAAAGGCCATGGGATGTAGAAATATTTTTTTCACATTTTATTTCCTTGTAAAAACAGGTAAATCTATAGGGATTTTCGTACGGATAAGTGCCCAGTGAACGGTTCGTTTACCTTTATATATTGTTCCGGTTGGGCGTTGTATTGGTTTTTCGGAAGTGTTAGACCTGTAAGAGTAAAATTTAAATGGTTGGGAAAGGCCATGGGATGTAGAAATATTTTTTTCACATTTTATTTCCTTGTAAAAACAGGTAAATCAATAGCGATTTTTGTACGCATAAGTACCCAGTGAACGGTTCGTTTAGCTTTATATATTGTTCTGGGTGGCCGTTGTATTGGTTTTTCGGAATTGTTAGACCTGTAAGAGAAAAATTTAAACGGTTGGGATAGGCCATGGGATGTAGAAATATTTTTTTCACATTTTACTTCCTTGTAAAAAAAGGTAAATCAATAGGGATTTTCGTACGGATAAGTACCCAGTGAACGGTTCGTTTAGCTTTATATATTGTTCCGGGTGGGCGTTGTATTGGTTTTTCGGAAGTGTTAGACCTGTAAGAGAAAAATTTAAATGGTTGGGAAAGGCCATGGGATGTAGAAATATTTTTTTCACATTTTATTTCCTTGTAAAAACAGGTAAATCTATAGGGATTTTCGTACGGATAAGTGCCCAGTGAACGGTTCGTTTAGCTTTATATATTGTTCCGGTTGGGCGTTGTATTGGTTTTTCAGAAGTGTTAGACCTGTAAGAGAAAAATTTAAATGGTTGGGAAAGGCCATGGGATGTAGAAATATTTTTTTCACATTTTATTTCCTTGTAAAAAAAGGTAAATCAATAGCGATTTTTGTACGCATAAGTACCCAGTGAACGGTTCGTTTAGCTTTATATATTGTTCTGGGTGGCCGTTGTATTGGTTTTTCGGAAGTGTTAGACCTGTAAGAGAAAAATTTAAATGGTTGGGAAAGGCCATGGGATGTAGAAATATTTTTTCACATTTTACTTCCTTGTAAAAAAAGGTAAATCAATAGGGATTTTCGTACGGATAAGTACCCAGTGAACGGTTCGTTTAGCTTTATATATTGTTCCGGTTGGGCGTTGTATTGGTTTTTCGGAAGTGTTAGACCTGTAAGAGTAAAATTTAATTGGTTGGGAAAGGCCATGGGATGTAGAAATATTTTTTTCACATTTTATTTCCTTGTAAAAACAGGTAAATCAATAGCGATTTTTGTACGCATAAGTACCCAGTGAACGGTTCGTTTAGCTTTATATATTGTTCTGGGTGGCCGTTGTATTGGTTTTTCGGAAGTGTTAGACCTGTAAGAGAAAAATTTAAATGGTTGGGAAAGGCCATGGGATGTAGAAATATTTGTTTCACATTTTACTTCCTTGTAAAAAAAGGTAAATCAATAGGGATTTTCGTACGGATAAGTACCCAGTGAACGGTTCGTTTAGCTTTATATATTGTTCCGGGTGGGCGTTGTATTGGTTTTTCAGAAGTGTTAGACCTGTAAGAGAAAAATTTAAATGGTTGGGAAAGGCCATGGGATGTAGAAATATTTTTTTCACATTTTATTTCCTTGTAAAAACAAGTAAATCAATAGGGATTTTCGTACGGATAAATGCCCAGTGAACGTTTCGTTTAGATTTATATATTGTTCCGTTTGGGCGTTGTATTGGTTTTTATGAAGTGTTTGACCTGTAAGAGAAAAATTTAAATGGTTGGGAAAGGCCATGGGATGTAGAAATATTTTTTTCACATTTTACTTCCTTGTAAAAACAGGTAAATCAATAGGGATTTTCGTACGGATAAGTACCCAGTGAACGGTTCGTTTAGCTTTATATATTGTTCCGGGTGGGCGTTGTATTGGTTTTTCGGAAGTGTTAGACCTGTAAGAGAAAAATTTAAATGGTTGGGAAAGGCCATGGGATGTAGAAATATTTTTTTCACATTTTATTTCCTTGTAAAAACAGGTAAATCAATAGCGATTTTTGTACGCATAAGTACCCAGTGAACGGTTCGTTTAGCTTTATATATTGTTCTGGGTGGCCGTTGTATTGGTTTTTCGGAAGTGTTAGACCTGTAAGAGAAAAATTTAAATGGTTGGGAAAGGCCATGGGATGTAGAAATATTTTTTTCACATTTTACTTCCTTGTAAAAAAAGGTAAATCAATAGGGATTTTCGTACGGATAAGTACCCAGTGAACGGTTCGTTTAGCTTTATATATTGTTCCGGGTGGGCGTTGTATTTGTTTTTCGGAAGTGTTAGACCTGTAAGAGAAAAATTTAAATGGTTGGGAAAGGCCATGGGATGTAGAAATATTTTTTCCACATTTTATTTCCTTGTAAAAACAGGTAAATCAATAGCGATTTTTGTACGCATAAGTACCCAGTGAACGGTTCGTTTAGCTTTATATATTGTTCCGGGTGGCCGTTGTATTGGTTTTTCGGAAGTGTTAGACCTGTAAGAGAAAAATTTAAATGGTTGGGAAAGGCCATGGGATGTAGAAATATTTTTTTCACATTTTACTTCCTTGTAAAAAAAGGTAAATCAATAGGGATTTTCGTATGGATAAGTACCCAGTGAACGGTTCGTTTAGCTTTATATATTGTTCCGGGTGGGCGTTGTATTGGTTTTTCGGAAGTGTTAGACCTGTAACAGAAAAATTTAAATGGTTGGGAAAGGCCATGGGATGTAGAAATATTTTTTTCACATTTTATTTCCTTGTAAAAACAGGTAAATCTATAGAGATTTTCGTACGGATAAGTGCCCAGTGAACGGTTCGTTTAGCTTTATATATTGTTCCGGTTGGGCGTTGTATTGGTTTTTCAGAAGTGTTAGACCTGTAAGATAAAAATTTAAATGGTTGGGAAAGGCCATGGGATGTAGAAATATTTTTTTCACATTTTATTTCCTTGTAAAAACAAGTAAATCAATAGGGATTTTCGTACGGATAAATGCCCAGTGAACGGTTCGTTTAGATTTATATATTGTTCCGTTTGGGCGTTGTATTGGTTTTTATGAAGTGTTTGACCTGTAAGAGAAAAATTTAAATGGTTGGGAAAGGCCATGGGATGTAGAAATATTTTTTTCACATTTTACTTCCTTGTAAAAACAGGTAAATCAATAGGGATTTTCGTACGGATAAGTACCCAGTGAACGGTTCGTTTAGCTTTATATATTGTTCCGGGTGGGCGTTGTATTGGTTTTTCGGAAGTGTTAGACCTGTAAGAGAAAAATTTAAATGGTTGGGATAGGCCATGGGATGTAGAAATATTTTTTTCACATTTTATTTCCTTGTAAAAACAGGTAAATCAATAGCGATTTTCGTACGCATAAGTACCCAGTGAACTGTTCGTTTAGCTTTATATATTGTTCCGGTTGGGCGTTGTATTGGTTTTTCGGAAGTGTTAGACCTGTAAGAGAAAAATTTAAATGGTTGGGAAAGGCCATGGGATGTAGAAATATTTTTTTCACATTTTACTTCCTTGTAAAAAAAGGTAAATCAATAGGGATTTTCGTACGGATAAGTACCCAGTGAACGGTTCGTTTAGCTTTATATATTGTTCCGGGTGGGCGTTGTATTGGTTTTTCGGAAGTGTTAGACCTGTAAGAGAAAAATTTAAATGGTTGGGAAAGGCCATGGGATGTAGAAATATTTTTTTCACATTTTACTTCCTTGTAAAAAAAGGTAAATCAATAGGGATTTTCGTACGGATAAGTACCCAGTGAACGGTTCGTTTAGCTTTATATATTGTTCCGGGTGGGCGTTGTATTGGTTTTTCGGAAGTGTTAGACCTGTAAGGGAAAAATTTAAATGGTTGGGATAGGCTACGGGATGTAGAAATATTCTTTTCACATTTTATTTCCTTGTAAAAACAGGTAAATCAATAGTGATTTTCGTACGCATAAGTACCCAGTGAACTGTTCGTTTAGCTTTATATATTGTTCCGGTTGGGCGTTGTATTGGTTTTTATGAAGTGTTTGACCTGTAAGAGAAAAATTTAAATGGTTGGGAAAGGCCATGGGATGTAGAAATATTTTTTTCACATTTTACTTCCTTGTAAAAACAGGTAAATCAATAGGGATTTTCGTACGGATAAGTACCCAGTGAACGGTTCGTTTAGCTTTATATATTGTTCCGGGTGGGCGTTGTATTTGTTTTTCGGAAGTGTTAGACCTGTAAGAGAAAAATTTAAATGGTTGGGAAAGGCCATGGGATGTAGAAATATTTTTTTCACATTTTATTTCCTTGTAAAAACAGGTAAATCAATAGCGATTTTTGTACGCATAAGTACCCAGTGAACGGTTCGTTTAGCTTTATATATTGTTCTGGGTGGCCGTTGTATTGGTTTTTCGGAAGTGTTAGACCTGTAAGAGAAAAATTTAAATGGTTGGGAAAGGCCATGGGATGTAGAAATATTTTTTTCACATTTTACTTCCTTGTAAAAAAAGGTAAATCAATAGGGATTTTCGTACGGATAAGTACCCAGTGAACGGTTCGTTTAGCTTTATATATTGTTCCGGTTGGGCGTTGTATTGGTTTTTCGGAAGTGTTAGACCTGTAAGAGAAAAATTTAAACGGTTGGGATAGGCCATGGGATGTAGAAATATTTTTTTCACATTTTATTTCCTTGTAAAAACAGGTAAATCAATAGCGATTTTCGTACGCATAAGTACCCAGTGAACTGTTCGTTTAGCTTTATATATTGTTCCGGTTGGGCGTTGTATTGGTTTTTCGGAAGTGTTAGACCTGTAAGAAAAAAATTTAAATGGTTGGGAAAGGCCATGTGATGTAGAAATATTTTTTTCACATTTTATTTCCTTGTAAAAACAGGTAAATCAATAGGGATTTTCGTACGGATAAGTGCCCAGTGAACTGTTCGTTTAGCTTTATATATTGTTCTGGGTGGCCCTTGTATTGGTTTTTCCGAAGTGTTAGACCTGTAAGAGAAAAATTTAAATGGTTGGGAAAGGCCATGGGATGTAGAAATATTTTTTTGACATTTTATTTCCTTGTAAAAACAGGTAAATCTATAGGGATTTTCGTACGGATAAGTGCCCAGTGAACGGTTCGTTTAGCTTTATATATTGTTCCGGTTGGGCGTTGTATTGGTTTTTCGGAAGTGTTAGACCTGTAAGAGAAAAATTTAAATGATTGGGAAAGGCCATGGGATGTAGAAATATTTTTTTCACATTTTACTTCCTTGTAAAAAAAGGTAAATCAATAGGGATTTTCGTACGGATAAGTACCCAGTGAACGGTTCGTTTAGCTTTATATATTGTTCCGGGTGGGCGTTGTATTGGTTTTTCGGAAGTGTTAGACCTGTAAGAGAAAAATTTAAATGGTTGGGAAAGGCCATGGGATGTAGAAATATTTTTTTCACATTTTACTTCCTTGTAAAAAAAGGTAAATCAATAGGGATTTTCGTACGGATAAGTACCCAGTGAACGGTTCGTTTAGCTTTATATATTGTTCCGGGTGGGCGTTGTATTGGTTTTTCGGAAGTGTTAGACCTGTAAGAGAAAAATTTTAATGGTTGGGAAAGGCCATGGGATGTAGAAATATTTTTTTCACATTTTACTTCCTTGTAAAAAAAGGTAAATCAATAGGGTTTTTCGTACGGATAAGTACCCAGTGAACGGTTCGTTTAGCTTTATATATTGTTCCGGGTGGGCGTTGTATTGGTTTTTCGGAAGTGTTAGACCTGTAAGGGAAAAATTTAAATGGTTGGGATAGGCTACGGGATGTAGAAATATTTTTTTCACATTTTATTTCCTTGTAAAAACAGGTAAATCAATAGCGATTTTCGTACGCATAAGTACCCAGTGAACTGTTCGTTTAGCTTTATATATTGTTCCGGTTGGGCGTTGTATTGGTTTTTCGGAAGTGTTAGACCTGTAAGAGAAAAATTTAAATGGTTGGGAAAGGCCATGGGATGTAGAAATATTTTTTTCACATTTTATTTCCTTGTAAAAACAGGTAAATCAATAGGGATTTTCGTACGGATAAGTGCCCAGTGAACTGTTCGTTTAGCTTTATATATTGTTCTGGGTGGCCCTTGTATTGGTTTTTCCGAAGTGTTAGACCTGTAAGAGAAAAATTTAAATGGTTGGGAAAGGCCATGGGATGTAGAAATATTTTTTTCACATTTTACTTCCTTGTAAAAAAAGGTAAATCAATAGGGTTTTTCGTACGGATAAGTACCCAGTGAACGGTTCGTTTAGCTTTATATATTGTTCCGGGTGGGCGTTGTATTGGTTTTTCGGAAGTGTTAGACCTGTAAGAGAAAAATTTAAACGGTTGGGAAAGGCCATGGGATGTAGAAATATTTTTTTCACATTTTACTTCCTTGTAAAAAAAGGTAAATCAATAGGGATTTTCGTACGGATAAGTACCCAGTGAACGGTTCGTTTAGCTTTATATATTGTTCCGGGTGGGCGTTGTATTGGTTTTTCGGAAGTGTTAGACCTGTAAGAGAAAAATTTAAATGGTTGGGAAAGGCCATGGGATGTAGAAATATTTTTTTCACATTTTACTTCCTTGTAAAAAAAGGTAAATCAATAGGGATTTTCGTACGGATAAGTACCCAGTGAACGGTTCGTTTAGCTTTATATATTGTTCCGGGTGGGCGTTGTATTGGTTTTTCGGAAGTGTTAGACCTGTAAGGGAAAAATTTAAATGGTTGGGATAGGCTACGGGATGTAGAAATATTCTTTTCACATTTTATTTCCTTGTAAAAACAGGTAAATCAATAGCGATTTTCGTACGCATAAGTACCCAGTGAACTGTTCGTTTAGCTTTATATATTGTTCCGGTTGGGCGTTGTATTGGTTTTTATGAAGTGTTTGACCTGTAAGAGAAAAATTTAAATGGTTGGGAAAGGCCATGGGATGTAGAAATATTTTTTTCACATTTTATTTCGTTGTAAAAACAGGTAAATCAATAGGGATTTTCGTACGGATAAGTACCCAGTGAACGGTTCGTTTAGCTTTATATATTGTTCCGGGTGGGCGTTGTATTGGTTTTTCGGAAGTGTTAGACCTGTAAGAGAAAAATTTAAACGGTTGGGATAGGCCATGGGATGTAGAAATATTTTTTTCACATTTTATTTCCTTGTAAAAACAGGTAAATCAATAGGGATTTTCGTACGGATAAGTGCCCAGTGAACTGTTCGTTTAGCTTTATATATTGTTCTGGGTGGCCCTTGTATTGGTTTTTCTGAAGTGTTAGACCTGTAAGAGAAAAATTTAAATGGTTGGGAAAGGCCATGGGATGTAGAAATATTTTTTTCACATTTTATTTCCTTGTAAAAACAGGTAAATCTATAGGGATTTTCGTACGGATAAGTGCCCCTTGAACGGTTCGTTTAGCTTTATATATTGTTCCGGTTGGGCGTTGTATTGGTTTTTCAGAAGTGTTAGACCAGTAAGAGAAAAATTTAAATGGTTGGGAAAGGCCATGGGATGTAGAAATATTTTTTTCACATTTTACTTCCTTGTAAAAAAAGGTAAATCAATAGGGATTTTCGTACGGATAAGTACCCAGTGAACGGTTCGTTTAGCTTTATATATTGTTCCGGGTGGGCGTTGTATTGGTTTTTCGGAAGTGTTAGACCTGTAAGAGAAAAATTTTAATGGTTGGGAAAGGCCATGGGATGTAGAAATATTTTTTTCACATTTTACTTCCTTGTAAAAAAAGGTAAATCAATAGGGTTTTTCGTACGGATAAGTACCCAGTGAACGGTTCGTTTAGCTTTATATATTGTTCCGGGTGGGCGTTGTATTGGTTTTTCGGAAGTGTTAGACTTGTAAGGGAAAAATTTAAATGGTTGGGATAGGCTACGGGATGTAGAAATATTTTTTTCACATTTTATTTCCTTGTAAAAACAGGTAAATCAATAGCGATTTTCGTACGCATAAGTACCCAGTGAACTGTTCGTTTAGCTTTATATATTGTTCCGGTTGGGCGTTGTATTGGTTTTTCGGAAGTGTTAGACCTGTAAGAGAAAAATTTAAATGGTTGGGAAAGGCCATGGGATGTAGAAATATTTTTTTCACATTTTATTTCCTTGTAAAAACAGGTAAATCAATAGGGATTTTCGTACGGATAAGTGCCCAGTGAACTGTTCGTTTAGCTTTATATATTGTTCTGGGTGGCCCTTGTATTGGTTTTTCCGAAGTGTTAGACCTGTAAGAGAAAAATTTAAATGGTTGGGAAAGGCCATGGGATGTAGAAATATTTTTTTCACATTTTACTTCCTTGTAAAAAAAGGTAAATCAATAGGGTTTCTCGTACGGATAAGTACCCAGTGAACGGTTCGTTTAGCTTTATATATTGTTCCGGGTGGGCGTTGTATTGGTTTTTCGGAAGTGTTAGACATGTAAGGGAAAAGTTTAAATGGTTGGGATAGGCCATGGGATGTAGAAATATTTTTTTCACATTTTATTTCCTTGTAAAAACAGGTAAATCAATAGCGATTTTCGTACGCATAAGTACCCAGTGAACGGTTCGTTTAGCTTTATATATTGTTCCGGTTGGGCATTGTATTGGTTTTTCAGAAGTGTTAGACCTGTAAGAGAAAAATTTAAATGGTTGGGAAAGGCCATGGGATGTAGAAATTTTTTTTTCACATTTTATTTCCTTGTAAAAACAGGTAAATTAATAGGGATTTTCGTACGGATAAGTGCCCAGTGCACGGTTCGTTTAGCTTTATATATTGTTCCGGGTGGGCGTTGTATTCGTTCTTCGGAAGTGTTAGACCTGTAAGAGAAAAATTTAAATGGTTGAGAAAGGCCATGGGATTTAGAAATATTTTTTTCACATTTTATTTCCTTGTAAAAACATGTAAACCTATAGGGATTTTCGTACGGATAAGTGCCCAGTGAACGGTTCGTTTAGCTTTATATATTGTTCCGGTTGGGCGTTGTATTGGTTTTTCGGAAGTGTTAGACCTGTAAGAGAAAAATTTAAATGGTTGGGAAAGGCCATGGGATGTAGAAATATTTTTTTCACATTTTACTTCCTTGTAAAAAAAGGTAAATCAATAGGGATTTTCGTACGGATAAGTACCCAGTGAACGGTTCGTTTAGCTTTATATATTGTTCCGGGTGGGCGTTGTATTGGTTTTTCGGAAGTGTTAGACCTGTAAGAGAAAAATTTAAATGGTTGGGAAAGGCCATGGGATGTAGAAATATTTTTTTCACATTTTACTTCCTTGTAAAAAAAGGTAAATCAATAGGGATTTTCGTACGGATAAGTACCCAGTGAACGGTTCGTTTAGCTTTATATATTGTTCCGGGTGGGCGTTGTATTGGTTTTTCGGAAGTGTTAGACCTGTAAGAGAAAAATTTAAAGGGTTGGGAAAGGCCATGGGATGTAGAAATATTTTTTTCACATTTTACTTCCTTGTAAAAAAAGGTAAATCAATAGGGATTTTCGTACGGATAAGTACCCAGTGAACGGTTCGTTTAGCTTTATATATTGTTCCGGGTGGGCATTGTATTGGTTTTTCGGAAGTGTTAGACCTGTAAGAGAAAAATTTAAATGGTTGGGAAAGGCCATGGGATGTAGAAATATTTTTTTCACATTTTACTTCCTTGTAAAAAAAGGTAAATCAATAGGGTTTTTCGTACGGATAAGTACCCAGTGAACGGTTCGTTTAGCTTTATATATTGTTCCGGGTGGGCGTTGTATTGGTTTTTCGGAAGTGTTAGACCTGTAAGGGAAAAATTTAAATGGTTGGGATAGGCTACGGGATGTAGAAATATTTTTTTCACATTTTATTTCCTTGTAAAAACAGGTAAATCAATAGCGATTTTCGTACGCATAAGTACCCAGTGAACTGTTCGTTTAGCTTTATATATTGTTCCGGTTGGGCGTTGTATTGGTTTTTCGGAAGTGTTAGACCTGTAAGAGAAAAATTTAAATGGTTGGGAAAGGCCATGGGATGTAGAAATATTTTTTTCACATTTTATTTCCTTGTAAAAACAGGTAAATCAATAGGGATTTTCGTACGGATAAGTGCCCAGTGAACTGTTCGTTTAGCTTTATATATTGTTCCGGGTGGGCGTTGTATTGGTTTTTCAGAAGTGTTAGACCTGTAAGAGAAAAATTTAAATGGTTGGGAAAGGCCATGGGATGTAGAAATATTTTTTTCACATTTTACTTCCTTGTAAAAAAAGGTAAATCAATAGGGTTTTTCGTACGGATAAGTACCCAGTGAACGGTTCGTTTAGCTTTATATATTGTTCCGGGTGGGCGTTGTATTGGTTTTTCGGAAGTGTTAGACCTGTAAGAGAAAAATTTAAATGGTTGGGAAAGGCCATGGGATGTAGAAATATTTTTTTCACATTTTACTTCCTTGTAAAAAAAGGTAAATCAATAGGGTTTTTCGTACGGATAAGTACCCAGTGAACGGTTCGTTTAGCTTTATATATTGTTCCGGGTGGGCGTTGTATTGGTTTTTCGGAAGTGTTAGACCTGTAAGGGAAAAATTTAAATGGTTGGGAAAGGCCATGGGATGTAGAAATTTTTTTTTCACTTTTTATTTCCTTGTAAATACAGGTAAAAATATAGGGATTTTCGTACGGATAAGTACCCAGTGAACGGTTCGTTTAGCTTTATATATTGTTCCGGGTGGGCGTTGTATTGGTTTTTCGGAAGTGTTAGACCTGTAAGGGAAAAATTTAAATGGTTGGGATAGGCTACGGGATGTAGAAATATTTTTTTCACATTTTATTTCCTTGTAAAAACAGGTAAATCAATAGCGATTTTCGTACGCATAAGTACCCAGTGAACTGTTCGTTTAGCTTTATATATTGTTCCGGTTGGGCGTTGTATTGGTTTTTCGGAAGTGTTAGACCTGTAAGAGAAAAATTTAAATGGTTGGGAAAGGCCATGGGATGTAGAAATATTTTTTTCACATTTTATTTCCTTGTAAAAACAGGTAAATCAATAGGGATTTTCGTACGGATAAGTGCCCAGTGAACTGTTCGTTTAGCTTTATATATTGTTCTGGGTGGCCCTTGTATTGGTTTTTCCGAAGTGTTAGACCTGTAAGAGAAAAATTTAAATGGTTGGGAAAGGCCATGGGATGTAGAAATATTTTTTTCACATTTTACTTCCTTGTAAAAAAAGGTAAATCAATAGGGTTTTTCGTACGGATAAGTACCCAGTGAACGGTTCGTTTAGCTTTATATATTGTTCCGGGTGGGCGTTGTATTGGTTTTTCGGAAGTGTTAGACCTGTAAGAGAAAAATTTAAACGGTTGGGAAAGGCCATGGGATGTAGAAATATTTTTTTCACATTTTACTTCCTTGTAAAAAAAGGTAAATCAATAGGGATTTTCGTACGGATAAGTACCCAGTGAACGGTTCGTTTAGCTTTATATATTGTTCCGGGTGGGCGTTGTATTGGTTTTTCGGAAGTGTTAGACCTGTAAGAGAAAAATTTAAATGGTTGGGAAAGGCCATGGGATGTAGAAATATTTTTTTCACATTTTACTTCCTTGTAAAAAAAGGTAAATCAATAGGGATTTTCGTACGGATAAGTACCCAGTGAACGGTTCGTTTAGCTTTATATATTGTTCCGGGTGGGCGTTGTATTGGTTTTTCGGAAGTGTTAGACCTGTAAGGGAAAAATTTAAATGGTTGGGATAGGCTACGGGATGTAGAAATATTCTTTTCACATTTTATTTCCTTGTAAAAACAGGTAAATCAATAGCGATTTTCGTACGCATAAGTACCCAGTGAACTGTTCGTTTAGCTTTATATATTGTTCCGGTTGGGCGTTGTATTGGTTTTTATGAAGTGTTTGACCTGTAAGAGAAAAATTTAAATGGTTGGGAAAGGCCATGGGATGTAGAAATATTTTTTTCACATTTTATTTCGTTGTAAAAACAGGTAAATCAATAGGGATTTTCGTACGGATAAGTACCCAGTGAACGGTTCGTTTAGCTTTATATATTGTTCCGGGTGGGCGTTGTATTGGTTTTTCGGAAGTGTTAGACCTGTAAGAGAAAAATTTAAACGGTTGGGATAGGCCATGGGATGTAGAAATATTTTTTTCACATTTTATTTCCTTGTAAAAACAGGTAAATCAATAGGGATTTTCGTACGGATAAGTGCCCAGTGAACTGTTCGTTTAGCTTTATATATTGTTCTGGGTGGCCCTTGTATTGGTTTTTCTGAAGTGTTAGACCTGTAAGAGAAAAATTTAAATGGTTGGGAAAGGCCATGGGATGTAGAAATATTTTTTTCACATTTTATTTCCTTGTAAAAACAGGTAAATCTATAGGGATTTTCGTACGGATAAGTGCCCCTTGAACGGTTCGTTTAGCTTTATATATTGTTCCGGTTGGGCGTTGTATTGGTTTTTCAGAAGTGTTAGACCAGTAAGAGAAAAATTTAAATGGTTGGGAAAGGCCATGGGATGTAGAAATATTTTTTTCACATTTTACTTCCTTGTAAAAAAAGGTAAATCAATAGGGATTTTCGTACGGATAAGTACCCAGTGAACGGTTCGTTTAGCTTTATATATTGTTCCGGGTGGGCGTTGTATTGGTTTTTCGGAAGTGTTAGACCTGTAAGAGAAAAATTTTAATGGTTGGGAAAGGCCATGGGATGTAGAAATATTTTTTTCACATTTTACTTCCTTGTAAAAAAAGGTAAATCAATAGGGTTTTTCGTACGGATAAGTACCCAGTGAACGGTTCGTTTAGCTTTATATATTGTTCCGGGTGGGCGTTGTATTGGTTTTTCGGAAGTGTTAGACTTGTAAGGGAAAAATTTAAATGGTTGGGATAGGCTACGGGATGTAGAAATATTTTTTTCACATTTTATTTCCTTGTAAAAACAGGTAAATCAATAGCGATTTTCGTACGCATAAGTACCCAGTGAACTGTTCGTTTAGCTTTATATATTGTTCCGGTTGGGCGTTGTATTGGTTTTTCGGAAGTGTTAGACCTGTAAGAGAAAAATTTAAATGGTTGGGAAAGGCCATGGGATGTAGAAATATTTTTTTCACATTTTATTTCCTTGTAAAAACAGGTAAATCAATAGGGATTTTCGTACGGATAAGTGCCCAGTGAACTGTTCGTTTAGCTTTATATATTGTTCTGGGTGGCCCTTGTATTGGTTTTTCCGAAGTGTTAGACCTGTAAGAGAAAAATTTAAATGGTTGGGAAAGGCCATGGGATGTAGAAATATTTTTTTCACATTTTACTTCCTTGTAAAAAAAGGTAAATCAATAGGGTTTCTCGTACGGATAAGTACCCAGTGAACGGTTCGTTTAGCTTTATATATTGTTCCGGGTGGGCGTTGTATTGGTTTTTCGGAAGTGTTAGACATGTAAGGGAAAAGTTTAAATGGTTGGGATAGGCCATGGGATGTAGAAATATTTTTTTCACATTTTATTTCCTTGTAAAAACAGGTAAATCAATAGCGATTTTCGTACGCATAAGTACCCAGTGAACGGTTCGTTTAGCTTTATATATTGTTCCGGTTGGGCATTGTATTGGTTTTTCAGAAGTGTTAGACCTGTAAGAGAAAAATTTAAATGGTTGGGAAAGGCCATGGGATGTAGAAATTTTTTTTTCACATTTTATTTCCTTGTAAAAACAGGTAAATTAATAGGGATTTTCGTACGGATAAGTGCCCAGTGCACGGTTCGTTTAGCTTTATATATTGTTCCGGGTGGGCGTTGTATTCGTTCTTCGGAAGTGTTAGACCTGTAAGAGAAAAATTTAAATGGTTGAGAAAGGCCATGGGATTTAGAAATATTTTTTTCACATTTTATTTCCTTGTAAAAACATGTAAACCTATAGGGATTTTCGTACGGATAAGTGCCCAGTGAACGGTTCGTTTAGCTTTATATATTGTTCCGGTTGGGCGTTGTATTGGTTTTTCGGAAGTGTTAGACCTGTAAGAGAAAAATTTAAATGGTTGGGAAAGGCCATGGGATGTAGAAATATTTTTTTCACATTTTACTTCCTTGTAAAAAAAGGTAAATCAATAGGGATTTTCGTACGGATAAGTACCCAGTGAACGGTTCGTTTAGCTTTATATATTGTTCCGGGTGGGCGTTGTATTGGTTTTTCGGAAGTGTTAGACCTGTAAGAGAAAAATTTAAATGGTTGGGAAAGGCCATGGGATGTAGAAATATTTTTTTCACATTTTACTTCCTTGTAAAAAAAGGTAAATCAATAGGGATTTTCGTACGGATAAGTACCCAGTGAACGGTTCGTTTAGCTTTATATATTGTTCCGGGTGGGCGTTGTATTGGTTTTTCGGAAGTGTTAGACCTGTAAGAGAAAAATTTAAAGGGTTGGGAAAGGCCATGGGATGTAGAAATATTTTTTTCACATTTTACTTCCTTGTAAAAAAAGGTAAATCAATAGGGATTTTCGTACGGATAAGTACCCAGTGAACGGTTCGTTTAGCTTTATATATTGTTCCGGGTGGGCATTGTATTGGTTTTTCGGAAGTGTTAGACCTGTAAGAGAAAAATTTAAATGGTTGGGAAAGGCCATGGGATGTAGAAATATTTTTTTCACATTTTACTTCCTTGTAAAAAAAGGTAAATCAATAGGGTTTTTCGTACGGATAAGTACCCAGTGAACGGTTCGTTTAGCTTTATATATTGTTCCGGGTGGGCGTTGTATTGGTTTTTCGGAAGTGTTAGACCTGTAAGGGAAAAATTTAAATGGTTGGGATAGGCTACGGGATGTAGAAATATTTTTTTCACATTTTATTTCCTTGTAAAAACAGGTAAATCAATAGCGATTTTCGTACGCATAAGTACCCAGTGAACTGTTCGTTTAGCTTTATATATTGTTCCGGTTGGGCGTTGTATTGGTTTTTCGGAAGTGTTAGACCTGTAAGAGAAAAATTTAAATGGTTGGGAAAGGCCATGGGATGTAGAAATATTTTTTTCACATTTTATTTCCTTGTAAAAACAGGTAAATCAATAGGGATTTTCGTACGGATAAGTGCCCAGTGAACTGTTCGTTTAGCTTTATATATTGTTCCGGGTGGGCGTTGTATTGGTTTTTCAGAAGTGTTAGACCTGTAAGAGAAAAATTTAAATGGTTGGGAAAGGCCATGGGATGTAGAAATATTTTTTTCACATTTTACTTCCTTGTAAAAAAAGGTAAATCAATAGGGTTTTTCGTACGGATAAGTACCCAGTGAACGGTTCGTTTAGCTTTATATATTGTTCCGGGTGGGCGTTGTATTGGTTTTTCGGAAGTGTTAGACCTGTAAGAGAAAAATTTAAATGGTTGGGAAAGGCCATGGGATGTAGAAATATTTTTTTCACATTTTACTTCCTTGTAAAAAAAGGTAAATCAATAGGGTTTTTCGTACGGATAAGTACCCAGTGAACGGTTCGTTTAGCTTTATATATTGTTCCGGGTGGGCGTTGTATTGGTTTTTCGGAAGTGTTAGACCTGTAAGGGAAAAATTTAAATGGTTGGGAAAGGCCATGGGATGTAGAAATTTTTTTTTCACTTTTTATTTCCTTGTAAAAACAGGTAAATTAATAGGGATTTTCGTACGGATAAGTGCCCAGTGCACGGTTCGTTTAGCTTTATATATTGTTCCGGGTGGGCGTTGTATTCGTTCTTCGGAAGTGTTAGACCTGTAAGAGAAAAATTTAAATGGTTGGGAAAGGCCATGGGATATAGAAATATTTTTTTCACATTTTATTTCCTTGTAAAAACATGTAAATCTATAGGGATTTTCGTACGGATAAGTGCCCAGTGAACGGTTCGTTTAGCTTTATATATTGTTCCGGTTGGGCGTTGTATTGGTTTTTCAGAAGTGTTAGACCTGTAAGAGAAAAATTTAAATGGTTGGGAAAGGCCATGGGATGTAGAAATATTTTTTTCACATTTTACTTCCTTGTAAAAAAAGGTAAATCAATAGGGATTTTCGTACGGATAAGTACCCAGTGAACGGTTCGTTTAGCTTTATATATTGTTCCGGGTGGGCGTTGTATTGGTTTTTCGGAAGTGTTAGACCTGTAAGAGAAAAATTTAAATGGTTGGGAAAGGCCATGGGATGTAGAAATATTTTTTTCACATTTTACTTCCTTGTAAAAAAAGGTAAATCAATAGGGATTTTCGTACGGATAAGTACCCAGTGAACGGTTCGTTTAGCTTTATATATTGTTCCGGGTGGGCGTTGTATTGGTTTTTCGGAAGTGTTAGACCTGTAAGAGAAAAATTTAAATGGTTGGGAAAGGCCATGGGATGTAGAAATATTTTTTTCACATTTTACTTCCTTGTATAAAAAGGTAAATCAATAGGGATTTTCGTACGGATAAGTACCCAGTGAACGGTTCGTTTAGCTTTATATATTGTTCCGGGTGGGCGTTGTATTGGTTTTTCGGAAGTGTTAGACCTGTAAGAGAAAAATTTAAATGGTTGGGAAAGGCCATGGGATGTAGAAATATTTTTTTCACATTTTACTTCCTTGTAAAAAAAGGTAAATCTATAGGGATTTTCGTACGGATAAGTACGCAGTGAACGGTTCGTTTAGCTTTATATATTGTTCCGGGTGGGCGTTGTATTGGTTTTTCGGAAGTGTTAGACCTGTAAGAGAAAAATTTAAATGGTTGGGAAAGGCCATGGGATGTAGAAATATTTTTTTCACATTTTACTTCCTTGTAAAAAAAGGTAAATCAATAGGGATTTTCGTACGGATAAGTACCCAGTGAACGGTTCGTTTAGCTTTATATATTGTTCCGGGTGGGCGTTGTATTGGTTTTTCGGAAGTGTTAGACCTGTAAGAGAAAAATTTAAATGGTTGGGAAAGGCCATGGGATGTAGAAATATTTTTTTCACATTTTATTTCCTTGTAAAAACAGGTAAATCTATAGGGATTTTCGTACGGATAAGTGCCCAGTGAACGGTTCGTTTAGCTTTATATATTGTTCCGGTTGGGCGTTGTATTGGTTTTTCGGAAGTGTTAGACCTCTAAGAGAAAAATTTAAATGGTTGGGAAAGGCCATGGGATGTAGAAATATTTTTTTCACATTTTACTTCCTTGTAAAAAAAGGTAAATCTATAGGGATTTTCGTACGGATAAGTACGCAGTGAACGGTTCGTTTAGCTTTATATATTGTTCCGGTTGGGCATTGTATTGGTTTTTCGGAAGTGTTAGACCTGTAAGAGAAAAATTTAAATGGTTGGGAAAGGCCATGGGATGTAGAAATATTTTTTTCACATTTTACTTCCTTGTAAAAAAAGGTAAATCAATAGGGTTTTCCGTACGGATAAGTACCCAGTGAACGGTTCATTTAGCTTTATATATTGTTCCGGGTGGGCGTTGTATTGGTTTTTCGGAAGTGTTAGACCTGTAAGGGAAAAATTTAAATGGTTGGGAAAGGCCATGGGATGTAGAAATATTTTTTTCACATTTTACTTCCTTGTAAAAAAAGGTAAATCAATAGGGATTTTCGTACGGATAAGTACCCAGTGAACGGTTCGTTTAGCTTTATATATTGTTCCGGGTGGGCGTTGTATTGGTTTTTCGGAAGTGTTAGACCTGTAAGAGAAAAATTTAAATGGTTGGGAAAGGCCATGGGATGTAGAAATATTTTTTTCACATTTTATTTCCTTGTAAAAACAGGTAAATCTATAGGGATTTTCGTACGGATAAGTGCCCAGTGAACGGTTCGTTTAGCTTTATATATTGTTCCGGTTGGGCGTTGTATTGGTTTTTCGGAAGTGTTAGACCTCTAAGAGAAAAATTTAAATGGTTGGGAAAGGCCATGGGATGTAGAAATATTTTTTTCACATTTTACTTCCTTGTAAAAAAAGGTAAATCTATAGGGATTTTCGTACGGATAAGTACGCAGTGAACGGTTCGTTTAGCTTTATATATTGTTCCGGTTGGGCATTGTATTGGTTTTTCGGAAGTGTTAGACCTGTAAGAGAAAAATTTAAATGGTTGGGAAAGGCCATGGGATGTAGAAATATTTTTTTCACATTTTACTTCCTTGTAAAAAAAGGTAAATCAATAGGGTTTTCCGTACGGATAAGTACCCAGTGAACGGTTCATTTAGCTTTATATATTGTTCCGGGTGGGCGTTGTATTGGTTTTTCAGAAGTGTTAGACCTGTAAGAGAAAAATTTAAATGGTTGGGAAAGGCCATGGGATGTAGAAATATTTTTTTCACATTTTACTTCCTTGTAAAAAAAGGTAAATCAATAGGGATTTTCGTACGGATAAGTACCCAGTGAACGGTTCGTTTAGCTTTATATATTGTTCCGGGTGGGCGTTGTATTGGTTTTTCGGAAGTGTTAGACCTGTAAGAGAAAAATTTAAATGGTTGGGAAAGGCCATGGGATGTAGAAATATTTTTTTCACATTTTACTTCCTTGTAAAAAAAGGTAAATCAATAGGGATTTTCGTACGGATAAGTACCCAGTGAACGGTTCGTTTAGCTTTATATATTGTTCCGGGTGGGCGTTGTATTGGTTTTTCGGAAGTGTTAGACCTGTAAGAGAAAAATTTAAATGGTTGGGAAAGGCCATGGGATGTAGAAATATTTTTTTCACATTTTACTTCCTTGTATAAAAAGGTAAATCAATAGGGATTTTCGTACGGATAAGTACCCAGTGAACGGTTCGTTTAGCTTTATATATTGTTCCGGGTGGGCGTTGTATTGGTTTTTCGGAAGTGTTAGACCTGTAAGAGAAAAATTTAAATGGTTGGGAAAGGCCATGGGATGTAGAAATATTTTTTTCACATTTTACTTCCTTGTAAAAAAAGGTAAATCTATAGGGATTTTCGTACGGATAAGTACGCAGTGAACGGTTCGTTTAGCTTTATATATTGTTCCGGGTGGGCGTTGTATTGGTTTTTCGGAAGTGTTAGACCTGTAAGAGAAAAATTTAAATGGTTGGGAAAGGCCATGGGATGTAGAAATATTTTTTTCACATTTTACTTCCTTGTAAAAAAAGGTAAATCAATAGGGATTTTCGTACGGATAAGTACCCAGTGAACGGTTCGTTTAGCTTTATATATTGTTCCGGGTGGGCGTTGTATTGGTTTTTCGGAAGTGTTAGACCTGTAAGAGAAAAATTTAAATGGTTGGGAAAGGCCATGGGATGTAGAAATATTTTTTTCACATTTTATTTCCTTGTAAAAACAGGTAAATCTATAGGGATTTTCGTACGGATAAGTGCCCAGTGAACGGTTCGTTTAGCTTTATATATTGTTCCGGTTGGGCGTTGTATTGGTTTTTCGGAAGTGTTAGACCTCTAAGAGAAAAATTTAAATGGTTGGGAAAGGCCATGGGATGTAGAAATATTTTTTTCACATTTTACTTCCTTGTAAAAAAAGGTAAATCTATAGGGATTTTCGTACGGATAAGTACGCAGTGAACGGTTCGTTTAGCTTTATATATTGTTCCGGTTGGGCATTGTATTGGTTTTTCGGAAGTGTTAGACCTGTAAGAGAAAAATTTAAATGGTTGGGAAAGGCCATGGGATGTAGAAATATTTTTTTCACATTTTACTTCCTTGTAAAAAAAGGTAAATCAATAGGGTTTTCCGTACGGATAAGTACCCAGTGAACGGTTCATTTAGCTTTATATATTGTTCCGGGTGGGCGTTGTATTGGTTTTTCGGAAGTGTTAGACCTGTAAGGGAAAAATTTAAATGGTTGGGAAAGGCCATGGGATGTAGAAATATTTTTTTCACATTTTACTTCCTTGTAAAAAAAGGTAAATCAATAGGGATTTTCGTACGGATAAGTACCCAGTGAACGGTTCGTTTAGCTTTATATATTGTTCCGGGTGGGCGTTGTATTGGTTTTTCGGAAGTGTTAGACCTGTAAGAGAAAAATTTAAATGGTTGGGAAAGGCCATGGGATGTAGAAATATTTTTTTCACATTTTATTTCCTTGTAAAAACAGGTAAATCTATAGGGATTTTCGTACGGATAAGTGCCCAGTGAACGGTTCGTTTAGCTTTATATATTGTTCCGGTTGGGCGTTGTATTGGTTTTTCGGAAGTGTTAGACCTCTAAGAGAAAAATTTAAATGGTTGGGAAAGGCCATGGGATGTAGAAATATTTTTTTCACATTTTACTTCCTTGTAAAAAAAGGTAAATCTATAGGGATTTTCGTACGGATAAGTACGCAGTGAACGGTTCGTTTAGCTTTATATATTGTTCCGGTTGGGCATTGTATTGGTTTTTCGGAAGTGTTAGACGTGTAAGAGAAAAATTTAAATGGTTGGGAAAGGCCATGGGATGTAGAAATATTTTTTTCACATTTTACTTCCTTGTAAAAAAAGGTAAATCAATAGGGTTTTCCGTACGGATAAGTACCCAGTGAACGGTTCATTTAGCTTTATATATTGTTCCGGGTGGGCGTTGTATTGGTTTTTCGGAAGTGTTAGACCTGTAAGGGAAAAATTTAAATGGTTGGGATAGGCTACGGGATGTAGAAATATTTTTTTCACATTTTATTTCCTTGTAAAAACAGGTAAATCAATAGCGATTTCCGTACGCATAAGTACCCAGTGAACTGTTCGTTTAGCTTTATATATTGTTCCGGTTGGGCGTTGTATTGGTTTTTCGGAAGTGTTAGACCTGTAAGAGAAAAATTTAAATGGTTGGGAAAGGCCATGGGATGTAGAAATATTTTTTTCACATTTTATTTCCTTGTAAAAACAGGTAAATCAATAGGGATTTTCGTACGGATAAGTGCCCAGTGAACTGTTCGTTTAGCTTTATATATTGTTCTGGGTGGCCCTTGTATTGGTTTTTCCGAAGTGTTAGACCTGTAAGAGAAAAATTTAAATGGTTGGGAAAGGCCATGGGATGTAGAAATATTTTTTTCACATTTTAATTCCTTGTAAAAAAAGGTAAATCAATAGGGTTTTTGGTACGGATAAGTACCCAGTGAACGGTTCGTTTAGCTTTATATATTGTTCCGGGTGGGCGTTGTATTGGTTTTTCGGAAGTGTTAGACCTGTAAGAGAAAAATTTAAATGGTTGGGAAAGGCCATGGGATGTAGAAATATTTTTTTCACATTTTACTTCCTTGTAAAAAAAGGTAAATCAATAGGGTTTTTCGTACGGATAAGTACCCAGTGAACGGTTCGTTTAGCTTTATATATTGTTCCGGGTGGGCATTGTATTGGTTTTTCGGAAGTGTTAGACCTGTAAGGGAAAAATTTAAATGGTTGGGATAGGCCATGGGATGTAGAAATATTTTTTTCACATTTTACTTCCTTGTTAAAAAAGGTAAATCAATAGGGTTTTTCGTACGGATAAGTGCCCAGTGAACTGTTCGTTTAGCTTTATATATTGTTCTGGGTGGCCCTTGTATTGGTTTTTCAGAAGTGTTAGACCTGTAAGAGAAAAATTTAAATGGTTGGGAAAGGCCATGGGATGTAGAAATATTTTTTTCACATTTTATTTCCTTGTAAAAACAGGTAAATCAATAGGGATTTTCGTACGGATAAGTGCCCAGTGAACTGTTCGTTTAGCTTTATATATTGTTCTGGGTGGCCCTTGTATTGGTTTTTCCGAAGTGTTAGACCTGTAAGAGAAAAATTTAAATGGTTGGGAAAGGCCATGGGATGTAGAAATATTTTTTTCACATTTTACTTCCTTGTAAAAAAAGGTAAATCAATAGGGTTTTTCGTACGGATAAGTACCCAGTGAACGGTTCGTTTAGCTTTATATATTGTTCCGGGTGGGCATTGTATTAGTTTTTCGGAAGTGTTAGACCTGTAAGAGAAAAATTTAAATGGTTGGGAAAGGCCATGGGATGTAGAAATATTTTTTTCACATTTTACTTCCTTGTAAAAAAAGGTAAACCAATAGGGTTTTTCGTACGGATAAGTACCCAGTGAACGGTTCGTTTAGCTTTATATATTGTTCCGGGTGGGCGTTGTATTGGTTTTTCGGAAGTGTTAGACCTGTAAGGGAAAAATTTAAATGGTTGGGATAGGCCATGGGATGTAGAAATATTTTTTTCACATTTTATTTCCTTGTAAAAACAGGTAAATCAATAGCGATTTTCGTACGCATAAGTACCCAGTGAACGGTTCGTTTAGCTTTATATATTGTTCCGGTTGGGCATTGTATTGGTTTTTCGGAAGTGTTAGACCTGTAAGAGAAAAATTTAAATGGTTGGGAAAGGCCATGGGATGTAGAAATTTTTTTTTCACATTTTATTTCCTTGTAAAAACAGGTAAATTAATAGGGATTTTCGTACGGATAAGTGCCCAGTGCACGGTTCGTTTAGCTTTATATATTGTTCCGGGTGGGCGTTGTATTCGTTCTTCGGAAGTGTTAGACCTGTAAGAGAAAAATTTAAATGGTTGGGAAAGGCCATGGGATGTAGAAATATTTTTTTCACATTTTATTTCCTTGTAAAAACATGTAAATCTATAGGGATTTTCGTACGGATAAGTGCCCAGTGAACGGTTCGTTTAGCTTTATATATTGTTCCGGTTGGGCGTTGTATTGGTTTTTCAGAAGTGTTAGACCTGTAAGAGAAAAATTTAAATGGTTGGGAAAGGCCATGGGATGTAGAAATATTTTTTTCACATTTTACTTCCTTGTAAAAAAAGGTAAATCTATAGGGATTTTCGTACGGATAAGTGCCCAGTGAACGGTTCGTTTAGCTTTATATATTGTTCCGGTTGGGCGTTGTATTGGTTTTTCAGAAGTGTTAGACCTGTAAGAGAAAAATTTAAATGGTTGGGAAAGGCCATGGGATGTAGAAATATTTTTTTCACATTTTACTTCCTTGTAAAAAAAGGTAAATCAATAGGGATTTTCGTACGGATAAGTACCCAGTGAACGGTTCGTTTAGCTTTATATATTGTTCCGGGTGGGCGTTGTATTGGTTTTTCGGAAGTGTTAGACCTGTAAGAGAAAAATTTAAATGGTTGGGAAAGGCCATGGGATGTAGAAATATTTTTTTCACATTTTACTTCCTTGTAAAAAAATGTAAATCAATAGGGATTTTCGTACGGATAAGTACCCAGTGAACGGTTCGTTTAGCTTTATATATTGTTCCGGGTGGGCGTTGTATTGGTTTTTTGGAAGTGTTAGACCTGTAAGAGAAAAATTTAAATGGTTGGGAAAGGCCATGGGATGTAGAAATATTTTTTTCACATTTTATTTCCTTGTAAAAACAGGTAAATCTATAGGGATTTTCGTACGGATAAGTGCCCAGTGAACGGTTCGTTTAGCTTTATATATTGTTCCGGTTGGGCGTTGTATTGGTTTTTCGGAAGTGTTAGACCTCTAAGAGAAAAATTTAAATGGTTGGGAAAGGCCATGGGATGTAGAAATATTTTTTTCACATTTTACTTCCTTGTAAAAAAAGGTAAATCTATAGGGATTTTCGTACGGATAAGTACGCAGAGAACGGTTCGTTTAGCTTTATATATTGTTCCGGTTGGGCATTGTATTGGTTTTTCGGAAGTGTTAGACCTGTAAGAGAAAAATTTAAATGGTTGGGAAAGGCCATGGGATGTAGAAATTTTTTTTCACATTTTATTTCCTTGTAAAAACAGGTAAATCAATAGGGTTTTTCGTACGGATAAGTACCCAGTGAACGGTTCGTTTAGCTTTATATATTGTTCCGGGTGGGCGTTGTATTGGTTTTTCGGAAGTGTTATACCTGTAAGGGAAAAATTTAAATGGTTGGGATAGGCTACGGGATGTAGAAATATTTTTTTCACATTTTATTTCCTTGTAAAAACAGTTAAATCAATAGCGATTTTCGTACGCATAAGTACCCAGTGAACTGTTCGTTTAGCTTTATATATTGTTCCGGTTGGGCGTTGTATTGGTTTTTCGGAAGTGTTAGACCTGTAAGAGAAAAATTTAAATGGTTGGGAAAGGCCATGGGATGTAGAAATATTTTTTTCACATTTTATTTCCTTGTAAAAACAGGTAAATCAATAGGGATTTTCGTACGGATAAGTGCCCAGTAAACTGTTCGTTTAGCTTTATATATTGTTCTGGGTGGCCCTTGTATTGGTTTTTCCGAAGTGTTAGACCTGTAAGAGAAAAATTTAAATGGTTGGGAAAGGCCATGGGATGTAGAAATATTTTTTTCACATTTTACTTCCTTGTAAAAAAAGGTAAATCAATAGGGTTTTTCGTACGGATAAGTACCCAGTGAACGGTTCGTTTAGCTTTATATATTGTTCCGGGTGGGCGTTGTATTGGTTTTTCGGAAGTGTTAGACCTGTAAGAGAAAAATTTAAATGGTTGGGAAAGGCCATGGGATGTAGAAATATTTTTTTCACATTTTACTTCCTTGTAAAAAAAGGTAAATCAATAGGGTTTTTCGTACGGATAAGTACCCAGTGAACGGTTCGTTTAGCTTTATATATTGTTCCGGGTGGGCGTTGTATTGGTTTTTCGGAAGTGTTAGACCTGTAAGGGAAAAATTTAAATGGTTGGGATAGGCCATGGGATGTAGAAATATTTTTTTCACATTTTATTTCCTTGTAAAAACAGGTAAATCAATAGCGATTTTCGTACGCATAAGTACCCAGTGAACGGTTCGTTTAGCTTTATATATTGTTCCGGTTGGGCATTGTATTGGTTTTTCGGAAGTGTTAGACCTGTAAGAGAAAAATTTAAATGGTTGGGAAAGGCCATGGGATGTAGAAATTTTTTTTTCACATTTTATTTTCTTGTAAAAACAGGTAAATTAATAGGGATTTTCGTACGGATAAGTGCCCAGTGCACGGTTCGTTTAGCTTTATATATTGTTCCGGGTGGGCGTTGTATTCGTTCTTCGGAAGTGTTAGACCTGTAAGAGAAAAATTTAAATGGTTGGGAAAGGCCATGGGATGTAGAAATATTTTTTTCACATTTTATTTCCTTGTAAAAACATGTAAATCTATAGGGATTTTCGTACGGATAAGTGCCCAGTGAACGGTTCATTTAGCTTTATATATTGTTCCGGTTGGGCGTTGTATTGGTTTTTCAGAAGTGTTAGACCTGTAAGAGAAAAATTTAAATGGTTGGGAAAGGCCATGGGATGTAGAAATATTTTTTTTACATTTTACTTCCTTGTAAAAAAAGGTAAATCAATAGGGATTTTCGTACGGATAAGTACCCAGTGAACGGTTCGTTTAGCTTTATATATTGTTCCGGGTGGGCGTTGTATTGGTTTTTCGGAAGTGTTAGACCTGTAAGAGAAAAATTTAAATGGTTGGGAAAGGCCATGGGATGTAGAAATATTTTTTTCACATTTTATTTCCTTGTAAAAACATGTAAATCTATAGGGATTTTCGTACGGATAAGTACCCAGTGAACGGTTCGTTTAGCTTTATATATTGTTCCAAGTGGGCGTTGTATTGGTTTTTCGGAAGTGTTAGACCTGTAAGAGAAAAATTTAAATGGTTGGGAAAGGCCATGGGATGTAGAAATATTTTTTTCACATTTTACTTCCTTGTAAAAAAAGGTAAATCAATAGGGATTTTCGTACGGATAAGTACCCAGTGAACGGTTCGTTTAGCTTTATATATTGTTCCGGGTGGGCGTTGTATTGGTTTTTCGGAAGTGTTAGACCTGTAAGAGAAAAATTTAAATGGTTGGGAAAGGCCATGGGATGTAGAAATATTTTTTTCACATTTTACTTCCTTGTAAAAAAAGGTAAATCAATAGGGATTTTCGTACGGATAAGTACCCAGTGAACGGTTCGTTTAGCTTTATATATTGTTCCGGGTGGGCGTTGTATTGGTTTTTCGGAAGTGTTAGACCTGTAAGAGAAAAATTTAAATGGTTGGGAAAGGCCATGGGATGTAGAAATATTTTTTTCACATTTTATTTCCTTGTAAAAACAGGTAAATCTATAGGGATTTTCGTACGGATAAGTGCCCAGTGAACGGTTCGTTTAGCTTTATATATTGTTCCGGTTGGGCGTTGTATTGGTTTTTCGGAAGTGTTAGACCTCTAAGAGAAATATTTAAATGGTTGGGAAAGGTCATGGGATGTAGAAATTTTTTTTTCACATTTTATTTCCTTGTAAAAACAGGTAAATTAATAGGGATTTTCGTACGGATAAGTGCCCAGTGCACGGTTCGTTTAGCTTTATATATTGTTCCGGGTGGGCGTTGTATTCGTTCTTCGGAAGTGTTAGACCTGTAAGAGAAAAATTTAAATGGTTGGGAAAGGCCATGGGATGTAGAAATATTTTTTTCACATTTTACTTCCTTGTAAAAAAAGGTAAATCAATAGGGTTTTTCGTACGGATAAGTACCCAGTGAACGGTTCGTTTAGCTTTATATATTCTTCCGGGTGGGCGTTGTATTGGTTTTTCGGAAGTGTTAGACCTGTAAGAGAAAAATTTAAATGGTTGGGAAAGGCCATGGGATGTAGAAATATTTTTTCACATTTTACTTCCTTGTAAAAAAAGATAAATCAATAGGGATTTTCGTACGGATAAGTACCCAGTGAACGGTTCGTTTAGCTTTATATATTGTTCCGGGTGGGCGTTGTATTGGTTTTTCAGAAGTGTTAGACCTGTAACAGAAAAATTTAAATGGTTGGGAAAGGCCATGGGATGTAGAAATATTTTTTCACATTTTACTTCTTTGTAAAAAAAGATAAATCAATAGGGATTTTCGTACGGATAAGTACCCAGTGAACGGTTCGTTTAGCTTTATATATTGTTCCGGGTGGGCGTTGTATTGGTTTTTCGGAAGTGTTAGACCTGTAAGAGAAAAATTTAAATGGTTGGGAAAGGCCATGGGATGTAGAAATATTTTTTTCACATTTTACTTCCTTGTAAAAAAAGGTAAATCAATAGGGTTTTTCGTACGGATAAGTGCCCAGTGAACGGTTCGTTTAGCTTTATATATTGTTCCGGGTGGGCGTTGTATTCGTTCTTCGGAAGTGTTAGACCTGTAAGAGAAAAATTTAAATGGTTGGGAAAGGCCATGGGATGTAGAAATTTTTTTTTCACATTTTATTTCCTTGTAAAAACAGGTAAATTAATAGGGATTTTCGTACGGATAAGTGCCCAGTGCACGGTTCGTTTAGCTTTATATATTGTTCTGGGTGGGCGTTGTATTCGTTCTTCGGAAGTGTTAGACCTGTAAGAGAAAAATTTAAATGGTTGGGAAAGGCCATGGGATGTAGAAATATTTTTTTCACATTTTATTTCCTTGTAAAAACATGTAAATCTATAGGGATTTTCGTACGGATAAGTGCCCAGTGAACGGTTCGTTTAGCTTTATATATTGTTCCGGTTGGGCGTTGTATTGGTTTTTCAGAAGTGTTAGACCTGTAAGAGAAAAATTTAAATGGTTGGGAAAGGCCATGGGATGTAGAAATATTTTTTTCACATTTTACTTCCTTGTAAAAAAAGGTAAATCAATAGGGATTTTCGTACGGATAAGTACCCAGTGAACGGTTCGTTTAGCTTTATATATTGTTCCGGGTGGGCGTTGTATTGGTTTTTCAGAAGTGTTAGACCTGTAAGAGAAAAATTTAAATGGTTGGGAAAGGCCATGGGATGTAGAAATATTTTTTTCACATTTTACTTCCTTGTAAAAAAAGGTAAATCAATAGGGATTTTCGTACGGATAAGTACCCAGTGAACGGTTCGTTTAGCTTTATATATTGTTCCGGGTGGGCGTTGTATTGGTTTTTCGGAAGTGTTAGACCTGTAAGAGAAAAATTTAAATGGTTGGGAAAGGCCATGGGATGTAGAAATATTTTTTTCACATTTTACTTCCTTGTAAAAAAAGGTAAATCAATAGGGATTTTCGTACGGATAAGTACCCAGTGAACGGTTCGTTTAGCTTTATATATTGTTCCGGGTGGGCGTTGTATTGGTTTTTTGGAAGTGTTAGACCTGTAAGAGAAAAATTTAAATGGTTGGGAAAGGCCATGGGATGTAGAAATATTTTTTTCACATTTTATTTCCTTGTAAAAACAGGTAAATCTATAGGGATTTTCGTACGGATAAGTGCCCAGTGAACGGTTCGTTTAGCTTTATATATTGTTCCGGTTGGGCGTTGTATTGGATTTTCGGAAGTGTTAGACCTCTAAGAGAAAAATTTAAATGGTTGGGAAAGGCCATGGGATGTAGAAATATTTTTTTCACATTTTACTTCCTTGTAAAAAAAGGTAAATCTATAGGGATTTTCGTACGGATAAGTACGCAGAGAACGGTTCGTTTAGCTTTATATATTGTTCCGGTTGGGCATTGTATTGGTTTTTCGGAAGTGTTAGACCTGTAAGAGAAAAATTTAAATGGTTGGGAAAGGCCATGGGATGTAGAAATTTTTTTTTCACATTTTATTTCCTTGTAAAAACAGGTAAATCAATAGGGTTTTTCGTACGGATAAGTACCCAGTGAACGGTTCGTTTAGCTTTATATATTGTTCCGGGTGGGCGTTGTATTGGTTTTTCGGAAGTGTTATACCTGTAAGGGAAAAATTTAAATGGTTGGGATAGGCTACGGGATGTAGAAATATTTTTTTCACATTTTATTTCCTTGTAAAAACAGTTAAATCAATAGCGATTTTCGTACGCATAAGTACCCAGTGAACTGTTCGTTTAGCTTTATATATTGTTCCGGTTGGGCGTTGTATTGGTTTTTCGGAAGTGTTAGACCTGTAAGAGAAAAATTTAAATGGTTGGGAAAGGCCATGGGATGTAGAAATATTTTTTTCACATTTTATTTCCTTGTAAAAACAGGTAAATCAATAGGGATTTTCGTACGGATAAGTGCCCAGTAAACTGTTCGTTTAGCTTTATATATTGTTCTGGGTGGCCCTTGTATTGGTTTTTCCGAAGTGTTAGACCTGTAAGAGAAAAATTTAAATGGTTGGGAAAGGCCATGGGATGTAGAAATATTTTTTTCACATTTTACTTCCTTGTAAAAAAAGGTAAATCAATAGGGTTTTTCGTACGGATAAGTACCCAGTGAACGGTTCGTTTAGCTTTATATATTGTTCCGGGTGGGCGTTGTATTGGTTTTTCGGAAGTGTTAGACCTGTAAGAGAAAAATTTAAATGGTTGGGAAAGGCCATGGGATGTAGAAATATTTTTTTCACATTTTACTTCCTTGTAAAAAAAGGTAAATCAATAGGGTTTTTCGTACGGATAAGTACCCAGTGAACGGTTCGTTTAGCTTTATATATTGTTCCGGGTGGGCGTTGTATTGGTTTTTCGGAAGTGTTAGACCTGTAAGGGAAAAATTTAAATGGTTGGGATAGGCCATGGGATGTAGAAATATTTTTTTCACATTTTATTTCCTTGTAAAAACAGGTAAATCAATAGCGATTTTCGTACGCATAAGTACCCAGTGAACGGTTCGTTTAGCTTTATATATTGTTCCGGTTGGGCATTGTATTGGTTTTTCGGAAGTGTTAGACCTGTAAGAGAAAAATTTAAATGGTTGGGAAAGGCCATGGGATGTAGAAATTTTTTTTTCACATTTTATTTTCTTGTAAAAACAGGTAAATTAATAGGGATTTTCGTACGGATAAGTGCCCAGTGCACGGTTCGTTTAGCTTTATATATTGTTCCGGGTGGGCGTTGTATTCGTTCTTCGGAAGTGTTAGACCTGTAAGAGAAAAATTTAAATGGTTGGGAAAGGCCATGGGATGTAGAAATATTTTTTTCACATTTTATTTCCTTGTAAAAACATGTAAATCTATAGGGATTTTCGTACGGATAAGTGCCCAGTGAACGGTTCATTTAGCTTTATATATTGTTCCGGTTGGGCGTTGTATTGGTTTTTCAGAAGTGTTAGACCTGTAAGAGAAAAATTTAAATGGTTGGGAAAGGCCATGGGATGTAGAAATATTTTTTTCACATTTTACTTCCTTGTAAAAAAAGGTAAATCAATAGGGATTTTCGTACGGATAAGTACCCAGTGAACGGTTCGTTTAGCTTTATATATTGTTCCGGGTGGGCGTTGTATTGGTTTTTCGGAAGTGTTAGACCTGTAAGAGAAAAATTTAAATGGTTGGGAAAGGCCATGGGATGTAGAAATATTTTTTTCACATTTTATTTCCTTGTAAAAACATGTAAATCTATAGGGATTTTCGTACGGATAAGTACCCAGTGAACGGTTCGTTTAGCTTTATATATTGTTCCAAGTGGGCGTTGTATTGGTTTTTCGGAAGTGTTAGACCTGTAAGAGAAAAATTTAAATGGTTGGGAAAGGCCATGGGATGTAGAAATATTTTTTTCACATTTTATTTCCTTGTAAAAACAGGTAAATCTATAGGGATTTTCGTACGGATAAGTGCCCAGTGAACGGTTCGTTTAGCTTTATATATTGTTCCGGTTGGGCGTTGTATTGGTTTTTCGGAAGTGTTAGACCTCTAAGAGAAATATTTAAATGGTTGGGAAAGGCCATGGGATGTAGAAATTTTTTTTTCACATTTTATTTCCTTGTAAAAACAGGTAAATTAATAGGGATTTTCGTACGGATAAGTGCCCAGTGCACGGTTCGTTTAGCTTTATATATTGTTCCGGGTGGGCGTTGTATTCGTTCTTCGGAAGTGTTAGACCTGTAAGAGAAAAATTTAAATGGTTGGGAAAGGCCATGGGATGTAGAAATATTTTTTTCACATTTTACTTCCTTGTAAAAAAAGGTAAATCAATAGGGTTTTTCGTACGGATAAGTACCCAGTGAACGGTTCGTTTAGCTTTATATATTCTTCCGGGTGGGCGTTGTATTGGTTTTTCGGAAGTGTTAGACCTGTAAGAGAAAAATTTAAATGGTTGGGAAAGGCCATGGGATGTAGAAATATTTTTTCACATTTTACTTCCTTGTAAAAAAAGATAAATCAATAGGGATTTTCGTACGGATAAGTACCCAGTGAACGGTTCGTTTAGCTTTATATATTGTTCCGGGTGGGCGTTGTATTGGTTTTTCAGAAGTGTTAGACCTGTAACAGAAAAATTTAAATGGTTGGGAAAGGCCATGGGATGTAGAAATATTTTTTCACATTTTACTTCTTTGTAAAAAAAGATAAATCAATAGGGATTTTCGTACGGATAAGTACCCAGTGAACGGTTCGTTTAGCTTTATATATTGTTCCGGGTGGGCGTTGTATTGGTTTTTCGGAAGTGTTAGACCTGTAAGAGAAAAATTTAAATGGTTGGGAAAGGCCATGGGATGTAGAAATATTTTTTTCACATTTTATTTCCTTGTAAAAACAGGTAAATCTATAGGGATTTTCGTACGGATAAGTGCCCAGTGAACGGTTCGTTTAGCTTTATATATTGTTCCGGGTGGGCGTTGTATTCGTTCTTCGGAAGTGTTAGACCTGTAAGAGAAAAATTTAAATGGTTGGGAAAGGCCATGGGATGTAGAAATATTTTTTTCACATTTTACTTCCTTGTAAAAAAAGGTAAATCAATAGGGTTTTTCGTACGGATAAGTACCCAGTGAACGGTTCGTTTAGCTTTATATATTGTTCCGGGTGGGCGTTGTATTGGTTTTTCGGAAGTGTTAGACCTGTAAGAGAAAAATTTAAATGGTTGGGAAAGGCCATGGGATGTAGAAATATTTTTTCACATTTTACTTCCTTGTAAAAAAAGATAAATCAATAGGGATTTTCGTACGGATAAGTACCCAGTGAACGGTTCGTTTAGCTTTATATATTGTTCCGGGTGGGCGTTGTATTGGTTTTTCAGAAGTGTTAGACCTGTAAGAGAAAAATTTAAATGGTTGGGAAAGGCCATGGGATGTAGAAATATTTTTTTCACATTTTACTTCCTTGTAAAAAAAGGTAAATCAATAGGGTTTTTCGTACGGATAAGTACCCAGTGAACGGTTCGTTTAGCTTTATATATTGTTCCGGGTGGGCGTTGTATTGGTTTTTCGGAAGTGTTAGACCTGTAAGGGAAAAATTTAAATGGTTGGGATAGGCCATGGGATGTAGAAATATTTTTTTCACATTTTATTTCCTTGTAAAAACAGGTAAATCAATAGCGATTTTCGTACGCATAAGTACCCAGTGAACGGTTCGTTTAGCTTTATATATTGTTCCGGTTGGGCATTGTATTGGTTTTTCGGAAGTGTTAGACCTGTAAGAGAAAAATTTAAATGGTTGGGAAAGGCCATGGGATGTAGAAATTTTTTTTTCACATTTTATTTCCTTGTAAAAACAGGTAAATTAATAGGGATTTTCGTACGGATAAGTGCCCAGTGCACGGTTCGTTTAGCTTTATATATTGTTCTGGGTGGGCGTTGTATTCGTTCTTCGGAAGTGTTAGACCTGTAAGAGAAAAATTTAAATGGTTGGGAAAGGCCATGGGATGTAGAAATATTTTTTTCACATTTTATTTCCTTGTAAAAACATGTAAATCTATAGGGATTTTCGTACGGATAAGTGCCCAGTGAACGGTTCGTTTAGCTTTATATATTGTTCCGGTTGGGCGTTGTATTGGTTTTTCAGAAGTGTTAGACCTGTAAGAGAAAAATTTAAATGGTTGGGAAAGGCCATGGGATGTAGAAATATTTTTTTCACATTTTACTTCCTTGTAAAAAAAGGTAAATCAATAGGGATTTTCGTACGGATAAGTACCCAGTGAACGGTTCGTTTAGCTTTATATATTGTTCCGGGTGGGCGTTGTATTGGTTTTTCGGAAGTGTTAGACCTGTAAGAGAAAAATTTAAATGGTTGGGAAAGGCCATGGGATGTAGAAATATTTTTTTCACATTTTACTTCCTTGTAAAAAAAGGTAAATCAATAGGGATTTTCGTACGGATAAGTACCCAGTGAACGGTTCGTTTAGCTTTATATATTGTTCCGGGTGGGCGTTGTATTGGTTTTTCGGAAGTGTTAGACCTGTAAGAGAAAAATTTAAATGGTTGGGAAAGGCCATGGGATGTAGAAATATTTTTTTCACATTTTACTTCCTTGTAAAAAAAGGTAAATCAATAGGGATTTTCGTACGGATAAGTACCCAGTGAACGGTTCGTTTAGCTTTATATATTGTTCCGGGTGGGCGTTGTATTGGTTTTTCGGAAGTGTTAGACCTGTAAGAGAAAAATTTAAATGGTTGGGAAAGGCCATGGGATGTAGAAATATTTTTTTCACATTTTACTTCCTTGTAAAAAAAGGTAAATCAATAGGGATTTTCGTACGGATAAGTACCCAGTGAACGGTTCGTTTAGCTTTATATATTGTTCCGGGTGGGCGTTGTATTGGTTTTTCGGAAGTGTTAGACCTGTAAGAGAAAAATTTAAATGGTTGGGAAAGGCCATGGGATGTAGAAATATTTTTTTCACATTTTATTTCCTTGTAAAAACAGGTAAATCTATAGGGATTTTCGTACGGATAAGTGCCCAGTGAACGGTTCGTTTAGCTTTATATATTGTTCCGGTTGGGCGTTGTATTGGTTTTTCGGAAGTGTTAGACCTCTAAGAGAAAAATTTAAATGGTTGGGAAAGGCCATGGGATGTAGAAATATTTTTTTCACATTTTACTTCCTTGTAAAAAAAGGTAAATCAATAGGGTTTTTCGTACGGATAAGTACCCAGTGAACGGTTCGTTTAGCTTTATATATTGTTCCGGGTGGGCGTTGTATTGGTTTTTCGGAAGTGTTAGACCTGTAAGAGAAAATTTTAAATGGTTGGGAAAGGCCATGGGATGTAGAAATATTTTTTCACATTTTACTTCCTTGTAAAAAAAGATAAATCAATAGGGATTTTCGTACGGATAAGTACCCAGTGAACGGTTCGTTTAGCTTTATATATTGTTCCGGGTGGGCGTTATATTGGTTTTTCAGAAGTGTTAGACCTGTAAGAGAAAAATTTAAATGGTTGGGAAAGGCCATGGGATGTAGAAATATTTTTTCACATTTTACTTCCTTGTAAAAAAAGATAAATCAATAGGGATTTTCGTACGGATAAGTACCCAGTGAACGGTTCGTTTAGCTTTATATATTGTTCCGGGTGGGCGTTGTATTGGTTTTTCGGAAGTGTTAGACCTGTAAGAGAAAAATTTAAATGGTTGGGAAAGGCCATGGGATGTAGAAATATTTTTTTCACATTTTATTTCCTTGTAAAAACAGGTAAATCTATAGGGATTTTCGTACGGATAAGTGCCCAGTGAACGGTTCGTTTAGCTTTATATATTGTTCCGGGTGGGCGTTGTATTCGTTCTTCGGAAGTGTTAGACCTGTAAGAGAAAAATTTAAATGGTTGGGAAAGGCCATGGGATGTAGAAATATTTTTTTCACATTTTACTTCCTTGTAAAAAAAGGTAAATCAATAGGGTTTTTCGTACGGATAAGTACCCAGTGAACGGTTCGTTTAGCTTTATATATTGTTCCGGGTGGGCGTTGTATTGGTTTTTCGGAAGTGTTAGACCTGTAAGAGAAAAATTTAAATGGTTGGGAAAGGCCATGGGATGTAGAAATATTTTTTCACATTTTACTTCCTTGTAAAAAAAGATAAATCAATAGGGATTTTCGTACGGATAAGTACCCAGTGAACGGTTCGTTTAGCTTTATATATTGTTCCGGGTGGGCGTTGTATTGGTTTTTCAGAAGTGTTAGACCTGTAAGAGAAAAATTTAAATGGTTGGGAAAGGCCATGGGATGTAGAAATATTTTTTTCACATTTTACTTACTTGTAAAAAAAGGTAAATCAATAGGGTTTTTCGTACGGATAAGTACCCAGTGAACGGTTCGTTTAGCTTTATATATTGTTCCTGGTGGGCGTTGTATTGGTTTTTCGGAAGTGTTAGACCTGTAAGAGAAAAATTTAAATGGTTGGGAAAGGCCATGGGATGTAGAAATATTTTTTTCACATTTTATTTCCTTGTAAAAACAGGTAAATCTATAGGGATTTTCGTACGGATAAGTGCCCAGTGAACGGTTCGTTTAGCTTTATATATTGTTCCGGGTGGGCGTTGTATTCGTTCTTCGGAAGTGTTAGACCTGTAAGAGAAAAATTTAAATGGTTGGGAAAGGCCATGGGATGTAGAAATATTTTTTTCACATTTTATTTCCTTCTAAAAACAAGTAAATCAATAGGGATTTTCGTACGGATAAGTGCCCAGTGAACGGTTCGTTTAGATTTATATATTGTTCCGGTTGGGCGTTGTATTGGTTTTTCGGAAGTGTTAGACCTGTAAGAGAAAAATTTAAATGGTTGGGAAAGGCCATGGGATGTAGAAATATTTTTTTCACATTTTATTTCCTTGTAAAAACAGGTAAATCAATAGCGATTTTCGTACGCATAAGTACCCAGTGAACAGTTCGTTTAGCTTTATATATTGTTCCGGTTGGGCGTTGTATTGGTTTTTCGGAAGTGTTAGACCTGTAAGGGAAAAATTTAAATGGTTGGGAAAGGCCATGTGATGTAGAAATATTTTTTTCACATTTTATTTCCTTGTAAAAACAGGTAAATCAATAGGGATTTTCGTACGGATAAGTGCCCAGTGAACTGTTCGTTTAGCTTTATATATTGTTCTGGGTGGCCCTTGTATTGGTTTTTCGGAAGTGTTAGACCTGTAAGAGAAAAATTTAAATGGTTGGGAAAGGCCATGGGATGTAGAAATTTTTTTTTTCACATTTTACTTCCTTGTAAAAAAAGGTAAATCAATAGGGTTTTTCGTACTGATAAGTACCCAGTGAACGGTTCGTTTAGCTTTATATATTGTTCCGGGTGGGCGTTGTATTGGTTTTTCAGAAGTGTTAGACCTGTAAGAGAAAAATTTAAATGGTTGGGAAAGGCCATGGGATGTAGAAATATTTTTTTCACATTTTACTTCCTTGTAAAAAAAGGTAAATCAATAGGGATTTTCGTACGGATAAGTACCCAGTGAACGGTTCGTTTAGCTTTATATATTGTTCCGGGTGGGCGTTGTATTGGTTTTTCGGAAGTGTTAGACCTGTAAGAGAAAAATTTAAATGGTTGGGAAAGGCCATGGGATGTAGAAATATTTTTTTCACATTTTATTTCCTTGTAAAAACATGTAAATCTATAGGGATTTTCGTACGGATAAGTACCCAGTGAACGGTTCGTTTAGCTTTATATATTGTTCCGGGTGGGCGTTGTATTGGTTTTTCGGAAGTGTTAGACCTGTAAGAGAAAAATTTAAATGGTTGGGAAAGGCCATGGGATGTAGAAATATTTTTTTCACATTTTACTTACTTGTAAAAAAAGGTAAATCAATAGGGATTTTCGTACGGATAAGTACCCAGTGAACGGTTCGTTTAGCTTTATATATTGTTCCGGGTGGGCGTTGTATTGGTTTTTCGGAAGTGTTAGACCTGTAAGAGAAAAATTTAAATGGTTGGGAAAGGCCATGGGATGTAGAAATATTTTTTTCACATTTTACTTCCTTGTAAAAAAAGGTAAATCAATAGGGATTTTCGTACGGATAAGTACCCAGTGAACGGTTCGTTTAGCTTTATATATTGTTCCGGGTGGGCGTTGTATTGGTTTTTCGGAAGTGTTAGACCTGTAAGAGAAAAATTTAAATGGTTGGGAAAGGCCATGGGATGTAGAAATATTTTTTTCACATTTTATTTCCTTGTAAAAACAGGTAAATCTATAGGGATTTTCGTACGGATAAGTGCCCAGTGAACGGTTCGTTTAGCTTTATATATTGTTCCGGTTGGGCGTTGTATTGGTTTTTCGGAAGTGTTAGACCTCTAAGAGAAAAATTTAAATGGTTGGGAAAGGCCATGGGATGTAGAAATATTTTTTTCACATTTTACTTCCTTGTAAAAAAAGGTAAATCTATAGGGATTTTCGTACGGATAAGTACGCAGTGAACGGTTCGTTTAGCTTTATATATTGTTCCGGTTGGGCATTGTATTGGTTTTTCGGAAGTGTTCGACCTGTAAGAGAAAAATTTAAATGGTTGGGAAAGGCCATGGGATGTAGAAATATTTTTTCACATTTTACTTCCTTGTAAAAAAAGATAAATCAATAGGGATTTTCGTACGGATAAGTACCCAGTGAACGGTTCGTTTAGCTTTATATATTGTTCCGGGTGGGCGTTGTATTGGTTTTTCAGAAGTGTTAGACCTGTAAGAGAAAAATTTAAATGGTTGGGAAAGGCCATGGGATGTAGAAATATTTTTTCACATTTTACTTCCTTGTAAAAAAAGATAAATCAATAGGGATTTTCGTACGGATAAGTACCCAGTGAACGGTTCGTTTAGCTTTATATATTGTTCCGGGTGGGCGTTGTATTGGTTTTTCGGAAGTGTTAGACCTGTAAGAGAAAAATTTAAATGGTTGGGAAAGGCCATGGGATGTAGAAATATTTTTTTCACATTTTATTTCCTTGTAAAAACAGGTAAATCTATAGGGATTTTCGTATGGATAAGTGCCCAGTGAACGGTTCGTTTAGCTTTATATATTGTTCCGGTTGGGCGTTGTATTGGTTTTTCGGAAGTGTTAGACCTCTAAGAGAAAAATTTAAATGGTTGGGAAAGGCCATGGGATGTAGAAATATTTTTTTCACATTTTACTTCCTTGTAAAAAAAGGTAAATCTATAGGGATTTTCGTACGGATAAGTACGCAGTGAACGGTTCGTTTAGCTTTATATATTGTTCCGGTTGGGCATTGTATTGGTTTTTCGGAAGTGTTAGACCTGTAAGAGAAAAATTTAAATGGTTGGGAAAGGCCATGGGATGTAGAAATATTTTTTCACATTTTACTTCCTTGTAAAAAAAGATAAATCAATAGGGATTTTCGTACGGATAAGTACCCAGTGAACGGTTCGTTTAGCTTTATATATTGTTCCGGGTGGGCGTTGTATTGGTTTTTCAGAAGTGTTAGACCTGTAAGAGAAAAATTTAAATGGTTGGGAAAGGCCATGGGATGTAGAAATATTTTTTCACATTTTACTTCCTTGTAAAAAAAGATAAATCAATAGGGATTTTCGTACGGATAAGTACCCAGTGAACGGTTCGTTTAGCTTTATATATTGTTCCGGGTGGGCGTTGTATTGGTTTTTCGGAAGTGTTAGACCTGTAAGAGAAAAATTTAAATGGTTGGGAAAGGCCATGGGATGTAGAAATATTTTTTTCACATTTTATTTCCTTGTAAAAACAGGTAAATCTATAGGGATTTTTGTACGGATAAGTGCCCAGTGAACGGTTCGTTTAGCTTTATATATTGTTCCGGGTGGGCATTGTATTCGTTCTTCGGAAGTGTTAGACCTGTAAGAGAAAAATTTAAATGGTTGGGAAAGGCCATGGGATGTAGAAATATTTTTTTCACATTTTACTTCCTTGTAAAAAAAGGTAAATCAATAGGGTTTTTTGTACGGATAAGTACCCAGTGAACGGTTCGTTTAGCTTTATATATTGTTCCGGGTGGGCGTTGTATTGGTTTTTCGGAAGTGTTAGACCTGTAAGAGAAAAATTTAAATGGTTGGGAAAGGCCATGGGATGTAGAAATATTTTTTCACATTTTACTTCCTTGTAAAAAAAGATAAATCAATAGGGATTTTCGTACGGATAAGTACCCAGTGAACGGTTCGTTTAGCTTTATATATTGTTCCGGGTGGGCGTTGTATTGGTTTTTCAGAAGTGTTAGACCTGTAAGAGAAAAATTTAAATGGTTGGGAAAGGCCATGGGATGTAGAAATATTTTTTTCACATTTTACTTCCTTGTAAAAAAAGGTAAATCAATAGGGTTTTTCGTACGGATAAGTACCCAGTGAACGGTTCGTTTAGCTTTATATATTGTTCCGGGTGGGCGTTGTATTGGTTTTTCAGAAGTGTTAGACCTGTAAGAGAAAAATTTAAATGGTTGGGAAAGGCCATGGGATGTAGAAATATTTTTTTCACATTTTACTTCCTTGTAAAAAAAGGTAAATCAATAGGGTTTTTCGTACGGATAAGTACCCAGTGAACGGTTCGTTTAGCTTTATATATTGTTCCGGGTGGGCGTTGTATTGGTTTTTCGGAAGTGTTAGACCTGTAAGGGAAAAATTTAAATGGTTGGGATAGGCCATGGGATGTAGAAATATTTTTTCACATTTTATTTCCTTGTAAAAACAGGTAAATCAATAGCGATTTTCGTACGCATAAGTACCCAGTGAACGGTTCGTTTAGCTTTATATATTGTTCCGGTTGGGCATTGTATTGGTTTTTCGGAAGTGTTAGACCTGTAAGAGAAAAATTTAAATGGTTGGGAAAGGCCATGGGATGTAGAAATTTTTTTTTCACATTTTATTTCCTTGTAAAAACAGGTAAATTAATAGGGATTTTCGTACGGATAAGTGCCCAGTGCACGGTTCGTTTAGCTTTATGTATTGTTCCGGGTGGGCGTTGTATTCGTTCTTCGGAAGTGTTAGACCTGTAAGAGAAAAATTTAAATGGTTGGGAAAGGCCATGGGATGTAGAAATATTTTTTTCACATTTTATTTCCTTGTAAAAACAGGTAAATCTATAGGGATTTTCGTATGGATAAGTGCCCAGTGAACGGTTCGTTTAGCTTTATATATTGTTCCGGTTGGGCGTTGTATTGGTTTTTCGGAAGTGTTAGACCTCTAAGAGAAAAATTTAAATGGTTGGGAAAGGCCATGGGATGTAGAAATATTTTTTTCACATTTTACTTCCTTGTAAAAAAAGGTAAATCTATAGGGATTTTCGTACGGATAAGTACGCAGTGAACGGTTCGTTTAGCTTTATATATTGTTCCGGTTGGGCATTGTATTGGTTTTTCGGAAGTGTTAGACCTGTAAGAGAAAAATTTAAATGGTTGGGAAAGGCCATGGGATGTAGAAATATTTTTTCACATTTTACTTCCTTGTAAAAAAAGATAAATCAATAGGGATTTTCGTACGGATAAGTACCCAGTGAACGGTTCGTTTAGCTTTATATATTGTTCCGGGTGGGCGTTGTATTGGTTTTTCAGAAGTGTTAGACCTGTAAGAGAAAAATTTAAATGGTTGGGAAAGGCCATGGGATGTAGAAATATTTTTTCACATTTTACTTCCTTGTAAAAAAAGATAAATCAATAGGGATTTTCGTACGGATAAGTACCCAGTGAACGGTTCGTTTAGCTTTATATATTGTTCCGGGTGGGCGTTGTATTGGTTTTTCGGAAGTGTTAGACCTGTAAGAGAAAAATTTAAATGGTTGGGAAAGGCCATGGGATGTAGAAATATTTTTTTCACATTTTATTTCCTTGTAAAAACAGGTAAATCTATAGGGATTTTTGTACGGATAAGTGCCCAGTGAACGGTTCGTTTAGCTTTATATATTGTTCCGGGTGGGCATTGTATTCGTTCTTCGGAAGTGTTAGACCTGTAAGAGAAAAATTTAAATGGTTGGGAAAGGCCATGGGATGTAGAAATATTTTTTTCACATTTTACTTCCTTGTAAAAAAAGGTAAATCAATAGGGTTTTTTGTACGGATAAGTACCCAGTGAACGGTTCGTTTAGCTTTATATATTGTTCCGGGTGGGCGTTGTATTGGTTTTTCGGAAGTGTTAGACCTGTAAGAGAAAAATTTAAATGGTTGGGAAAGGCCATGGGATGTAGAAATATTTTTTCACATTTTACTTCCTTGTAAAAAAAGATAAATCAATAGGGATTTTCGTACGGATAAGTACCCAGTGAACGGTTCGTTTAGCTTTATATATTGTTCCGGGTGGGCGTTGTATAGGTTTTTCAGAAGTGTTAGACCTGTAAGAGAAAAATTTAAATGGTTGGGAAAGGCCATGGGATGTAGAAATATTTTTTTCACATTTTACTTCCTTGTAAAAAAAGGTAAATCAATAGGGTTTTTCGTACGGATAAGTACCCAGTGAACGGTTCGTTTAGCTTTATATATTGTTCCGGGTGGGCGTTGTATTGGTTTTTCAGAAGTGTTAGACCTGTAAGAGAAAAATTTAAATGGTTGGGAAAGGCCATGGGATGTAGAAATATTTTTTTCACATTTTACTTCCTTGTAAAAAAAGGTAAATCAATAGGGTTTTTCGTACGGATAAGTACCCAGTGAACGGTTCGTTTAGCTTTATATATTGTTCCGGGTGGGCGTTGTATTGGTTTTTCGGAAGTGTTAGACCTGTAAGGGAAAAATTTAAATGGTTGGGATAGGCCATGGGATGTAGAAATATTTTTTCACATTTTATTTCCTTGTAAAAACAGGTAAATCAATAGCGATTTTCGTACGCATAAGTACCCAGTGAACGGTTCGTTTAGCTTTATATATTGTTCCGGTTGGGCATTGTATTGGTTTTTCGGAAGTGTTAGACCTGTAAGAGAAAAATTTAAATGGTTGGGAAAGGCCATGGGATGTAGAAATTTTTTTTTCACATTTTATTTCCTTGTAAAAACAGGTAAATTAATAGGGATTTTCGTACGGATAAGTGCCCAGTGCACGGTTCGTTTAGCTTTATGTATTGTTCCGGGTGGGCGTTGTATTCGTTCTTCGGAAGTGTTAGACCTGTAAGAGAAAAATTTAAATGGTTGGGAAAGGCCATGGGATGTAGAAATATTTTTTTCACATTTTACTTCCTTGTAAAAAAAGATAAATCAATAGGGATTTTCGTACGGATAAGTACCCAGTGAACGGTTCGTTTAGCTTTATATATTGTTCCGGGTGGGCGTTGTATTGGTTTTTCAGAAGTGTTAGACCTGTAAGAGAAAAATTTAAATGGTTGGGAAAGGCCATGGGATGTAGAAATATTTTTTGACATTTTACTTCCTTGTAAAAAAAGATAAATCAATAGGGATTTTCGTACGGATAAGTACCCAGTGAACGGTTCGTTTAGCTTTATATATTGTTCCGGGTGGGCGTTGTATTAGTTTTTCGGAAGTGTTAGACCTGTAAGAGAAAAATTTAAATGGTTGGGAAAGGCCATGGGATGTAGAAATATTTTTTTCACATTTTATTTCCTTGTAAAAACAGGTAAATCTATAGGGATTTTCGTACGGATAAGTGCCCAGTGAACGGTTCGTTTAGCTTTATATATTGTTCCGGGTGGGCGTTGTATTCGTTCTTCGGAAGTGTTAGACCTGTAAGAGAAAAATTTAAATGGTTGGGAAAGGCCATGGGATGTAGAAATATTTTTTTCACATTTTACTTCCTTGTAAAAAAAGGTAAATCAATAGGGTTTTTCGTACGGATAAGTACCCAGTGAACGGTTCGTTTAGCTTTATATATTGTTCCGGGTGGGCGTTGTATTGGTTTTTCGGAAGTGTTAGACCTGTAAGAGAAAAATTTAAATGGTTGGGAAAGGCCATGGGATGTAGAAATATTTTTTCACATTTTACTTCCTTGTAAAAAAAGATAAATCAATAGGTATTTTCGTACGGATAAGTACCCAGTGAACGGTTCGTTTAGCTTTATATATTGTTCCGGGTGGGCGTTGTATTGGTTTTTCAGAAGTGTTAGACCTGTAAGAGAAAAATTTAAATGGTTGGGAAAGGCCATGGGATGTAGAAATATTTTTTTCACATTTTACTTACTTGTAAAAAAAGGTAAATCAATAGGGTTTTTCGTACGGATAAGTACCCCGTGAACGGTTCGTTTAGCTTTATATATTGTTCCGGGTGGGCGTTGTATTGGTTTTTCGGAAGTGTTAGACCTGTAAGAGAAAAATTTAAATGGTTGGGAAAGGCCATGGGATGTAGAAATATTTTTTTCACATTTTATTTCCTTGTAAAAAAAGGTAAATCAATAGGGTTTTTCGTACGGATAAGTACCCAGTGAACTGTTCGTTTAGCTTTATATATTGTTCTGGGTGGCCCTTGTATTGGTTTTTCGGAAGTGTTAGACCTGTAAGAGAAAAATTTAAATGGTTGGGAAAGGCCATGGGATGTAGAAATTTTTTTTTTTCACATTTTACTTCCTTGTAAAAAAAGGTAAATCAATAGGGTTTTTCGTACGGATAAGTACCCAGTGAACGGTTCGTTTAGCTTTATATATTGTTCCGGGTGGGCGTTGTATTGGTTTTAAGGAAGTGTTAGACCTGTAAGAGAAAAATTTAAATGGTTGGGAAAGGCCATGGGATGTAGAAATATTTTTTCACATTTTACTTCCTTGTAAAAAAAGGTAAATCAATAGGGATTTTCGTACGGATAAGTACCCAGTGAACGGTTCGTTTAGCTTTATATATTGTTCCGGGTGGGCGTTGTATTGGTTTTTCAGAAGTGTTAGACCTGTAAGAGAAAAATTTAAATGGTTGGGAAAGGCCATGGGATGTAGAAATATTTTTTTCACATTTTACTTCCTTGTAAAAAAAGGTAAATCAATAGGGTTTTTCGTACGGATATGTACCCAGTGAACGGTTCGTTTAGCTTTATATATTGTTCCGGGTGGGCGTTGTATTGGTTTTAAGGAAGTGTTAGACCTGTAAGAGAAAAATTTAAATGGTTGGGAAAGGCCATGGGATGTAGAAATATTTTTTCACATTTTACTTCCTTGTAAAAAAAGGTAAATCAATAGGGTTTTTCGTACGGATAAGTACCCAGTGAACGGTTCGTTTAGCTTTATATATTGTTCCGGGTGGGCGTTGTATTGGTTTTTCGGAAGTGTTAGACCTGTAAGAGAAAAATTTAAATGGTTGGGAAAGGGCATGGGATGTAGAAATATTTTTTCACATTTTACTTCCTTGTAAAAAAAGATAAATCAATAGGGATTTTCGTACGGATAAGTACCCAGTGAACGGTTCGTTTAGCTTTATATATTGTTCCGGGTGGGCGTTGTATTGGTTTTTCAGAAGTGTTAGACCTGTAAGAGAAAAATTTAAATGGTTGGGAAAGGCCATGGGATGTAGAAATATTTTATCACATTTTACTTCCTTGTAAAAAAAGATAAATCAATAGGGATTTTCGTACGGATAAGTACCCAGTGAACGGTTCGTTTAGCTTTATATATTGTTCCGGGTGGGCGTTGTATTGGTTTTTCGGAAGTGTTAGACCTGTAAGAGAAAAATTTAAATGGTTGGGAAAGGCCATGGGATGTAGAAATATTTTTTTCACATTTTATTTCCTTGTAAAAACAGGTAAATCTATAGGGATTTTCGTACGGATAAGTGCCCAGTGAACGGTTCGTTTAGCTTTATATATTGTTCCGGGTGGGCGTTGTATTGGTTTTTCAGAAGTGTTAGACCTGTAAGAGAAAAATTTAAATGGTTGGGAAAGGCCATGGGATGTAGAAATATTTTTTTCACATTTTACTTCCTTGTAAAAAAAGGTAAATCAATAGGGTTTTTCGTACGGATAAGTACCCAGTGAACGGTTCGTTTAGCTTTATATATTGTTCCGGGTGGGCGTTGTATTGGTTTTTCGGAAGTGTTAGACCTGTAAGAGAAAAATTTAAATGGTTGGGAAAGGCCATGGGATGTAGAAATATTTTTTTCACATTTTATTTCCTTGTAAAAACAGGTAAATCTATAGGGATTTTCGTACGGATAAGTGCCCAGTGAACGGTTCGTTTAGCTTTATATATTGTTCCGGGTGGGCGTTGTATTCGTTCTTCGGAAGTGTTAGACCTGTAAGAGAAAAATGTAAATGGTTGGGAAAGGCCATGGGATGTAGAAATATTTTTTTCACATTTTATTTCCTTCTAAAAACAAGTAAATCAATAGGGATTTTCGTACGGATAAGTGCCCAGTGAACGGTTCGTTTAGATTTATATATTGTTCCGGTTGGGCGTTGTATTGGTTTTTCGGAAGTGTTAGACCTGTAAGAGAAAAATTTAAATGGTTGGGAAAGGCCATGGGATGTAGAAATATTTTTTTCACATTTTATTTCCTTGTAAAAACAGGTAAATCAATAGCGATTTTCGTACGCATAAGTACCCAGTGAACAGTTCGTTTAGCTTTATATATTGTTCCGGTTGGGCGTTGTATTGGTTTTTCGGAAGTGTTAGACCTGTAAGGGAAAAAATTAAATGGTTGGGAAAGGCCATGTGATGTAGAAATATTTTTTTCACATTTTATTTCCTTGTAAAAACAGGTAAATCAATAGGGATTTTCGTACGGATAAGTGCCCAGTGAACTGTTCGTTTAGCTTTATATATTGTTCTGGGTGGCCCTTGTATTGGTTTTTCGGAAGTGTTAGACCTGTAAGAGAAAAATTTAAATGGTTGGGAAAGGCCATGGGATGTAGAAATTTTTTTTTTCACATTTTACTTCCTTGTAAAAAAAGGTAAATCAATAGGGTTTTTCGTACGGATAAGTACCCAGTGAACGGTTCGTTTAGCTTTATATATTGTTCCGGGTGGGCGTTGTATTGGTTTTAAGGAAGTGTTAGACCTGTAAGAGAAAAATTTAAATGGTTGGGAAAGGCCATGGGATGTAGAAATATTTTTTCACATTTTACTTCCTTGTAAAAAAAGGTAAATCAATAGGGATTTTCGTACGGATAAGTACCCAGTGAACGGTTCGTTTAGCTTTATATATTGTTCCGGGTGGGCGTTGTATTGGTTTTAAGGAAGTGTTAGACCTGTAAGAGAAAAATTTAAATGGTTGGGAAAGGCCATGGGATGTAGAAATATTTTTTCACATTTTACTTCCTTGTAAAAAAAGGTAAATCAATAGGGATTTTCGTACGGATAAGTACCCAGTGAACGGTTCGTTTAGCTTTATATATTGTTCCGGGTGGGCGTTGTATTGGTTTTTCAGAAGTGTTAGACCTGTAAGAGAAAAATTTAAATGGTTGGGAAAGGCCATGGGATGTAGAAATATTTTTTTCACATTTTACTTCCTTGTAAAAAAAGGTAAATCAATAGGGTTTTTCGTACGGATATGTACCCAGTGAACGGTTCGTTTAGCTTTATATATTGTTCCGGGTGGGCGTTGTATTGGTTTTAAGGAAGTGTTAGACCTGTAAGAGAAAAATTTAAATGGTTGGGAAAGGCCATGGGATGTAGAAATATTTTTTCACATTTTACTTCCTTGTAAAAAAAGGTAAATCAATAGGGTTTTTCGTACGGATAAGTACCCAGTGAACGGTTCGTTTAGCTTTATATATTGTTCCGGGTGGGCGTTGTATTGGTTTTTCGGAAGTGTTAGACCTGTAAGAGAAAAATTTAAATGGTTGGGAAAGGGCATGGGATATAGAAATATTTTTTCACATTTTACTTCCTTGTAAAAAAAGATAAATCAATAGGGATTTTCGTACGGATAAGTACCCAGTGAACGGTTCGTTTAGCTTTATATATTGTTCCGGGTGGGCGTTGTATTGGTTTTTCAGAAGTGTTAGACCTGTAAGAGAAAAATTTAAATGGTTGGGAAAGGCCATGGGATGTAGAAATATTTTTTCACATTTTACTTCCTTGTAAAAAAAGATAAATCAATAGGGATTTTCGTACGGATAAGTACCCAGTGAACGGTTCGTTTAGCTTTATATATTGTTCCGGGTGGGCGTTGTATTGGTTTTTCGGAAGTGTTAGACCTGTAAGAGAAAAATTTAAATGGTTGGGAAAGGCCATGGGATGTAGAAATATTTTTTTCACATTTTATTTCCTTGTAAAAACAGGTAAATCTATAGGGATTTTCGTACGGATAAGTGCCCAGTGAACGGTTCGTTTAGCTTTATATATTGTTCCGGGTGGGCGTTGTATTGGTTTTTCAGAAGTGTTAGACCTGTAAGAGAAAAATTTAAATGGTTGGGAAAGGCCATGGGATGTAGAAATATTTTTTTCACATTTTACTTCCTTGTAAAAAAAGGTAAATCAATAGGGTTTTTCGTACGGATAAGTACCCAGTGAACGGTTCGTTTAGCTTTATATATTGTTCCGGGTGGGCGTTGTATTGGTTTTTCGGAAGTGTTAGACCTGTAAGAGAAAAATTTAAATGGTTGGGAAAGGCCATGGGATGTAGAAATATTTTTTTCACATTTTATTTCCTTGTAAAAACAGGTAAATCTATAGGGATTTTCGTACGGATAAGTGCCCAGTGAACGGTTCGTTTAGCTTTATATATTGTTCCGGGTGGGCGTTGTATTCGTTCTTCGGAAGTGTTAGACCTGTAAGAGAAAAATGTAAATGGTTGGGAAAGGCCATGGGATGTAGAAATATTTTTTTCACATTTTATTTCCTTCTAAAAACAAGTAAATCAATAGGGATTTTCGTACGGATAAGTGCCCAGTGAACGGTTCGTTTAGATTTATATATTGTTCCGGTTGGGCGTTGTATTGGTTTTTCGGAAGTGTTAGACCTGTAAGAGAAAAATTTAAATGGTTGGGAAAGGCCATGGGATGTAGAAATATTTTTTTCACATTTTATTTCCTTGTAAAAACAGGTAAATCAATAGCGATTTTCGTACGCATAAGTACCCAGTGAACAGTTCGTTTAGCTTTATATATTGTTCCGGTTGGGCGTTGTATTGGTTTTTCGGAAGTGTTAGACCTGTAAGGGAAAAAATTAAATGGTTGGGAAAGGCCATGTGATGTAGAAATATTTTTTTCACATTTTATTTCCTTGTAAAAACAGGTAAATCAATAGGGATTTTCGTACGGATAAGTGCCCAGTGAACTGTTCGTTTAGCTTTATATATTGTTCTGGGTGGCCCTTGTATTGGTTTTTCGGAAGTGTTAGACCTGTAAGAGAAAAATTTAAATGGTTGGGAAAGGCCATGGGATGTAGAAATTTTTTTTTTCACATTTTACTTCCTTGTAAAAAAAGGTAAATCAATAGGGTTTTTCGTACGGATAAGTACCCAGTGAACGGTTCGTTTAGCTTTATATATTGTTCCGTGTGGGCGTTGTATTGGTTTTAAGGAAGTGTTAGACCTGTAAGAGAAAAATTTAAATGGTTGGGAAAGGCCATGGGATGTAGAAATATTTTTTCACATTTTACTTCCTTGTAAAAAAAGGTAAATCAATAGGGATTTTCGTACGGATAAGTACCCAGTGAACGGTTCGTTTAGCTTTATATATTGTTCCGGGTGGGCGTTGTATTGGTTTTAAGGAAGTGTTAGACCTGTAAGAGAAAAATTTAAATGGTTGGGAAAGGCCATGGGATGTAGAAATATTTTTTCACATTTTACTTCCTTGTAAAAAAAGATAAATCAATAGGGATTTTCGTACGGATAAGTACCCAGTGAACGGTTCGTTTAGCTTTATATATTGTTCCGGGTGGGCGTTGTATTGGTTTTTCGGAAGTGTTAGACCTGTAAGAGAAAAATTTAAATGGTTGGGAAAGGCCATGGGATGTAGAAATATTTTTTTCACATTTTATTTCCTTGTAAAAACAGGTAAATCTATAGGGATTTTCGTACGGATAAGTGCCCAGTGAACGGTTCGTTTAGCTTTATATATTGTTCCGGGTGGGCGTTGTATTCGTTCTTCGGAAGTGTTAGACCTGTAAGAGAAAAATGTAAATGGTTGGGAAAGGCCATGGGATGTAGAAATATTTTTTTCACATTTTATTTCCTTCTAAAAACAAGTAAATCAATAGGGATTTTCGTACGGATAAGTGCCCAGTGAACGGTTCGTTTAGATTTATATATTGTTCCGGTTGGGCGTTGTATTGGTTTTTCGGAAGTGTTAGACCTGTAAGAGAAAAATTTAAATGGTTGGGAAAGGCCATGGGATGTAGAAATATTTTTTTCACATTTTATTTCCTTGTAAAAACAGGTAAATCAATAGCGATTTTCGTACGCATAAGTACCCAGTGAACAGTTCGTTTAGCTTTATATATTGTTCCGGTTGGGCGTTGTATTGGTTTTTCGGAAGTGTTAGACCTGTAAGGGAAAAAATTAAATGGTTGGGAAAGGCCATGTGATGTAGAAATATTTTTTTCACATTTTATTTCCTTGTAAAAACAGGTAAATCAATAGGGATTTTCGTACGGATAAGTGCCCAGTGAACTGTTCGTTTAGCTTTATATATTGTTCTGGGTGGCCCTTGTATTGGTTTTTCGGAAGTGTTAGACCTGTAAGAGAAAAATTTAAATGGTTGGGAAAGGCCATGGGATGTAGAAATTTTTTTTTTCACATTTTACTTCCTTGTAAAAAAAGGTAAATCAATAGGGTTTTTCGTACGGATAAGTACCCAGTGAACGGTTCGTTTAGCTTTATATATTGTTCCGGGTGGGCGTTGTATTGGTTTTAAGGAAGTGTTAGACCTGTAAGAGAAAAATTTAAATGGTTGGGAAAGGCCATGGGATGTAGAAATATTTTTTCACATTTTACTTCCTTGTAAAAAAAGGTAAATCAATAGGGATTTTCGTACGGATAAGTACCCAGTGAACGGTTCGTTTAGCTTTATATATTGTTCCGGGTGGGCGTTGTATTGGTTTTAAGGAAGTGTTAGACCTGTAAGAGAAAAATTTAAATGGTTGGGAAAGGCCATGGGATGTAGAAATATTTTTTCACATTTTACTTCCTTGTAAAAAAAGGTAAATCAATAGGGATTTTCGTACGGATAAGTACCCAGTGAACGGTTCGTTTAGCTTTATATATTGTTCCGGGTGGGCGTTGTATTGGTTTTTCGGAAGTGTTAGACCTGTAAGAGAAAAATTTAAATGGTTGGGAAAGGCCATGGGATGTAGAAATATTTTTTTCACATTTTACTTCCTTGTAAAAAAAGGTAAATCAATAGGGTTTTTCGTACGGATAAGTGCCCAGTGAACGGTTCGTTTAGCTTTATACATTGTTCCGGGTGGGCGTTGTATTGGTTTTTCGGAAGTGTTAGACCTGTAAGAGAAAAATTTAAATGGTTGGGAAAGGCCATGGGATGTAGAAATATTTTTTTCACATTTTATTTCCTTGTAAAAACAGGTAAATCTATAGGGATTTTCGTACGGATAAGTGCCCAGTGAACGGTTCGTTTAGCTTTATATATTGTTCCGGTTGGGCGTTGTATTGGTTTTTCGGAAGTGTTAGACCTCTAAGAGAAAAATTTAAATGGTTGGGAAAGGCCATGGGATGTAGAAATATTTTTTTCACATTTTACTTCCTTGTAAAAAAAGGTAAATCTATAGGGATTTTCGTACGGATAAGTACCCAGTGAACGGTTCGTTTAGCTTTATATATTGTTCCGGTTGGGCGTTGTATTGGTTTTTCGGAAGTGTTAGACCTGTAAGAGAAAAATTTAAATGGTTGGGAAAGGCCATGGGATGTAGAAATTTTTTTTCACATTTTATTTCCTTGTAAAAACAGGTAAATTAATAGGGATTTTCGTACGGATAAGTGCCCAGTGCACGGTTCGTTTAGCTTTATATATTGTTCCGGGTGGTCGTTGTATTCGTTCTTCGGAAGTGTTAGACCTGTAAGAGAAAAATTTAAATGGTTGGGAAAGGCCATGGGATGTAGAAATATTTTTTTTCACATTTTATTTCCTTCTAAAAACAAGTAAATCAATAGGGATTTTCGTACGGATAAGTGCCCAGTGAACGGTTCGTTTAGATTTATATATTGTTCCGGTTGGGCGTTGTATTGGTTTTTCGGAAGTGTTAGACCTGTAAGAGAAAAATTTAAATGGTTGGGAAAGGCCATGGGATGTAGAAATATTTTTTTCACATTTTAGTTCCTTGTAAAAACAGGTAAATCAATAGGGATTTTCGTACGGATAAGTACCCAGTGAACGATTCGTTTAGCTTTATATATTGTTCCAGGTGGGCGTTGTATTGGTTTTTCGGAAGTGTTAGACCTGTAAGAGAAAAATTTAAATGGTTGGGATAGGCCATGGGATGTAGAAATATTTTTTTCACATTTTATTTCCTTGTAAAAACAGGTAAATCAATAGCGATTTTCGTACGCATAAGTACCCAGTGAACAGTTCGTTTAGCTTTATATATTGTTCCGGTTGGGCGTTGTATTGGTTTTTCAGAAGTGTTAGACCTGTAAGGGAAAAATTTAAATGGTTGGGAAAGGCCATGTGATGTAGAAATATTTTTTTCACATTTTATTTCCATGTAAAAACAGGTAAATCAATAGGGATTTTCGTACAGATAAGTGCCCAGTGAACCGTTCGTTTAGCTTTATATATTGTTCTGGGTGGCCCTTGTATTGGTTTTTCGGAAGTGTTAGACCTGTAAGAGAAAAATTTAAATGGTTGGGATAGGCCATGGGATGTAGAAATATTTTTTTCACATTTTATTTCCTTGTAAAAACAGGTAAATCAATAGCGATTTTCGTACGCATAAGTACCCAGTGAACAGTTCGTTTAGCTTTATATATTGTTCCGGTTGGGCGTTGTATTGGTTTTTCAGAAGTGTTAGACCTGTAAGGGAAAAATTTAAATGGTTGGGAAAGGCCATGTGATGTAGAAATATTTTTTTCACATTTTATTTCCATGTAAAAACAGGTAAATCAATAGGGATTTTCGTACAGATAAGTGCCCAGTGAACCGTTCGTTTAGCTTTATATATTGTTCTGGGTGGCCCTTGTATTGGTTTTTCGGAAGTGTTAGACCTGTAAGAGAAAAATTTAAATGGTTGGGAAAGGCCATGGGATGTAGAAATATTTTTTTCACATTTTACTTCCTTGTAAAAAAAGGTAAATCAATAGGGTTTTTCGGACGGATAAGTGCCCAGTGAACGGTTCGTTTAGCTTTATACATTGTTCCGGGTGGGCGTTGTATTGGTTTTTCGGAAGTGTTAGACCTGTAAGAGAAAAATTTAAATGGTTGGGAAAGGCCATGGGATGTAGAAATATTTTTTTCACATTTTATTTCCTTGTAAAAACAGGTAAATCTATAGGGATTTTCGTACGGATAAGTGCCCAGTGAACGGTTCGTTTAGCTTTATATATTGTTCCGGTTGGGCGTTGTATTGGTTTTTCGGAAGTGTTAGACCTCTAAGAGAAAAATTTAAATGGTTGGGAAAGGCCATGGGATGTAGAAATTTTTTTTTTCACATTTTACTTCCTTGTAAAAAAAGGTAAATCAATAGGGTTTTTCGTACGGATAAGTACCCAGTGAACGGTTCGTTTAGCTTTATATATTGTTCCGGGTGGGCGTTGTATTGGTTTTAAGGAAGTGTTAGACCTGTAAGAGAAAAATTTAAATGGTTGGGAAAGGCCATGGGATGTAGAAATATTTTTTCACATTTTACTTCCTTGTAAAAAAAGGTAAATCAATAGGGATTTTCGTACGGATAAGTACCCAGTGAACGGTTCGTTTAGCTTTATATATTGTTCCGGGTGGGCGTTGTATTGGTTTTAAGGAAGTGTTAGACCTGTAAGAGAAAAATTTAAATGGTTGGGAAAGGCCATGGGATGTAGAAATATTTTTTCACATTTTACTTCCTTGTAAAAAAAGGTAAATCAATAGGGATTTTCGTACGGATAAGTACCCAGTGAACGGTTCGTTTAGCTTTATATATTGTTCCGGGTGGGCGTTGTATTGGTTTTTCGGAAGTGTTAGACCTGTAAGAGAAAAATTTAAATGGTTGGGAAAGGCCATGGGATGTAGAAATATTTTTTTCACATTTTACTTCCTTGTAAAAAAAGGTAAATCAATAGGGTTTTTCGTACGGATAAGTGCCCAGTGAACGGTTCGTTTAGCTTTATACATTGTTCCGGGTGGGCGTTGTATTGGTTTTTCGGAAGTGTTAGACCTGTAAGAGAAAAATTTAAATGGTTGGGAAAGGCCATGGGATGTAGAAATATTTTTTTCACATTTTATTTCCTTGTAAAAACAGGTAAATCTATAGGGATTTTCGTACGGATAAGTGCCCAGTGAACGGTTCGTTTAGCTTTATATATTGTTCCGGTTGGGCGTTGTATTGGTTTTTCGGAAGTGTTAGACCTCTAAGAGAAAAATTTAAATGGTTGGGAAAGGCCATGGGATGTAGAAATATTTTTTTCACATTTTACTTCCTTGTAAAAAAAGGTAAATCTATAGGGATTTTCGTACGGATAAGTACCCAGTGAACGGTTCGTTTAGCTTTATATATTGTTCCGGTTGGGCGTTGTATTGGTTTTTCGGAAGTGTTAGACCTGTAAGAGAAAAATTTAAATGGTTGGGAAAGGCCATGGGATGTAGAAATTTTTTTTCACATTTTATTTCCTTGTAAAAACAGGTAAATTAATAGGGATTTTCGTACGGATAAGTGCCCAGTGCACGGTTCGTTTAGCTTTATATATTGTTCCGGGTGGTCGTTGTATTCGTTCTTCGGAAGTGTTAGACCTGTAAGAGAAAAATTTAAATGGTTGGGAAAGGCCATGGGATGTAGAAATATTTTTTTTCACATTTTATTTCCTTCTAAAAACAAGTAAATCAATAGGGATTTTCGTACGGATAAGTGCCCAGTGAACGGTTCGTTTAGATTTATATATTGTTCCGGTTGGGCGTTGTATTGGTTTTTCGGAAGTGTTAGACCTGTAAGAGAAAAATTTAAATGGTTGGGAAAGGCCATGGGATGTAGAAATATTTTTTTCACATTTTAGTTCCTTGTAAAAACAGGTAAATCAATAGGGATTTTCGTACGGATAAGTACCCAGTGAACGATTCGTTTAGCTTTATATATTGTTCCAGGTGGGCGTTGTATTGGTTTTTCGGAAGTGTTAGACCTGTAAGAGAAAAATTTAAATGGTTGGGATAGGCCATGGGATGTAGAAATATTTTTTTCACATTTTATTTCCTTGTAAAAACAGGTAAATCAATAGCGATTTTCGTACGCATAAGTACCCAGTGAACAGTTCGTTTAGCTTTATATATTGTTCCGGTTGGGCGTTGTATTGGTTTTTCAGAAGTGTTAGACCTGTAAGGGAAAAATTTAAATGGTTGGGAAAGGCCATGTGATGTAGAAATATTTTTTTCACATTTTATTTCCATGTAAAAACAGGTAAATCAATAGGGATTTTCGTACAGATAAGTGCCCAGTGAACCGTTCGTTTAGCTTTATATATTGTTCTGGGTGGCCCTTGTATTGGTTTTTCGGAAGTGTTAGACCTGTAAGAGAAAAATTTAAATGGTTGGGATAGGCCATGGGATGTAGAAATATTTTTTTCACATTTTATTTCCTTGTAAAAACAGGTAAATCAATAGCGATTTTCGTACGCATAAGTACCCAGTGAACAGTTCGTTTAGCTTTATATATTGTTCCGGTTGGGCGTTGTATTGGTTTTTCAGAAGTGTTAGACCTGTAAGGGAAAAATTTAAATGGTTGGGAAAGGCCATGTGATGTAGAAATATTTTTTTCACATTTTATTTCCATGTAAAAACAGGTAAATCAATAGGGATTTTCGTACAGATAAGTGCCCAGTGAACCGTTCGTTTAGCTTTATATATTGTTCTGGGTGGCCCTTGTATTGGTTTTTCGGAAGTGTTAGACCTGTAAGAGAAAAATTTAAATGGTTGGGAAAGGCCATGGGATGTAGAAATATTTTTTTCACATTTTACTTCCTTGTAAAAAAAGGTAAATCAATAGGGTTTTTCGTACGGATAAGTGCCCAGTGAACGGTTCGTTTAGCTTTATACATTGTTCCGGGTGGGCGTTGTATTGGTTTTTCGGAAGTGTTAGACCTGTAAGAGAAAAATTTAAATGGTTGGGAAAGGCCATGGGATGTAGAAATATTTTTTTCACATTTTATTTCCTTGTAAAAACAGGTAAATCTATAGGGATTTTCGTACGGATAAGTGCCCAGTGAACGGTTCGTTTAGCTTTATATATTGTTCCGGTTGGGCGTTGTATTGGTTTTTCGGAAGTGTTAGACCTCTAAGAGAAAAATTTAAATGGTTGGGAAAGGCCATGGGATGTAGAAATATTTTTTTCACATTTTACTTCCTTGTAAAAACAGGTAAATCTATAGGGATTTTCGTACGGATAAGTACCCAGTGAACGGTTCGTTTAGCTTTATATATTGTTCCGGTTGGGCGTTGTATTGGTTTTTCGGAAGTGTTAGACCTGTAAGAGAAAAATTTAAATGGTTGGGAAAGGCCATGGGATGTAGAAATTTTTTTTCACATTTTATTTCCTTGTAAAAACAGGTAAATTAATAGGGATTTTCGTACGGATAAGTGCCCAGTGCACGGTTCGTTTAGCTTTATATATTGTTCCGGGTGGTCGTTGTATTCGTTCTTCGGAAGTGTTAGACCTGTAAGAGAAAAATTTAAATGGTTGGGAAAGGCCATGGGATGTAGAAATATTTTTTTCACATTTTGTTTCCTTCTAAAAACAAGTAAATCAATAGGGATTTTCGTACGGATAAGTGCCCAGTGAACGGTTCGTTTAGATTTATATATTGTTCCGGTTGAGCGTTGTATTGGTTTTTCGGAAGTGTTAGACCTGTAAGAGAAAAATTTAAATGGTTGGGAAAGGCCATGGGATGTAGAAATATTTTTTTCACATTTTAGTTCCTTGTAAAAACAGGTAAATCAATAGGGATTTTCGTACGGATAAGTACCCAGTGAACGGTTCGTTTAGCTTTATATATTGTTCCAGGTGGGCGTTGTATTGGTTTTTCGGAAGTGTTAGACCTGTAAGAGAAAAATTTAAATGGTTGGGATAGGCCATGGGATGTAGAAATATTTTTTTCACATTTTATTTCCTTGTAAAAACAGGTAAATCAATAGCGATTTTCGTACGCATAAGTACCCAGTGAACAGTTCGTTTAGCTTTATATATTGTTCCGGTTGGGCGTTGTATTGGTTTTTCGGAAGTGTTAGACCTGTAAGGGAAAAATTTAAATGGTTGGGAAAGGCCATGTGATGTAGAAATATTTTTTTCACATTTTATTTCCATGTAAAAACAGGTAAATCAATAGGGATTTTCGTACAGATAAGTGCCCAGTGAACCGTTCGTTTAGCTTTATATAATGTTCTGGGTGGCCCTTGTATTGGTTTTTCGGAAGTGTTAGACCTGTAAGAGAAAAATTTAAATGGTTGGGAAAGGCCATGGGATGTAGAAATGTTTTTTTCACATTTTACTTCCTTGTAAAAAAAGGTAAATCAATAGGGTTTTTCGTACGGATAAGTACCCAGTGAACGGTTCGCTTAGCTTTATATATTGTTCCGGGTGGGCGTTGTATTGGTTTTTCAGAAGTGTTAGACCTGTAAGAGAAAAATTTAAATGGTTGGGAAAGGCCATGGGATGTAGAAATATTTTTTTCACATTTTATTTCCTTGTAAAAACAGGTAAATCTATAGGGATTTTCGTACGGATAAGTGCCCAGTGAACGGTTCGTTTAGCTTTATATATTGTTCGGGTTGGGCGTTGTATTGGTTTTTCAGAAGTGTTATACCTGTAAGAGAAAAATTTAAATGGTTGGGAAAGGCCATGGGATGTAGAAATATTTTTTTCACATTTTACTTCCTTGTAAAAAAAGGTAAATCTATAGGGATTTTCGTACGGATAAGTACCCAGTGAACGGTTCGTTTAGCTTTATATATTTTTCCGGTTGGGCGTTGTATTGGTTTTTCGGAAGTGTTAGACATGTAAGAGAAAAATTTAAATGGTTGGGAAAGGCCATGGGATGTAGAAATATTTTTTTCACATTTTATTTCCTTGTAAAAACTGGTAAATTAATAGGGATTTTCGTATGGATAAGTGCCCAGTGCACGGTTCGTTTAGCTTTATATATTGTTCCGGTTGGGCGTTGTATTGGTTTTTCGGAAGTGTTAGACCTGTAAGAGAAAAATTTAAATGGTTGGGAAAGGCCATGGGATGTAGAAATATTTTTTTCACATTTTATTTCCTTGTAAAAACAGGTAAATCGATAGGGATTTTCGTACGGATAATGCCCAGTGAACGGTTCGTTTAGATTTATATATTGTTCCAGTTGGGAGTTGTATTGGTCCTTCGGAAGTGTTAGACCTGTAAGAGAAAAATTTAAATGGTTGGGAAAGGCCATGGGATGTAGAAATATATTTTTCACATTTTATTTCCTTGTAAAAACAAGTAAATCAATAGGGATTTTCGTACGGATAAGTGCCCAGTGAACGGTTCGTTTAGATTTATATATTGTTCCGGTTGGGCGTTGTATTGGTTTTTCGGAAGTGTTAGACCTGTAAGAGAAAAATTTAAATGGTTGGGAAAGGCCATGGGATGTAGAAATATTTTTTTCACATTTTATTTCCTTGTAAAAACAGGTAAATCTATAGGGATTTTCGTACGGATAAGTGCCCAGTGAACGGTTCGTTTAGCTTTATATATTGTTCCGGGTGGGCGTTGTATTGGTTTTTCGGATGTGTTAGACCTGTAAGAGAAAAATTTAAATGGTTGGGAAAGGCCAAGGGGTGTAGAAATATTTTTTTCACATTTTTTTTCCTTCTAAAAACAGGTAAATCTATAGGGATTTTCGTACGGATAAGTGCCCAGTGAACGGTTCGTTTAGCTTTATATATTGTTCCTGATGGGCGTTGTATTGGTTTTTCGGAAGTGTTAGACCTGTAAGAGAAAAATTTAAATGGTTGGGAAAGGCCATGTGATGTAGAAATATTTTTTCACATTTTATTTCCTTGTAAAAACAGGTAAATCTATAGGGATTTTCGTACGGATAAGTGCCCAGTGAACGGTTCGTTTAGCTTTATATATTGTTCCGGTTTGGCGTTGTATAGGTTTTTCAGAAGTGGTAGACCTGTAAGAGAAAAATTTAAATGGTTGGGAAAGGCCATGGGATGTAGAAATATTTTTTTCACATTTTACTTCCTTGTAAAAACAGGTAAATCAATAGGGATTTTCGTACGGATAAGTACCCAGTGAACGGTTTGTTTAGCATTATATATATTGTTCCGGTTGGGCGTTGTATTGGTTTTTCGGAAGTGTTAGACCTGTAAGAGAAAAATTTAAATGGTTGGGATAGGCCATGGGATGTAGAAATATTTTTTTCACATTTTATTTCCTTGTAAAAACACGTAAATCAATAGCGATTTTCGTACGCATAAGTACCCAGTGAACAGTTCGTTTAGCTTTATATATTGTTCCGGTTGGGCGATGTATTGGTTTTTTGGAAGTGTTAGACCTGTAAGAGAAAAATTTAAATGGTTGGGAAAGGCCATGGGATGTAGAAATATTTTTTTCACATTTTATTTCCTTGTAAATACAGGTAAATCAATAGGGATTTTCGTACGGATTAGTGCCCAGTGAACGGTTCGTTTAGCTTTATGTATTGTTCCGGTTGGGCGTTGTATTGGTTCTTCGGAAGTGTTAGACCTGTAGGAGAAAAATTTAAATGGTTGGGAAAGGCCATGGGATGTAGAAATATTTTTTTCACATTTTATTTCCTTGTAAAAACAAGTAAATAAATAGGGATTTTCGTACGGATAAGTGCCCAGTGAACGGTTCGTTTAGCTTTATATATTGTTCCGGTTGGGCGTTGTATTGGTTCTTCGGAAGTGTTAGACCTGTAGGAGAAAAATTTAAATGGTTGGGAAAGGCCATGGGATGTAGAAATATTTTTTTCATATTTTACTTCCTTGTAAAAAAAGGTAAATCTATAGGGATTTTCGTACGGATAAGTGCCCAGTGAACGGTTCGTTTAGCTTTATATATTGTTCCGGTTGGGCGTTGTATTGGTTTTTCGGAAGTGTTAGACCTGTAAGAGAAAAATTTAAATGGTTGGGAAAGGCCATGGGATGTAGAAATATTTTTTTCACATTTTATTTCCTTGTAAAAACAGGTAAATCGATAGGGATTTTCGTACGGATAATGCCCAGTGAACGGTTCGTTTAGATTTATATATTGTTCCAGTTGGGAGTTGTATTGGTCCTTCGGAAGTGTTAGACCTGTAAGAGAAAAATTTAAATGGTTGGGAAAGGCCATGGGATGTAGAAATATATTTTTCACATTTTATTTCCTTGTAAAAACAAGTAAATCAATAGGGATTTTCGTACGGATAAGTACCCAGTGAACGGTTCGTTTAGCTTTATATATTGTTCCGGGTGGGCGTTGTATTGGTTTTTCGGATGTGTTAGACCTGTAAGAGAAAAATTTAAATGGTTGGGAAAGGCCATGTGATGTAGAAATATTTTTTCACATTTTATTTCCTTGTAAAAACAGGTAAATCTATAGGGATTTTCGTACGGATAAGTGCCCAGTGAACGGTTCGTTTAGCTTTATATATTGTTCCGGTTGGGCGTTGTATAGGTTTTTCAGAAGTGGTAGACCTGTAAGAGAAAAATTTAAATGGTTGGGAAAGGCCATGGGATGTAGAAATATTTTTTTCACATTTTACTTCCTTGTAAAAACAGGTAAATCAATAGGGATTTTCGTACGGATAAGTACCCAGTGAACGGTTCGTTTAGCATTATATATATTGTTCCGGTTGGGCGTTGTATTGGTTTTTCGGAAGTGTTAGACCTGTAAGAGAAAAATTTAAATGGTTGGGAAAGGCCATGGGATGTAGAAATATTTTTTTCACATTTTATTTCCTTGTATATACAGGTAAATCAATAGGGATTTTAGTACGGATTAGTGCCCAGTGAACGGTTCGTTTAGCTTTATATATTGTTCCGGTTGGGCGTTGTATTGGTTTTTCATAAGTGTTAGACCTCTAAGAGTAAAATTTAAATGGTTGGGAAAGGCCATGGTATGTAGAAATATTTTTTTCACATTTTATTTCCTTGTAAAAACAGGTAAATCAATAGCGATTTTTGTACGCATAAGTACCCAGTGAACGGTTCGTTTAGCTTTATATATTGTTCTGGGTGGCCGTTGTATTGGTTTTTCGGAAGTGTTAGACCTGTAAGAGAAAAATTTAAATGGTTGGGAAAGTCCATGGGATGTAGAAATATTTTTTCACATTTTACTTCCTTGTAAAAAAAGGTAAATCAATAGGGATTTTCGTACGGATAAGTACCCAGTGAACGGTTCGTTTAGCTTTATATATTGTTCCGGGTGGGCGTTGTTTTGGTTTTTCAGAAGTGTTAGACCTGTAAGAGAAAAATTTAAATGGTTGGGAAAGGCCATGGGATGTAGAAATATTTTTTTCACATTTTATTTCCTTGTAAAATCAGGTAAATCTATAGGGATTTTCGTACGGATAAGTGCCCAGTGAACGGTTCGTTTACATATATATATTGTTCCGGGTGGGCGTTGTATTGGTTCTTCAGAAGTGTTAGACCTGTAAGAGAAAAAATTAAATGGTTGGGAAAGGCCATGGGATTTAGAAATATTTTTTTCACATTTTACTTCCTTGTAAAAACAGGTAAATCAATAGGGATTTTCGTACGGATAAGTACCCAGTGAACGGTTTGTTTAGCATTATATATATTGTTCCGGTTGGGCGTTGTATTGGTTTTTCGGAAGTGTTAGACCTCTAAGAGTAAAATTTAAATGGTTGGGAAAGGCCATGGGATGTAGAAATATTTTTTTCACATTTTATTTCCTTGTAAAAACAGGTAAATCAATAGCGATTTTTGTACGCATAAGTACCCAGTGAACGGTTCGTTTAGCTTTATATATTGTTCTGGGTGGCCATTGTATTGGTTTTTCGGAAGTGTTAGACATGTAAGAGAAAAATTTAAATGGTTGGGAAAGGCCATGGGATGTAGAAATATTTTTTTCACATGTTACTTCCTTTTAAAAAAAGGTAAATCAATAGGGATTTTCGTACGGATAAGTACCCAGTGAACGGTTCGCTTAGCTTTATATATTGTTCCGGGTGGGCGTTGTATTGGTTCTTCAGAAGTGTTAGACCTGTAAGAGAAAAATTTAAATGGTTGGGAAAGGCCATGGGATGTAGAAATATTTTTTTCACATTTTATTTCCTTGTAAAAATAGGTAAATCTATAGGGATTTTCGTACGGATAAGTGCCCAGTGAACGGTTCGTTTAGCTTTATATATTGTTCGGGTTGGGCGTTGTATTGGTTTTTCAGAAGTGTTAGACCTGTAAGAGAAAAATTTAAATGGTTGGGAAAGGCCATGGGATGTAGAAATATTTTTTTCACATTTTACTTCCTCGTAAAAAAAGGTAAATCTATAGGGATTTTCGTACGGATAAGTACCCAGTGAACGGTTCGTTTAGCTTTATATATTGTTCCGGTTGGGCGTTGTATTGGTTTTTCGGAAGTGTTAGACCTGTAAGAGAAAAATTTAAATGGTTGGGAAAGGCCATGGGATGTAGAAATATTTTTTTCACATTTTATTTCCTTGTAAAAACTGGTAAATTAATAGGGATTTTCGTATGGATAAGTGCCCAGTGCACGGTTCGTTTAGCTTTATATATTGTTCCGGTTGGGCGTTGTATTGGTTCTTCGGAAGTGTTAGACCTGTAAGAGAAAAATTTAAATGGTTGGGAAAGGCCATGGGATGTAGAAATATTTTTTTCACATTTTATTTCCTTGTAAAAACAAGTAAATCAATAGGGATTTTCGTACGGATAAGTGCCCTGTGAACGGTTCGTTTAGATTTATATATTGTTCCGGGTGGGAGTTGTATTGGTTTTTCGGAAGTGTTAGACCTGTAAGAGAAAAATTTAAATGGTTGGGATAGGCCATGGGATGTAGAAATATTTTTTTCACATTTTATATCCTTGTAAAAACAGGTAAATCAATAGCGATTTTCGTACGCATAAGTACCCAGTGAACAGTTCGTTTAGCTTTATATATTGTTCCGGTTGGGCGTTGTATTGGTTTTTTGGAAGTGTTAGACCTATAAGAGAAAAATTTAAATGGTTGGGAAAGGCCATGGGATGTAGAAATATTTTTTTCACATTTTATTTCCTTGTAAATACAGGTAAATCAATAGGGATTTTCGTACGGATTAGTGCCCAGTGAACGGTTCGTTTAGCTTTATATATTGTTCCGGTTGGGCGTTGTATTGGTTCTTCGGAAGTGTTAGACCTGTAAGAGAAAAATTTAAATGGTTGGGAAAGGCCATGGGATGTAGAAATATTTTTTTCACATTTTATTTCCTTGTAAAAACAAGTAAATCAATAGGGATTTTCGTACGGATAAGTGCCCAGTGAACGGTTCGTTTAGCTTTATATATTGTTCCGGTTGGGTGTTGTATTGGTTTTTCGGAAGTGTTAGACCTGTAAGAGAAAAATTTAAACGGTTGGGAAAGGCCATGGGATGTAGAAATATTTTTTTCATATTTTACTTCCTTGTAAAAAAAGGTAAATCTATAGGGATTTTCGTACGGATAAGTGCCCAGTGAATGGTTCGTTTAGCTTTATATATTGTTCCGGTTGGGCGTTGTATTGGTTTTTCAGAAGTGTTAGACCTGTAAGAGAAAAATTTAAATGGTTGGGAAAGGCCATGGGATGTAGAAATATTTTTTTCACATTTTACTTCCTTGTAAAAAAAGGTATATCAATAGGGATTTTCGTACGGATAAGTACCCAGTGAACGGTTCGTTTAGCTTTATATATTGTTCCGGTTGGGCGTTGTATTGGTTTTTCGGAAGTGTTAGACCTGTAAGAGAAAAATTTAAATGGTTGGGAAAGGCCATGGGATGTAGAAATATTTTTTTCACATTTTATTTCCTTGTAAAAACAGGTAAATCGATAGGGATTTTCGTACGGATAATGCCCAGTGAACGGTTCGTTTAGATTTATATATTGTTCCAGTTGAGAGTTGTATTGGTCCTTCGGAAGTGTTAGACCTGTAAGAGAAAAATTTAAATGGTTGGGAAAGGCCATGGGATGTAGAAATATATTTTTCACATTTTATTTCCTTGTAAAAACAAGTAAATCAATAGGGATTTTCGTACGGATAAGTGCCCAGTGAACGGTTCGTTTAGATTTATATATTGTTCCGGTTGGGCGTTGTATTGGTTTTTCGGAAGTGTTAGACCTGTAAGAGAAAAATTTAAATGGTTGGGAAAGGCCATGGGATGTAGAAATATTTTTTTCACATTTTATTTCCTTGTAAAAACAGATAAATCTATAGGGATTTTCGTACGGATAAGTGCCCAGTGAACGGTTCGTTTAGCTTTATATATTGTTCCGGGTGGGCGTTGTATTGGTTTTTCGGATGTGTTAGACCTGTAAGAGAAAAATTTAAATGGTTGGGAAAGGCCAAGGGGTGTAGAAATATTTTTTTCACATTTTTTTTCCTTCTAAAAACAGGTAAATCTATAGGGATTTTCGTACGGATAAGTGCCCAGTGAACGGTTCGTTTAGCTTTATATATTGTTCCTGATGGGCGTTGTATTGGTTTTTCGGAAGTGTTAGACCTGTAAGAGAAAAATTTAAATGGTTGGGAAAGGCCATGGGATGTAGAAATATTTTTTTCACATTTTATTTCCTAGTAAATACAGGTAAATCAATAGGGATTTTCGTACGGATTAGTGCCCAGTGAACGGTTCGTTTAGCTTTATATATTGTTCCGGTTGGGCGTTGTATTGGTTCTTCGGAAGTGTTAGACCTGTAGGAGAAAAATTTAAATGGTTGGGAAAGGCCATGGGATGTAGAAATATTTTTTTCACATTTTATTTCCTTGTAAAAACAAGTAAATCAATAGGGATTTTCGTACGGATAAGTGCCCAGTGAACGGTTCGTTTAGCTTTATATATTGTTCCGGTTGGGTGTTGTATTGGTTTTTCGGAAGTGTTAGACCTGTAAGAGAAAAATTTAAACGGTTGGGAAAGGCCATGGGATGTAGAAATATTTTTTTCATATTTTACTTCCTTGTAAAAAAAGGTAAATCTATAGGGATTTTCGTACGGATAAGTGCCCAGTGAACGGTTCGTTTAGCTTTATATATTGTTCCGGTTGGGCGTTGTATTGGTTTTTCGGAAGTGTTAGACCTGTAAGAGAAAAATTTAAATGGTTGGGAAAGGCCATGGGATGTAGAAATATTTTTTTCACATTTTATTTCCTTGTAAAAACAGGTAAATCGATAGGGATTTTCGTACGGATAATGCCCAGTGAACGGTTCGTTTAGATTTATATATTGTTCCAGTTGGGAGTTGTATTGGTCCTTCGGAAGTGTTAGACCTGTAAGAGAAAAATTTAAATGGTTGGGAAAGGCCATGGGATGTAGAAATATTTTTTTCACATTTTACTTCCTTGTAAAAACAGGTAAATCAATAGGGATTTTCGTACGGATAAGTACCCAGTGAACGGTTTGTTTAGCATTATATATATTGTTCCGGTTGGGCGTTGTATTGGTTTTTCGGAAGTGTTAGACCTGTAAGAGAAAAATTTAAATGGTTGGGATAGGCCATGGGATGTAGAAATATTTTTTTCTCATTTTATTTCCTTGTAAAATCAGGTAAATCAATAGCGATTTTCGTACGCATAAGTACCCAGTGAACAGTTCGTTTAGCTTTATATATTGTTCCGGTTGGGCGTTGTATTGGTTTTTTGGAAGTGTTAGACCTGTAAGAGAAAAATTTAAATGGTTGGGAAAGGCCATGGGATGTAGAAATATTTTTTTCACATTTTATTTCCTTGTATATACAGGTAAATCAATAGGGATTTTCGTACGGATTAGTGCCCAGTGAACGGTTTGTTTAGCTTTATATATTGTTCCGGTTGGGCGTTGTATTGGTTCTTCGGAAGTGTTAGACCTGTAAGAGAAAAATTTAAATGGTTGGGAAAGGCCATGGGATGTAGAAATATTTTTTTCACATTTTATTTCCTTGTAAAAACAAGTAAATCAATAGGGATTTTCGTACGGATAATGCCCAGTGAACGGTTCGTTTAGATTTATATATTGTTCCAGTTGGGAGTTGTATTGGTCCTTCGGAAGTGTTAGACCTGTAAGAGAAAAATTTAAATGGTTGGGAAAGGCCATGGGATGTAGAAATATTTTTTTCACATTTTACTTCCTTGTAAAAACAGGTAAATCAATAGGGATTTTCGTACGGATAAGTACCCAGTGAACGGTTTGTTTAGCATTATATATATTGTTCCGGTTGGGCGTTGTATTGGTTTTTCGGAAGTGTTAGACCTGTAAGAGAAAAATTTAAATGGTTGGGATAGGCCATGGGATGTAGAAATATTTTTTTCTCATTTTATTTCCTTGTAAAAACAGGTAAATCAATAGCGATTTTCGTACGCATAAGTACCCAGTGAACAGTTCGTTTAGCTTTATATATTGTTCCGGTTGGGCGTTGTATTGGTTTTTTGGAAGTGTTAGACCTGTAAGAGAAAAATTTAAATGGTTGGGAAAGGCCATGGGATGTAGAAATATTTTTTTCACATTTTATTTCCTTGTATATACAGGTAAATCAATAGGGATTTTCGTACGGATTAGTGCCCAGTGAACGGTTCGTTTAGCTTTATATATTGTTCCGGTTGGGCGTTGTATTGGTTCTTCGGAAGTGTTAGACCTGTAAGAGAAAAATTTAAATGGTTGGGAAAGGCCATGGGATGTAGAAATATTTTTTTCACATTTTATTTCCTTGTAAAAACAAGTAAATCAATAGGGATTTTCGTACGGATAATGCCCAGTGAACGGTTCGTTTAGATTTATATATTGTTCCAGTTGGGAGTTGTATTGGTCCTTCGGAAGTGTTAGACCTGTAAGAGAAAAATTTAAATGGTTGGGAAAGGCCATGGGATGTAGAAATATTTTTTTCACATTTTACTTCCTTGTAAAAACAGGTAAATCAATAGGGATTTTCGTACGGATAAGTACCCAGTGAACGGTTTGTTTAGCATTATATATATTGTTCCGGTTGGGCGTTGTATTGGTTTTTCGGAAGTGTTAGACCTGTAAGAGAAAAATTTAAATGGTTGGGATAGGCCATGGGATGTAGAAATATTTTTTTCTCATTTTATTTCCTTGTAAAAACAGGTAAATCAATAGCGATTTTCGTACGCATAAGTACCCAGTGAACAGTTCGTTTAGCTTTATATATTGTTCCGGGTGGGCGTTGTATTGGTTTTTTGGAAGTGTTAGACCTGTAAGAGAAAAATTTAAATGGTTGGGAAAGGCCATGGGATGTAGAAATATTTTTTTCACATTTTATTTCCTTGTATATACAGGTAAATCAATAGGGATTTTCGTACGGATTAGTGCCCAGTGAACGGTTCGTTTAGCTTTATATATTGTTCCGGTTGGGCGTTGTATTGGTTCTTCGGAAGTGTTAGACCTGTAAGAGAAAAATTTAAATGGTTGGGAAAGGCCATGGGATGTAGAAATATTTTTTTCACATTTTATTTCCTTGTAAAAACAAGTAAATCAATAGGGATTTTCGTACGGATAAGTGCCCAGTGAACGGTTCGTTTAGCTTTATATATTGTTCCGGTTGGGTGTTGTATTGGTTTTTCGGAAGTGTTAGACCTGTAAGAGAAAAATTTAAACGGTTGGGAAAGGCCATGGGATGTAGAAATATTTTTTTCATATTTTACTTCCTTGTAAAAAAAGGTAAATCTATAGGGATTTTCGTACGGATAAGTGCCCAGTGAATGGTTCGTTTAGCTTTATATATTGTTCCGGTTGGGCGTTGTATTGGTTTTTCAGAAGTGTTAGACCTGTAAGAGAAAAATTTAAATGGTTGGGAAAGGCCATGGGATGTAGAAATATTTTTTTCACATTTTACTTCCTTGTAAAAAAAGGTAAATCAATAGGGATTTTCGTACGGATAAGTACCCAGTGAACGGTTCGTTTAGCTTTATATATTGTTCCGGTTGGGCGTTGTATTGGTTTTTCGGAAGTGTTAGACCTGTAAGAGAAAAATTTAAATGGTTGGGAAAGGCCATGGGATGTAGAAATATTTTTTTCACATTTTATTTCCTTGTAAAAACAGGTAAATCGATAGGGATTTTCGTACGGATAATGCCCAGTGAACGGTTCGTTTAGATTTATATATTGTTCCAGTTGGGAGTTGTATTGGTCCTTCGGAAGTGTTAGACCTGTAAGAGAAAAATTTAAATGGTTGGGAAAGGCCATGGGATGTAGAAATATATTTTTCACATTTTATTTCCTTGTAAAAACAAGTAAATCAATAGGGATTTTCGTACGGATAAGTGCCCAGTGAACGGTTCGTTTACATTTATATATTGTTCCGGTTGGGCGTTGTATTGGTTTTTCGGAAGTGTTAGACCTGTAAGAGAAAAATTTAAATGGTTGGGAAAGGCCATGGGATGTAGAAATATTTTTTTCACATTTTACTTCCTTGTAAAAACAGGTAAATCAATAGGGATTTTCGTACGGATAAGTGCCCAGTGAACGGTTCGTTTAGCTTTATATATTGTTCCGGTTGGGCGTTGTATAGGTTTTTCAGAAGTGGTAGACCTGTAAGAGAAAAATTTAAATGGTTGGGAAAGGCCATGGGATGTAGAAATATTTTTTTCACATTTTACTTCCTTGTAAAAACAGGTAAATCAATAGGGATTTTCGTACGGATAAGTACCCAGTGAACGGTTCGTTTAGCTTTATATATTGTTCCGGTTGGGCGTTGTATTGGTTTTTCGGAAGTGTTAGACCTGTAAGAGAAAAATTTAAATGGTTGGGAAAGGCCATGGGATGTAGAAATATTTTTTTCACATTTTATTTCCTTGTAAAAACAGGTAAATCGATAGGGATTTTCGTACGGATAATGCCCAGTGAACGGTTCGTTTAGATTTATATATTGTTCCAGTTGAGAGTTGTATTGGTCCTTCGGAAGTGTTAGACCTGTAAGAGAAAAATTTAAATGGTTGGGAAAGGCCATGGGATGTAGAAATATATTTTTCACATTTCATTTCCTTGTAAAAACAAGTAAATCAATAGGGATTTTCGTACGGATAAGTGCCCAGTGAACGGTTCGTTTAGATTTATATATTGTTCCGGTTGGGCGTTGTATTGGTTTTTCGGAAGTGTTAGACCTGTAAGAGAAAAATTTAAATGGTTGGGAAAGGCCATGGGATGTAGAAATATTTTTTTCACATTTTATTTCCTTGTAAAAACAGATAAATCTATAGGGATTTTCGTACGGATAAGTGCGCAGTGAACGGTTCGTTTAGCTTTATATATTGTTCCGGGTGGGCGTTGTATTGGTTTTTCGGATGTGTTAGACCTGTAAGAGAAAAATTTAAATGGTTGGGAAAGGCCAAGGGGTGTAGAAATATTTTTTTCACATTTTTTTTCCTTCTAAAAACAGGTAAATCTATAGGGATTTTCGTACGGATAAGTGCCCAGTGAACGGTTCGTTTAGCTTTATATATTGTTCCGGTTGGGCATTGTATTGGTTCTTCGGAAGTGTTAGACCTGTAGGAGAAAAATTTAAATGGTTGGGAAAGGCCATGGGATGTAGAAATATTTTTTTCACATTTTATTTCCTTGTAAAAACAAGTAAATCAATAAGGATTTTCGTACGGATAAGTGCCCAGTGAACGGTTCGTTTAGCTTTATATATTGTTCCGGTTGGGTGTTGTATTGGTTTTTCGGAAGTGTTAGACCTGTAAGAGAAAAATTTAAATGGTTGGGAAAGGCCATGGGATGTAGAAATATTTTTTTCACATTTTACTTCCTTGTAAAAACAGGTAAATCAATAGGGATTTTCGTACGGATAAGTACCCAGTGAACGGTTTGTTTAGCATTATATATATTGTTCCGGTTGGGCGTTGTATTGGTTTTTCGGAAGTGTTAGACCTGTAAGAGAAAAATTTATATGGTTGGGATAGGCCATGGGATGTAGAAATATTTTTTTCTCATTTTATTTCCTTGTAAAAACAGGTAAATCAATAGCGATTTTCGTACGCATAAGTACCCAGTGAACAGTTCGTTTAGCTTTATATATTGTTCCGGTTGGGCGTTGTATTGGTTTTTTGGAAGTGTTAGACCTGTAAGAGAAAAATTTAAATGGTTGGGAAAGACCATGGGATGTAGAAATATTTTTTTCACATTTTATTTCCTTGTATATACAGGTAAATCAATAGGGATTTTCGTACGGATTAGTGCCCAGTGAACGGTTCGTTTAGCTTTATATATTGTTCCGGTTGGGCGTTGTATTGGTTCTTCGGAAGTGTTAGACCTGTAAGAGAAAAATTTAAATGGTTGGGAAAGGCCATGGGATGTAGAAATATTTTTTTCACATTTTATTTCCTTGTAAAAACAAGTAAATCAATAGGGATTTTCGTACGGATAAGTGCCCAGTGAACGGTTCGTTTAGCTTTATATATTGTTCCGGTTGGGTGTTGTATTGGTTTTTCGGAAGTGTTAGACCTGTAAGAGAAAAATTTAAACGGTTGGGAAAGGCCATGGGATGTAGAAATATTTTTTTCATATTTTACTTCCTTGTAAAAAAAGGTAAATCTATAGGGATTTTCGTACGGATAAGTGCCCAGTGAATGGTTCGTTTAGCTTTATATATTGTTCCGGTTGGGCGTTGTATTGGTTTTTCAGAAGTGTTAGACCTGTAATAGAAAAATTTAAATGGTTGGGAAAGGCCATGGGATGTAGAAATATTTTTTTCACATTTTACTTCCTTGTAAAAAAAGGTAAATCAATAGGGATTTTCGTACGGATAAGTACCCAGTGAACGGTTCGTTTAGCTTTATATATTGTTCCGGTTGGGCGTTGTATTGGTTTTTCGGAAGTGTTAGACCTGTAAGAGAAAAATTTAAATGGTTGGGAAAGGCCATGGGATGTAGAAATATTTTTTTCACATTTTATTTCCTTGTAAAAACAGGTAAATCGATAGGGATTTTCGTACGGATAATGCCCAGTGAACGGTTCGTTTAGATTTATATATTGTTCCAGTTGGGAGTTGTATTGGTCCTTCGGAAGTGTTAGACCTGTAAGAGAAAAATTTAAATGGTTGGGAAAGGCCATGGGATGTAGAAATATATTTTTCACATTTTATTTCCTTGTAAAAACAAGTAAATCAATAGGGATTTTCGTACGGATAAGTGCCCAGTGAACGGTTCGTTTACATTTATATATTGTTCCGGTTGGGCGTTGTATTGGTTTTTCGGAAGTGTTAGACCTGTAAGAGAAAAATTTAAATGGTTGGGAAAGGCCATGGGATGTAGAAATATTTTTTTCACATTTTACTTCCTTGTAAAAACAGGTAAATCAATAGGGATTTTCGTACGGATAAGTGCCCAGTGAACGGTTCGTTTAGCTTTATATATTGTTCCGGTTGGGCGTTGTATAGGTTTTTCAGAAGTGGTAGACCTGTAAGAGAAAAATTTAAATGGTTGGGAAAGGCCATGGGATGTAGAAATATTTTTTTCACATTTTACTTCCTTGTAAAAACAGGTAAATCAATAGGGATTTTCGTACGGATAAGTACCCAGTGAACGGTTTGTTTAGCATTATATATATTGTTCCGGTTGGGCGTTGTATTGGTTTTTCGGAAGTGTTAGTCCTGTAAGAGAAAAATTTAAATGGTTGGGATAGGCCATGGGATGTAGAAATATTTTTTTCACATTTTATTTCCTTGTAAAAACAAGTAAATCAATAGCGATTTTCGTACGCATAAGTACCCAGTGAACAGTTCGTTTAGCTTTATATATTGTTCCGGTTGGGCGTTGTATTGGTTTTTTGGAAGTGTTAGACCTGTAAGAGAAAAATTTAAATGGTTGGGAAAGGCCATGGGATGTAGAAATATTTTTTTCACATTTTATTTCCTTGTAAATACAGGTAAATCAATAGGGATTTTCGTACGGATTAGTGCCCAGTGAACGGTTCGTTTAGCTTTATATATTGTTCCGGTTGGGCGTTGTATTGGTTCTTCGGAAGTGTTAGACCTGTAGGAGAAAAATTTAAATGGTTGGGAAAGGCCATGGGATGTAGAAATATTTTTTTCACATTTTATTTCCTTGTAAAAAGAAGTAAATCAATAGGGATTTTCGTACGGATAAGTGCCCAGTGAACGGTTCGTTTAGCTTTATATATTGTTCCGGTTGGGTGTTGTATTGGTTTTTCGGAAGTGTTAGACCTGTAAGAGAAAAATTTAAACGGTTGGGAAAGGCCATGGGATGTAGAAATATTTTTTTCATATTTTACTTCCTTGTAAAAAAAGGTAAATCTATAGGGATTTTCGTACGGATAAGTGCCCAGTGAACGGTTCGTTTAGCTTTATATATTGTTCCGGTTGGGCGTTGTATTGGTTTTTCGGAAGTGTTAGACCTGTAAGAGAAAAATTTAAATGGTTGGGAAAGGCCATGGGATGTAGAAATATTTTTTTCACATTTTATTTCCTTGTAAAAACAGGTAAATCGATAGGGATTTTCGTACGGATAATGCCCAGTGAACGGTTCGTTTAGATTTATATATTGTTCCAGTTGGGAGTTGTATTGGTCCTTCGGAAGTGTTAGACCTGTAAGAGAAAAATTTAAATGGTTGGGAAAGGCCATGGGATGTAGAAATATATTTTTCACATTTTATTTCCTTGTAAAAACAAGTAAATCAATAGGGATTTTCGTACGGATAAGTACCCAGTGAACGGTTCGTTTAGCTTTATATATTGTTCCGGGTGGGCGTTGTATTGGTTTTTCTGATGTGTTAGACCTGTAAGAGAAAAATTTAAATGGTTGGGAAAGGCCAAGGGGTGTAGAAATATTTTTTTCACATTTTTTTTCCTTCTAAAAACAGGTAAATCTATAGGGATTTTCGTACGGATAAGTGCCCAGTGAACGGTTCGTTTAGCTTTATATATTGTTCCTGATGGGCGTTGTATTGGTTTTTCGGAAGTGTTAGACCTGTAAGAGAAAAATTTAAATGGTTGGGAAAGGCCATGGGATGTAGAAATATTTTTTTCACATTTTATTTCCTTGTAAAAACAAGTAAATCAATAGGGATTTTCGTACGGATAAGTGCCCAGTGAACGGTTCGTTTAGCTTTATATATTGTTCCGGTTGGGTGTTGTATTGGTTTTTCGGAAGTTTTAGACCTGTAAGAGAAAAATTTAAACGGTTGGGAAAGGCCATGGGATGTAGAAATATTTTTTTCATATTTTACTTCCTTGTAAAAAAAGGTAAATCTATAGGGATTTTCGTACGGATAAGTGCCCAGTGAACGGTTCGTTTAGCTTTATATATTGTTCCGGTTGGGCGTTGTATAGGTTTTTCGGAAGTGTTAGACCTGTAAGAGAAAAATTTAAATGGTTGGGAAAGGCCATGGGATGTAGAAATATTTTTTTCACATTTTATTTCCTTGTAAAAACAGGTAAATCGATAGGGATTTTCGTACGGATAATGCCCAGTGAACGGTTCGTTTAGATTTATATATTGTTCCAGTTGGGAGTTGTATTGGTCCTTCGGAAGTGTTAGACCTGTAAGAGAAAAATTTAAATGGTTGGGAAAGGCCATGGGATGTAGAAATATTTTTTTCACATTTTACTTCCTTGTAAAAACAGGTAAATCAATAGGGATTTTCGTACGGATAAGTACCCAGTGAACGGTTTGTTTAGCATTATATATATTGTTCCGGTTGGGCGTTGTATTGGTTTTTCGGAAGTGTTAGACCTGTAAGAGAAAAATTTAAATGGTTGGGATAGGCCATGGGATGTAGAAATATTTTTTTCTCATTTTATTTCCTTGTAAAAACAGGTAAATCAATAGCGATTTTCGTACGCATAAGTACCCAGTGAACAGTTCGTTTAGCTTTATATATTGTTCCGGTTGGGCGTTGTATTGGTTTTTTGGAAGTGTTAGACCTGTAAGAGAAAAATTTAAATGGTTGGGAAAGGCCATGGGATGTAGAAATATTTTTTTCACATTTTATTTCCTTGTATATACAGGTAAATCAATAGGGATTTTCGTACGGATTAGTGCCCAGTGAACGGTTCGTTTAGCTTTATATATTGTTCCGGTTGGGCGTTGTATTGGTTCTTCGGAAGTGTTAGACCTGTAAGAGAAAAATTTAAATGGTTGGGAAAGGCCATGGGATGTAGAAATATTTTTTTCACATTTTATTTCCTTGTAAAAACAAGTAAATCAATAGGGATTTTCGTACGGATAAGTGCCCAGTGAACGGTTCGTTTAGCTTTATATATTGTTCCGGTTGGGTGTTGTATTGGTTTTTCGGAAGTGTTAGACCTGTAAGAGAAAAATTTAAACGGTTGGGAAAGGCCATGGGATGTAGAAATATTTTTTTCATATTTTACTTCCTTGTAAAAAAAGGTAAATCTATAGGGATTTTCGTACGGATAAGTGCCCAGTGAACGGTTCGTTTAGCTTTATATATTGTTCCTGATGGGCGTTGTATTGGTTTTTCGGAAGTGTTAGACCTGTAAGAGAAAAATTTAAATGGTTGGGAAAGGCCATGGGATGTAGAAATATTTTTTTCACATTTTATTTCCTTGTAAAAACAAGTAAATCAATAGGGATTTTCGTACGGATAAGTGCCCAGTGAACGGTTCGTTTAGCTTTATATATTGTTCCGGTTGGGTGTTGTATTGGTTTTTCGGAAGTTTTAGACCTGTAAGAGAAAAATTTAAACGGTTGGGAAAGGCCATGGGATGTAGAAATATTTTTTTCATATTTTACTTCCTTGTAAAAAAAGGTAAATCTATAGGGATTTTCGTACGGATAAGTGCCCAGTGAACGGTTCGTTTAGCTTTATATATTGTTCCGGTTGGGCGTTGTATTGGTTTTTCGGAAGTGTTAGACCTGTAAGAGAAAAATTTAAATGGTTGGGAAAGGCCATGGGATGTAGAAATATTTTTTTCACATTTTATTTCCTTGTAAAAACAGGTAAATCGATAGGGATTTTCGTACGGATAATGCCCAGTGAACGGTTCGTTTAGATTTATATATTGTTCCAGTTGGGAGTTGTATTGGTCCTTCGGAAGTGTTAGACCTGTAAGAGAAAAATTTAAATGGTTGGGAAAGGCCATGGGATGTAGAAATATTTTTTTCACATTTTACTTCCTTGTAAAAACAGGTAAATCAATAGGGATTTTCGTACGGATAAGTACCCAGTGAACGGTTTGTTTAGCATTATATATATTGTTCCGGTTGGGCGTTGTATTGGTTTTTCGGAAGTGTTAGACCTGTAAGAGAAAAATTTAAATGGTTGGGATAGGCCATGGGATGTAGAAATATTTTTTTCTCATTTTATTTCCTTGTAAAAACAGGTAAATCAATAGCGATTTTCGTACGCATAAGTACCCAGTGAACAGTTCGTTTAGCTTTATATATTGTTCCGGTTGGGCGTTGTATTGGTTTTTTGGAAGTGTTAGACCTGTAAGAGAAAAATTTAAATGGTTGGGAAAGGCCATGGGATGTAGAAATATTTTTTTCACATTTTATTTCCTTGTATATACAGGTAAATCAATAGGGATTTTCGTACGGATTAGTGCCCAGTGAACGGTTCGTTTAGCTTTATATATTGTTCCGGTTGGGCGTTGTATTGGTTCTTCGGAAGTGTTAGACCTGTAAGAGAAAAATTTAAATGGTTGGGAAAGGCCATGGGATGTAGAAATATTTTTTTCACATTTTATTTCCTTGTAAAAACAAGTAAATCAATAGGGATTTTCGTACGGATAAGTGCCCAGTGAACGGTTCGTTTAGCTTTATATATTGTTCCGGTTGGGTGTTGTATTGGTTTTTCGGAAGTGTTAGACCTGTAAGAGAAAAATTTAAACGGTTGGGAAAGGCCATGGGATGTAGAAATATTTTTTTCATATTTTACTTCCTTGTAAAAAAAGGTAAATCTATAGGGATTTTCGTACGGATAAGTGCCCAGTGAATGGTTCGTTTAGCTTTATATATTGTTCCAGTTGGGCGTTGTATTGGTTTTTCAGAAGTGTTAGACCTGTAAGAGAAAAATTTAAATGGTTGGGAAAGGCCATGGGATGTAGAAATATTTTTTTCACATTTTACTTCCTTGTAAAAAAAGGTAAATCAATAGGGATTTTCGTACGGATAAGTACCCAGTGAACGGTTCGTTTAGCTTTATATATTGTTCCGGTTGGGCGTTGTATTGGTTTTTCGGAAGTGTTAGACCTGTAAGAGAAAAATTTAAACGGTTGGGAAAGGCCATGGGATGTAGAAATATTTTTTTCATATTTTACTTCCTTGTAAAAAAAGGTAAATCTATAGGGATTTTCGTACGGATAAGTACCCAGTGAACGGTTCGTTTAGCTTTATATATTGTTCCGGTTGGGCGTTGTATTGGTTTTTCGGAAGTGTTAGACCTGTAAGAGAAAAATTTAAATGGTTGGGAAAGGCCATGGGATGTAGAAATATTTTTTTCACATTTTATTTCCTTGTAAAAACAGGTAAATCGATAGGGATTTTCGTACGGATAATGCCCAGTGAACGGTTCGTTTAGATTTATATATTGTTCCAGTTGGGAGTTGTATTGGTCCTTCGGAAGAGTTAGACCTGTAAGAGAAAAATTTAAATGGTTGGGAAAGGCCATGGGATGTAGAAATATATTTTTCACATTTTATTTCCTTGTAAAAACAAGTAAATCAATAGGGATTTTCGTACGGATAAGTGCCCAGTGAACGGTTCGTTTAGCTTTATATATTGTTCCGGTTGGGTGTTGTATTGGTTTTTCGGAAGTGTTAGACCTGTAAGAGAAAAATTTAAATGGTTGGGAAAGGCCAAGGGGTGTAGAAATATTTTTTTCACATTTTTTTTCCTTCTAAAAACAGGTAAATCTATAGGGATTTTCGTACGGATAAGTGCCCAGTGAACGGTTCGTTTAGCTTTATATATTGTTCCTGATGGGCGTTGTATTGGTTTTTCGGAAGTGTTAGACCTGTAAGAGAAAAATTTAAATGGTTGGGAAAGGCCATGGGATGTAGAAATATTTTTTTCACATTTTATTTCCTTGTAAAAACAAGTAAATCAATAGGGATTTTCGTACGGATAAGTGCCCAGTGAACGGTTCGTTTAGCTTTATATATTGTTCCGGTTGGGTGTTGTATTGGTTTTTCGGAAGTGTTAGACCTGTAAGAGAAAAATTTAAACGGTTGGGAAAGGCCATGGGATGTAGAAATATTTTTTTCATATTTTACTTCCTTGTAAAAAAAGGTAAATCTATAGGGATTTTCGTACGGATAAGTGCCCAGTGAACGGTTCGTTTAGCTTTATATATTGTTCCGGTTGGGCGTTGTATTGGTTTTTCGGAAGTGTTAGACCTGTAAGAGAAAAATTTAAATGGTTGGGAAAGGCCATGGGATGTAGAAATATTTTTTTCACATTTTATTTCCTTGTAAAAACAGGTAAATCGATAGGGATTTTCGTACGGATAATGCCCAGTGAACGGTTCGTTTAGATTTATATATTGTTCCAGTTGGGAGTTGTATTGGCCCTTCGGAAGTGTTAGACCTGTAAGAGAAAAATTTAAATGGTTGGGAAAGGCCATGGGATGTAGAAATATTTTTTTCACATTTTACTTCCTTGTAAAAACAGGTAAATCAATAGGGATTTTCGTACGGATAAGTACCCAGTGAACGGTTTGTTTAGCATTATATATATTGTTCCGGTTGGGCGTTGTATTGGTTTTTCGGAAGTGTTAGACCTGTAAGAGAAAAATTTAAATGGTTGGGATAGGCCATGGGATGTAGAAATATTTTTTTCTCATTTTATTTCCTTGTAAAAACAGGTAAATCAATAGCGATTTTCGTACGCATAAGTACCCAGTGAACAGTTCGTTTAGCTTTATATATTGTTCCGGTTGGGCGTTGTATTGGTTTTTTGGAAGTGTTAGACCTGTAAGAGAAAAATTTAAATGGTTGGGAAAGGCCATAGGATGTAGAAATATTTTTTTCACATTTTATTTCCTTGTATATACAGGTAAATCAATAGGGATTTTCGTACGGATTAGTGCCCAGTGAACGGTTCGTTTAGCTTTATATATTGTTCCGGTTGGGCGTTGTATTGGTTCTTCGGAAGTGTTAGACCTGTAAGAGAAAAATTTAAATGGTTGGGAAAGGCCATGGGATGTAGAAATATTTTTTTCACATTTTATTTCCTTGTAAAAACAAGTAAATCAATAGGGATTTTCGTACGGATAAGTGCCCAGTGAACGGTTCGTTTAGCTTTATATATTGTTCCGGTTGGGTGTTGTATTGGTTTTTCGGAAGTGTTAGACCTGTAAGAGAAAAATTTAAACGGTTGGGAAAGGCCATGGGATGTAGAAATATTTTTTTCATATTTTACTTCCTTGTAAAAAAAGGTAAATCTATAGGGATTTTCGTACGGATAAGTGCCCAGTGAATGGTTCGTTTAGCTTTATATATTGTTCCAGTTGGGCGTTGTATTGGTTTTTCAGAAGTGTTAGACCTGTAAGAGAAAAATTTAAATGGTTGGGAAAGGCCATGGGATGTAGAAATATTTTTTTCACATTTTACTTCCTTGTAAAAAAAGGTAAATCAATAGGGATTTTCGTACGGATAAGTACCCAGTGAACGGTTCGTTTAGCTTTATATATTGTTCCGGTTGGGCGTTGTATTGGTTTTTCGGAAGTGTTAGACCTGTAAGAGAAAAATTTAAACGGTTGGGAAAGGCCATGGGATGTAGAAATATTTTTTTCATATTTTACTTCCTTGTAAAAAAAGGTAAATCTATAGGGATTTTCGTACGGATAAGTACCCAGTGAACGGTTCGTTTAGCTTTATATATTGTTCCGGTTGGGCGTTGTATTGGTTTTTCGGAAGTGTTAGACCTGTAAGAGAAAAATTTAAATGGTTGGGAAAGGCCATGGGATGTAGAAATATTTTTTTCACATTTTATTTCCTTGTAAAAACAGGTAAATCGATAGGGATTTTCGTACGGATAATGCCCAGTGAACGGTTCGTTTAGATTTATATATTGTTCCAGTTGGGAGTTGTATTGGTCCTTCGGAAGTGTTAGACCTGTAAGAGAAAAATTTAAATGGTTGGGAAAGGCCATGGGATGTAGAAATATATTTTTCACATTTTATTTCCTTGTAAAAACAAGTAAATCAATAGGGATTTTCGTACGGATAAGTGCCCAGTGAACGGTTCGTTTAGCTTTATATATTGTTCCGGTTGGGTGTTGTATTGGTTTTTCGGAAGTGTTAGACCTGTAAGAGAAAAATTTAAATGGTTGGGAAAGGCCAAGGGGTGTAGAAATATTTTTTTCACATTTTTTTTCCTTCTAAAAACAGGTAAATCTATAGGGATTTTCGTACGGATAAGTGCCCAGTGAACGGTTCGTTTAGCTTTATATATTGTTCCTGATGGGCGTTGTATTGGTTTTTCGGAAGTGTTAGACCTGTAAGAGAAAAATTTAAATGGTTGGGAAAGGCCATGGGATGTAGAAATATTTTTTTCACATTTTATTTCCTTGTAAAAACAAGTAAATCAATAGGGATTTTCGTACGGATAAGTGCCCAGTGAACGGTTCGTTTAGCTTTATATATTGTTCCGGTTGGGTGTTGTATTGGTTTTTCGGAAGTGTTAGACCTGTAAGAGAAAAATTTAAACGGTTGGGAAAGGCCATGGGATGTAGAAATATTTTTTTCATATTTTACTTCCTTGTAAAAAAAGGTAAATCTATAGGGATTTTCGTACGGATAAGTGCCCAGTGAACGGTTCGTTTAGCTTTATATATTGTTCCGGTTGGGCGTTGTATTGGTTTTTCGGAAGTGTTAGACCTGTAAGAGAAAAATTTAAATGGTTGGGAAAGGCCATGGGATGTAGAAATATTTTTTTCACATTTTACTTCCTTGTAAAAACAGGTAAATCAATAGGGATTTTCGTACGGATAAGTACCCAGTGAACGGTTTGTTTAGCATTATATATATTGTTCCGGTTGGGCGTTGTATTGGTTTTTCGGAAGTGTTAGACCTGTAAGAGAAAAATTTAAATGGTTGGGAAAGGCCATGGGATGTAGAAATATTTTTTTCACATTTTATTTCCTTGTAAAAACAGGTAAATCGATAGGGATTTTCGTACGGATAATGCCCAGTGAACGGTTCGTTTAGATTTATATATTGTTCCAGTTGGGAGTTGTATTGGTCCTTCGGAAGTGTTAGACCTGTAAGAGAAAAATTTAAATGGTTGGGAAAGGCCATGGGATGTAGAAATATATTTTTCACATTTTATTTCCTTGTAAAAACAAGTAAATCAATAGGGATTTTCGTACGGATAAGTGCCCAGTGAACGGTTCGTTTAGCTTTATATATTGTTCCGGTTGGGTGTTGTATTGGTTTTTCGGAAGTGTTAGACCTGTAAGAGAAAAATTTAAATGGTTGGGAAAGGCCAAGGGGTGTAGAAATATTTTTTTCACATTTTTTTTCCTTCTAAAAACAGGTAAATCTATAGGGATTTTCGTACGGATAAGTGCCCAGTGAACGGTTCGTTTAGCTTTATATATTGTTCCTGATGGGCGTTGTATTGGTTTTTCGGAAGTGTTAGACCTGTAAGAGAAAAATTTAAATGGTTGGGAAAGGCCATGGGATGTAGAAATATTTTTTTCACATTTTATTTCCTTGTAAAAACAAGTAAATCAATAGGGATTTTCGTACGGATAAGTGCCCAGTGAACGGTTCGTTTAGCTTTATATATTGTTCCGGTTGGGTGTTGTATTGGTTTTTCGGAAGTGTTAGACCTGTAAGAGAAAAATTTAAACGGTTGGGAAAGGCCATGGGATGTAGAAATATTTTTTTCATATTTTACTTCCTTGTAAAAAAAGGTAAATCTATAGGGATTTTCGTACGGATAAGTGCCCAGTGAACGGTTCGTTTAGCTTTATATATTGTTCCGGTTGGGCGTTGTATTGGTTTTTCGGAAGTGTTAGACCTGTAAGAGAAAAATTTAAATGGTTGGGAAAGGCCATGGGATGTAGAAATATTTTTTTCACATTTTACTTCCTTGTAAAAACAGGTAAATCAATAGGGATTTTCGTACGGATAAGTACCCAGTGAACGGTTTGTTTAGCATTATATATATTGTTCCGGTTGGGCGTTGTATTGGTTTTTCGGAAGTGTTAGACCTGTAAGAGAAAAATTTAAATGGTTGGGATAGGCCATGGGATGTAGAAATATTTTTTTCTCATTTTATTTCCTTGTAAAAACAGGTAAATCAATAGCGATTTTCGTACGCATATGTACCCAGTGAACAGTTCGTTTAGCTTTATATATTGTTCCGGTTGGGCGTTGTATTGGTTTTTTGGAAGTGTTAGACCTGTAAGAGAAAAATTTAAATGGTTGGGAAAGGCCATGGGATGTAGAAATATTTTTTTCACATTTTATTTCCTTGTATATACAGGTAAATCAATAGGGATTTTCGTACGGATTAGTGCCCAGTGAACGGTTCGTTTAGCTTTATATATTGTTCCGGTTGGGCGTTGTATTGGTTCTTCGGAAGTGTTAGACCTGTAAGAGAAAAATTTAAACGGTTGGGAAAGGACATGGGATGTAGAAATATTTTTTTCATATTTTACTTCCTTGTAAAAAAAGGTAAATCTATAGGGATTTTCGTACGGATAAGTGCCCAGTGAATGGTTCGTTTAGCTTTATATATTGTTCCGGTTGGGCGTTGTATTGGTTTTTCAGAAGTGTTAGACCTGTAAGAGAAAAATTTAAATGGTTGGGAAAGGCCATGGGATGTAGAAATATTTTTTTCACATTTTACTTCCTTGTAAAAAAAGGTAAATCAATAGGGATTTTCGTACGGATAAGTACCCAGTGAACGGTTCGTTTAGCTTTATATATTGTTCCGGTTGGGCGTTGTATTGGTTTTTCGGAAGTGTTAGACCTGTAAGAGAAAATTTTAAATGGTTGGGAAAGGCCATGGGATGTAGAAATATTTTTTTCACATTTTATTTCCTTGTAAAAACAGGTAAATCGATAGGGATTTTCGTACGGATAATGCCCAGTGAACGGTTCGTTTAGATTTATATATTGTTCCAGTTGGGAGTTGTATTGGTCCTTCGGAAGTGTTAGACCTGTAAGAGAAAAATTTAAATGGTTGGGAAAGGCCATGGGATGTAGAAATATATTTTTCACATTTTATTTCCTTGTAAAAACAAGTAAATCAATAGGGATTTTCGTACGGATAAGTGCCCAGTGAACGGTTCGTTTACATTTATATATTGTTCCGGTTGGGCGTTGTATTGGTTTTTCGGAAGTGTTAGACCTGTAAGAGAAAAATTTAAATGGTTGGGAAAGGCCATGGGATGTAGAAATATTTTTTTCACATTTTACTTCCTTGTAAAAACAGGTAAATCAATAGGGATTTTCGTACGGATAAGTGCCCAGTGAACAGTTCGTTTAGCTTTATATATTGTTCCGGTTGGGCGTTGTATTGGTTTTTTGGAAGTGTTAGACCTGTAAGAGAAAAATTTAAATGGTTGGGAAAGGCCATGGGATGTAGAAATATTTTTTTCACATTTTATTTCCTTGTAAATACAGGTAAATCAATAGGGATTTTCGTACGGATTAGTGCCCAGTGAACGGTTCGTTTAGCTTTATATATTGTTCCGGTTGGGCGTTGTATTGGTTCTTCGGAAGTGTTAGACCTGTAGGAGAAAAATTTAAATGGTTGGGAAAGGCCATGGGATGTAGAAATATTTTTTTCACATTTTATTTCCTTGTAAAAACAAGTAAATCAATAGGGATTTTCGTACGGATAAGTGCCCAGTGAACGGTTCGTTTAGCTTTATATATTGTTCCGGTTGGGCGTTGTATTGGTTTTTCGGAAGTGTTAGACCTGTAAGAGAAAATTTTAAATGGTTGGGAAAGGCCATGGGATGTAGAAATATTTTTTTCACATTTTATTTCCTTGTAAAAACAGGTAAATCGATAGGGATTTTCGTACGGATAATGCCCAGTGAACGGTTCGTTTAGATTTATATATTGTTCCAGTTGGGAGTTGTATTGGTCCTTCGGAAGTGTTAGACCTGTAAGAGAAAAATTTAAATGGTTGGGAAAGGCCATGGGATGTAGAAATATATTTTTCACATTTTATTTCCTTGTAAAAACAAGTAAATCAATAGGGATTTTCGTACGGATAAGTGCCCAGTGAACGGTTCGTTTACATTTATATATTGTTCCGGTTGGGCGTTGTATTGGTTTTTCGGAAGTGTTAGACCTGTAAGAGAAAAATTTAAATGGTTGGGAAAGGCCATGGGATGTAGAAATATTTTTTTCACATTTTACTTCCTTGTAAAAACAGGTAAATCAATAGGGATTTTCGTACGGATAAGTGCCCAGTGAACAGTTCGTTTAGCTTTATATATTGTTCCGGTTGGGCGTTGTATTGGTTTTTTGGAAGTGTTAGACCTGTAAGAGAAAAATTTAAATGGTTGGGAAAGGCCATGGGATGTAGAAATATTTTTTTCACATTTTATTTCCTTGTAAATACAGGTAAATCAATAGGGATTTTCGTACGGATTAGTGCCCAGTGAACGGTTCGTTTAGCTTTATATATTGTTCCGGTTGGGCGTTGTATTGGTTCTTCGGAAGTGTTAGACCTGTAGGAGAAAAATTTAAATGGTTGGGAAAGGCCATGGGATGTAGAAATATTTTTTTCACATTTTATTTCCTTGTAAAAACAAGTAAATCAATAGGGATTTTCGTACGGATAAGTGCCCAGTGAACGGTTCGTTTAGCTTTATATATTGTTCCGGTTGGGTGTTGTATTGGTTTTTCGGAAGTGTTAGACCTGTAAGAGAAAAATTTAAACGGTTGGGAAAGGCCATGGGATGTAGAAATATTTTTTTCATATTTTACTTCCTTGTAAAAAAAGGTAAATCTATAGGGATTTTCGTACGGATAAGTGCCCAGTGAACGGTTCGTTTAGCTTTATATATTGTTCCGGTTGGGCGTTGTATTGGTTTTTCGGAAGTGTTAGACCTATAAGAGAAAAATTTAAATGGTTGGGAAAGGCCATGGGATGTAGAAATATTTTTTTCACATTTTATTTCCTTGTAAAAACAGGTAAATCGATAGGGATTTTCGTACGGATAATGCCCAGTGAACGGTTCGTTTAGATTTATATATTGTTCCAGTTGGGAGTTGTATTGGTCCTTCGGAAGTGTTAGACCTGTAAGAGAAAAATTTAAATGGTTGGGAAAGGCCATGGGATGTAGAAATATATTTTTCACATTTTATTTCCTTGTAAAAACAAGTAAATCAATAGGGATTTTCGTACGGATAAGTACCCAGTGAACGGTTCGTTTAGCTTTATATATTGTTCCGGGTGGGCGTTGTATTGGTTTTTCTGATGTGTTAGACCTGTAAGAGAAAAATTTAAATGGTTGGGAAAGGCCAAGGTGTGTAGAAATATTTTTTTCACATTTTTTTTCCTTCTAAAAACAGGTAAATCTATAGGGATTTTCGTACGGATAAGTGCCCAGTGAACGGTTCGTTTAGCTTTATATATTGTTCCTGATGGGCGTTGTATTGGTTTTTCGGAAGTGTTAGACCTGTAAGAAAAAAATTTAAAGGTTGGGAAAGGCCATGTGATGTAGAAATATTTTTTCACATTTTATTTCCTTGTAAAAACAGGTAAATCTATAGGGATTTTCGTACGGATAAGTGCCCAGTGAACGGGTCGTTTAGCTTTATATATTGTTCCGGTTGGGCGTTGTATAGGTTTTTCAGAAGTGGTAGACATGTAAGAGAAAAATTTAAATGGTTGGGAAAGGCCATGGGATGTAGAAATATTTTTTTCACATTTTACTTCCTTGTAAAAACAGGTAAATCAATAGGGATTTTCGTACGGATAAGTACCCAGTGAACGGTTTGTTTAGCATTATATATATTGTTCCGGTTGGGCGTTGTATTGGTTTTTCGGAAGTGTTAGACCTGTAAGAGAAAAATTTAAATGGTTGGGATAGGCCATGGGATGTAGAAATATTTTTTTCTCATTTTATTTCCTTGTAAAAACAGGTAAATCAATAGCGATTTTCGTACGCATAAGTACCCAGTGAACAGTTCGTTTAGCTTTATATATTGTTCCGGTTGGGCGTTGTATTGGTTTTTTGGAAGTGTTAGACCTGTAAGAGAAAAATTTAAATGGTTGGGAAAGGCCATGGGATGTAGAAATATTTTTTTCACATTTTATTTCCTTGTATATACAGGTAAATCAATAGGGATTTTCGTACGGATTAGTGCCCAGTGAACGGTTCGTTTAGCTTTATATATTGTTCCGGTTGGGAGTTGTATTGGTTCTTCGGAAGTGTTAGACCTGTAAGAGAAAAATTTAAATGGTTGGGAAAGGCCATGGGATGTAGAAATATTTTTTTCACATTTTATTTCCTTGTAAAAACAAGTAAATCAATAGGGATTTTCGTACGGATAAGTGCCCAGTGAACGGTTCGTTTAGCTTTATATATTGTTCCGGTTGGGTGTTGTATTGGTTTTTCGGAAGTGTTAGACCTGTAAGAGAAAAATTTAAACGGTTGGGAAAGGCCATGGGATGTAGAAATATTTTTTTCATATTTTACTTCCTTGTAAAAAAAGGTAAATCTATAGGGATTTTCGTACGGATAAGTGCCCAGTGTATGGTTCGTTTAGCTTTATATATTGTTCCGGTTGGGCGTTGTATTGGTTTTTCAGAAGTGTTAGACCTGTAAGAGAAAAATTTAAATGGTTGGGAAAGGCCATGGGATGTAGAAATATTTTTTTCACATTTTACTTCCTTGTAAAAAAAGGTAAATCAATAGGGATTTTCGTACGGATAAGTACCCAGTGAACGGTTCGTTTAGCTTTATATATTGTTCCGGTTGGGCGTTGTATTGGTTTTTCGGAAGTGTTAGACCTGTAAGAGAAAAATTTAAATGGTTGGGAAAGGCCATGGGATGTAGAAATATTTTTTTCACATTTTATTTCCTTGTAAAAACAGGTAAATCGATAGGGATTTTCGTACGGATAATGCCCAGTGAACGGTTCGTTTAGATTTATATATTGTTCCAGTTGGGAGTTGTATTGGTCCTTCGGAAGTGTTAGACCTGTAAGAGAAAAATTTAAATGGTTGGGAAAGGCCATGGGATGTAGAAATATATTTTTCACATTTTATTTCCTTGTAAAAACAAGTAAATCAATAGGGATTTTCGTACGGATAAGTGCCCAGTGAACGGTTCGTTTACATTTATATATTGTTCCGGTTGGGCGTTGTATTGGTTTTTCGGAAGTGTTAGACCTGTAAGAGAAAAATTTAAATGGTTGGGAAAGGCCATGGGATGTAGAAATATTTTTTTCACATTTTACTTCCTTGTAAAAACAGGTAAATCAATAGGGATTTTCGTACGGATAAGTGCCCAGTGAACGGTTCGTTTAGCTTTATATATTGTTCCGGTTGGGCGTTGTATAGGTTTTTCAGAAGTGGTAGACCTGTAAGAGAAAAATTTAAATGGTTGGGAAAGGCCATGGGATGTAGAAATATTTTTTTCACATTTTACTTCCTTGTAAAAACAGGTAAATCAATAGGGATTTTCGTACGGATAAGTACCCAGTGAACGGTTTGTTTAGCATTATATATATTGTTCCGGGTGGGCGTTGTATTGGTTTTTCGGAAGTGTTAGACCTGTAAGAGAAAAATTTAAATGGTTGGGATAGGCCATGGGATGTAGAAATATTTTTTTCACATTTTATTTCCTTGTAAAAACAGGTAAATCAATAGCGATTTTCGTACGCATAAGTACCCAGTGAACAGTTCGTTTAGCTTTATATATTGTTCCGGTTGGGCGTTGTATTGGTTTTTTGGAAGTGTTAGACCTGTAAGAGAAAAATTTAAATGGTTGGGAAAGGCCATGGGATGTAGAAATATTTTTTTCACATTTTATTTCCTTGTAAATACAGGTAAATCAATAGGGATTTTCGTACGGATTAGTGCCCAGTGAACGGTTCGTTTAGCTTTATATATTGTTCCGGTTGGGCGTTGTATTGGTTCTTCGGAAGTGTTAGACCTGTAAGAGAAAAATTTAAATGGTTGGGAAAGGCCATGGGATGTAGAAATATTTTTTTCACATTTTATTTCCTTGTAAAAACAAGTAAATCAATAGGGATTTTCGTACGGATAAGTGCCCAGTGAACGGTTCGTTTAGCTTTATATATTGTTCCGGTTGGGTGTTGTATTGGTTTTTCGGAAGTGTTAGACCTGTAAGAGAAAAATTTAAACGGATGGGAAAGGCCATGGGATGTAGAAATATTTTTTTCATATTTTACTTCCTTGTAAAAAAAGGTAAATCTATAGGGATTTTCGTACGGATAAGTGCCCAGTGAACGGTTCGTTTAGCTTTATATATTGTTCCGGTTGGGAGTTGTATTGGTTTTTCGGAAGTGTTAGACCTGTAAGAGAAAAATTTAAATGGTTGGGAAAGGCCATGGGATGTAGAAATATTTTTTTCACATTTTATTTCCTTCTAAAAACAGGTAAATCTATAGGGATTTTCGTACGGATAAGTGCCCAGTGAACGGTTCGTTTAGCTTCATATATTGTTCCTGATGGGCGTTGTATTGGTTTTTCGGAAGTGTTAGACCTGTAAGAGAAAAATTTAAATGGTTGGGAAAGGCCATGTGATGTAGAAATATTTTTTCACATTTTATTTCCTTGTAAAAACAGGTAAATCTATAGGGATTTTCGTACGGATAAGTGCCCAGTGACCGGTTCGTTTAGCTTTATATATTGTTCCGGTTGGGCGTTGTATAGGTTTTTCAGAAGTGGTAGACGTGTAAGAGAAAAATTTAAATGGTTGGGAAAGGCCATGGGATGTAGAAATATTTTTTTCACATTTTACTTCCTTGTAAAAACAGGTAAATCAATAGGGATTTTCGTACGGATAAGTACCCAGTGAACGGTTTGTTTAGCATTATATATATTGTTCCGGTTGGGCGTTGTATTGGTTTATCGGAAGTGTTAGACCTGTAAGAGAAAAATTTAAATGGTTGGGATAGGCCATGGGATGTAGAAATATTTTTTTCACATTTTATTTCCTTGTAAAAACAGGTAAATCAATAGCGATTTTCGTACGCATAAGTACCCAGTGATCAGTTCGTTTAGCTTTATATATTGTTCCGGTTGGGCGTTGTATTGGTTTTTTGGAAGTGTTAGACCTGTAAGAGAAAAATTTAAATGGTTGGGAAAGGCCATGGGATGTAGAAATATTCTTTTCACATTTTATTTCCTTGTATATACAGGTAAATAAATAGGGATTTTCGTACAGATTAGTGCCCAGTGAACGGTTCGTTTACCTTTATATATGGTTCCGGTTGGGCGTTGTATTGGTTCTTCGGAAGTGTTAGACCTGTAAGAGAAAAATTTAAATGGTTGGGAAAGGCCATGGGATGTAGAAATATTTTTTTCACATTTTATTTCCTTGTAAAAACAAGTAAATCAATAGGGATTTTCGTACGGATAAGTGCCCAGTGAACGGTTCGTTTAGCTTTATATATTGTTCCGGTTGGGCGTTGTATTGGTTTTTCGGAAGTGTTAGACCTGTAAGAGAAAAATTTAAATGGTTGGGAAAGGCCATGGGATGTAGAAATATTTTTTTCACATTTTATTTCCTTGTAAAAACAGGTAAATCGATAGGGATTTTCGTACGGATAATGCCCAGTGAACGGTTCGTTTAGATTTATATATTGTTCCAGTTGGGAGTTGTATTGGTCCTTCGGAAGTGTTAGACCTGTAAGAGAAAAATTTAAATGGTTGGGAAAGGCCATGGGATGTCGAAATATATTTTTCACATTTTATTTCCTTGTAAAAACAAGTAAATCAATAGGGATTTTCGTACGGATAAGTGCCCAGTGAACGGTTCGTTTAGATTTATATATTGTTCCGGTTGGGCGTTGTATTGGTTTTTCGGAAGTGTTAGACCTGTAAGAGAAAAATTTAAATGGTTGGGAAAGGCCATGGGATGTAGAAATATTTTTTTCACATTTTACTTCCTTGTAAAAACAGGTAAATCAATAGGGATTTTCGTACGGATAAGTACCCAGTGAACGGTTTGTTTAGCATTATATATATTGTTCCGGTTGGACGTTGTATTGGTTTATCGGAAGTGTTAGACCTGTAAGAGAAAAATTTAAATGGTTGGGATAGGCCATGGGATGTAGAAATATTTTTTTCACATTTTATTTCCTTGTAAAAACAGGTAAATCAATAGCGATTTTCGTACGCATAAGTACCCAGTGATCAGTTCGTTTAGCTTTATATATTGTTCCGGTTGGGCGTTGTATTGGTTTTTTGGAAGTGTTAGACCTGTAAGAGAAAAATTTAAATGGTTGGGAAAGGCCATGGGATGTAGAAATATTTTTTTCACATTTTATTTCCTTGTATATACAGGTAAATAAATAGGGATTTTCGTACAGATTAGTGCCCAGTGAACGGTTCGTTTAGCTTTATATATTGTTCCGGTTGGGCGTTGTATTGGTTCTTCGGAAGTGTTAGACCTGTAAGAGAAAAATTTAAATGGTTGGGAAAGGCCATGGGATGTAGAAATATTTTTTTCACATTTTATTTCCTTGTAAAAACAAGTAAATCAATAGGGATTTTCGTACGGATAAGTGCCCAGTGAACGGTTCGTTTAGCTTTATATATTGTTCCGGTTGGGCGTTGTATTGGTTTTTCGGAAGTGTTAGACCTGTAAGAGAAAAATTTAAATGGTTGGGAAAGGCCATGTGATGTAGAAATATTTTTTCACATTTTATTTCCTTGTAAAAACAGGTAAATCTATAGGGATTTTCGTACGGATAAGTGCCCAGTGAACGGTTCGTTTAGCTTTATATATTGTTCCGGTTGGGCGTTGTATAGGTTTTTCAGAAGTGGTAGACGTGTAAGAGAAAAATTTAAATGGTTGGGAAAGGCCATGGGATGTAGAAATATTTTTTTCACATTTTACTTCCTTGTAAAAACAGGTAAATCAATAGGGATTTTCGTACGGATAAGTACCCAGTGAACGGTTTGTTTAGCATTATATATATTGTTCCGGTTGGGCGTTGTATTGGTTTATCGGAAGTGTTAGACCTGTAAGAGAAAAATTTAAATGGTTGGGATAGGCCATGGGATGTAGAAATATTTTTTTCACATTTTATTTCCTTGTAAAAACAGGTAAATCAATAGCGATTTTCGTACGCATAAGTACCCAGTGATCAGTTCGTTTAGCTTTATATATTGTTCCGGTTGGGCGTTGTATTGGTTTTTTGGAAGTGTTAGACCTGTAAGAGAAAAATTTAAATGGTTGGGAAAGGCCATGGGATGTAGAAATATTTTTTTCACATTTTATTTCCTTGTATATACAGGTAAATAAATAGGGATTTTCGTACAGATTAGTGCCCAGTGAACGGTTCGTTTAGCTTTATATATTGTTCTGGTTGGGCGTTGTATTGGTTCTTCGGAAGTGTTAGACCTGTAAGAGAAAAATTTAAATGGTTGGGAAAGGCCATGGGATGTAGAAATATTTTTTTCACATTTTATTTCCTTGTAAAAACAAGTAAATCAATAGGGATTTTCGTACGGATAAGTGCCCAGTGAACGGTTCGTTTAGCTTTATATATTGTTCCGGTTGGGCGTTGTATTGGTTTTTCGGAAGTGTTAGACCTGTAAGAGAAAAATTTAAATGGTTGGGAAAGGCCATGGGATGTAGAAATATTTTTTTCACATTTTATTTCCTTGTAAAAACAGGTAAATCGATAGGGATTTTCGTACGGATAATGCCCAGTGAACGGTTCGTTTAGATTTATATATTGTTCCAGTTGGGAGTTGTATTGGTCCTTCGGAAGTGTTAGACCTGTAAGAGAAAAATTTAAATGGTTGGGAAAGGCCATGGGATGTCGAAATATATTTTTCACATTTTATTTCCTTGTAAAAACAAGTAAATCAATAGGGATTTTCGTACGGATAAGTGCCCAGTGAACGGTTCGTTTAGATTTATATATTGTTCCGGTTGGGCGTTGTATTGGTTTTTCGGAAGTGTTAGACCTGTAAGAGAAAAATTTAAATGGTTGGGAAAGGCCATGGGATGTAGAAATATTTTTTTCACATTTTACTTCCTTGTAAAAACAGGTAAATCAATAGGGATTTTCGTACGGATAAGTACCCAGTGAACGGTTTGTTTAGCATTATATATATTGTTCCGGTTGGACGTTGTATTGGTTTATCGGAAGTGTTAGACCTGTAAGAGAAAAATTTAAATGGTTGGGATAGGCCATGGGATGTAGAAATATTTTTTTCACATTTTATTTCCTTGTAAAAACAGGTAAATCAATAGCGATTTTCGTACGCATAAGTACCCAGTGATCAGTTCGTTTAGCTTTATATATTGTTCCGGTTGGGCGTTATATTGGTTTTTTGGAAGTGTTAGACCTGTAAGAGAAAAATTTAAATGGTTGGGAAAGGCCATGGGATGTAGAAATATTTTTTTCACATTTTATTTCCTTGTATATACAGGTAAATAAATAGGGATTTTCGTACAGATTAGTGCCCAGTGAACGGTTCGTTTAGCTTTATATATTGTTCCGGTTGGGCGTTGTATTGGTTCTTCGGAAGTGTTAGACCTGTAAGAGAAAAATTTAAATGGTTGGGAAAGGCCATGGGATGTAGAAATATTTTTTTCACATTTTATTTCCTTGTAAAAACAAGTAAATCAATAGGGATTTTCGTACGGATAAGTGCCCAGTGAACGGTTCGTTTAGCTTTATATATTGTTCCGGTTGGGCGTTGTATTGGTTTTTCGGAAGTGTTAGACCTGTAAGAGAAAAATTTAAATGGTTGGGAAAGGCCATGGGATGTAGAAATATTTTTTTCACATTTTATTTCCTTGTAAAAACAGGTAAATCGATAGGGATTTTCGTACGGATAATGCCCAGTGAACGGTTCGTTTAGATTTATATATTGTTCCAGTTGGGAGTTGTATTGGTCCTTCGGAAGTGTTAGACCTGTAAGAGAAAAATTTAAATGGTTGGGAAAGGCCATGGGATGTCGAAATATATTTTTCACATTTTATTTCCTTGTAAAAACAAGTAAATCAATAGGGATTTTCGTACGGATAAGTGCCCAGTGAACGGTTCGTTTAGATTTATATATTGTTCCGGTTGGGCGTTGTATTGGTTTTTCGGAAGTGTTAGACCTGTAAGAGAAAAATTTAAATGGTTGGGAAAGGCCATGGGATGTAGAAATATTTTTTTCACATTTTACTTCCTTGTAAAAACAGGTAAATCAATAGGGATTTTCGTACGGATAAGTACCCAGTGAACGGTTCGTTTAGCTTTATATATTGTTCCGGGTGGGCGTTGTATTGGTTTTTCGGATGTGTTAGACCTGTAAGAGAAAAATTTAAATGGTTGGGAAAGGCCAAGGGGTGTAGAAATATTTTTTTCACATTTTTTTTCCTTCTAAAAACAGGTAAATCTATAGGGATTTTCGTACGGATAAGTGCCCAGTGAACGGTTCGTTTAGCTTTATATATTGTTCCGGATGGGCGTTGTATTGGTTTTTCGGAAGTGTTAGACCTGTAAGAGAAAAATTTAAATGGTTGGGAAAGGCCATGGGATGTAGAAATATTTTTTTCACATTTTACTTCCTTGTAAAGAAAGGTAAATCTATAGGGATTTTCGTACGGATAAGTGCCCAGTGAACGGTTCGTTTAGCTTTATATATTGTTCCGGCTGGGCGTTGTATTGGTTTTTCGGAAGTGTTAGACCTGTAAGAGAAAAATTAAATGGTTGGGAAAGGCCATGGGATGTAGAAATATTTTTTTCACATTTTATTTCCTTGTAAAAACAGGTAAATCATTAGGGATTTTCGTACGGATAAGTGCCCAGTGAACGGTTCGTTTAGCTGTATATATTGTTCCAGTTGGGCATTGTATTGGTTCTTCGGAAGTGTTAGACCTGTAAGAGAAAAATTTAAATGGTTGGGAAAGGCCATGGGATGTAGAAATATTTTTTTCACATTTTACTTCCTTGTGAAAACAGGTAAATCAATAGGGATTTTCGTACGGATAAGTACCCAGTGAACGGTTCGTTTAGCTTTATATATTGTTCCGGTGGGCGTTGTATTGGTTTTTCGGAAGTGTTAGACCTGTAAGAGAAAAATTTAAATGGTTGGGATAGGCCATGGGATGTAGAAATATTTTTTTCACATTTTATTTCCTTGTAAAAACAGGTAAATCAATAGCAATTTTCGTACGCATAAGTACCCAGTGAACAGTTCGTTTAGCTTTATATATTGTTCCGGTTGGGCGTTGTATTGTTTTTTCGGAAGTGTTAGACCTGTAAGAGAAAAATTTAAATGGTTGGGAAAGGCCACGGGATGTAGAAATATTTTTTTTCACATTTTATTTCCTTGTAAAAACAGGTAAATCAATAAGGATTTTCGTACGGATAAGTGCCCAGTGAACGGTTCGTTTAGCTTTATATATTGTTCCGGTTGGGCGTTGTATTGGTTTTTCGGAAGTGTTAGACCTCTAAGAGTAAAATTTAAATGGTTGGGAAAGGCCATGGGATGTAGAAATATTTTTTCACATTTTATTTCCTTGTAAAAACAGGTAAATCAATAGCGATTTTTGTACGCATAAGTACCCAGTGAACGGTTCGTTTAGCTTTATATATTGTTCTGGGTGGCCGTTGTATTGGTTTTTCGGAAGTGTTAGACCTGTAAGAGAAAAATTTATATGGTTGGGAAAGGCCATGGGATGTAGAAATATTTTTTAACATTTTACTTCCTTGTAAAAAAAAGGTAAATCAATAGGGATTTTCGTACGGATAAGTACCCAGTGAACGGTTCGTTTAGCTTTATATATTGTTCCGGGTGGGCGTTGTATTGGTTTTTCAGAAGTGTTAGACCTCTAAGAGAAAAATTTAAATGGTTGGGAAAGGCCATGGGATGTAGAAATATTTTTTTCACATTTTATTTCCATGTAAAAACAGGAAAATCTATAGGGATTTTCGTACGGATAAGTACCCAGTGAACGGTTCGTTTACCTTTATATATTGTTCTGGTTGGGCGTTGTATTGGTTTTTCGGAAGTATTAGACCTCTAAGAGTAAAATTTAAATGGTTGGGAAAGGCCATGGGATGTAGAAATATTTTTTTCACATTTTATTTCCTTGTAAAAACAGGTAAATCAATAGCGATTTTTGTACGCATAAGTACCCAGTGAACGGTTCGTTTAGCTTTATATATTGTTCTGGGTGGCCGTTGTATTGGTTTTTCGGAAGTGTTAGACCTGTAAGAGAAAAAATTAAATGGTTGGGAAAGGCCATGGGATGTAGAAATATTTTTTTCACATTTCATTTCCTTGTAAAAACAGGTAAATCTATAGGGATTTTCGTACGGATAAGTGCCCAGTGCACGGTTCGTTTAGCTTTATATATTGTTCCGGTTGGGCATTGTATTGGTTCTTCGGAAGTGTTAGACCTGTAAGAGAAAAATTTAAATGGTTGGGAAAGGCCATGGGATGTAGAAATTTTTTTTTCACATTTTATTTCCTTGTAAAAACAGGTAAATTAATAGGGATTTTCGTACGGATAAGTGCCCAGTGCACGGTTCGTTTACCTTTATATATTGTTCTGGTTGGGCGTTGTATTGGTTTTTCGGAAGTATTAGACCTCTAAGAGTAAAATTTAAATGGTTGGGAAAGGCCATGGGATGTAGAAATATTTTTTTCACATTTTATTTCCTTGTAAAAACAAGTAAATCAATAGGGATTTTCGTACGGATAAGTGCCCAGTGAACGGTTCGTTTAGATTTATATATTGTTCCGGTTGGGCGTTGTATTGGTTTTTCGGAAGTGTTAGACCTGTAAGAGAAAAATTTAAATGGTTGGGAAAGGCCACGGAATGTAGAAATATTTTTTTCACATTTTACTTCCTTGTAAAAACAGGTAAATCAATAGCGATTTTCGTACGCATAAGTACCCAGTGAACGGTTCATTTAGCTTTATATATTGTTCCGGGTGGGCGTTGTATTGGTTTTTCGGAAGTGTTAGACCTGTAAGAGAAAAATTTAAATGGTTGGGATAGGCCATGGGATGTAGAAATATTTTTTTCACATTTTATTTCCTTGTAAAAACAGGTAAATCAATAGCGATTTTCGTACGCATAAGTACCCAGTGAACAGTTCGTTTAGCTTTATATATTGTTCCGGTGGGGCGTTGTATTGGTTTTTCGGAAGTGTTAGACCTGTAAGAGAAAAATTTAAATGGTTGGGAAAGGCCATGTGATGTAGAAATATTTTTTTCACATTTTATTTCCTTGTAAAAACAGGTAAATCAATAGGGATTTTCGTACGGATAAGTGCCCAGTGAACGGTTCGTTTAGCTTTATATATTGTTCCGGTTGGGCGTTGTATTGGTTTTTTGGAAGTGTTAGATCTGTAAGAGAAAAATTTAAATGGTTGGAAAGGCCATGGGATGTAGAAATATTTTTTTCACATTTTACTTCCTTGTAAAAACAGGTAAATCAATAGGGATTTTCGTACGGATAAGTACCCAGTGAACGGTTCGTTTAGCTTTATATATTGTTCCGGGTGGGCGTTGTATTGGTTTTTCGGAAGTGTTAGACCTGTAAGAGAAATATTTAAATAGTTGGGAAAGGCCATGGGATGTAGAAATATTTTATCACATTTTATTTCCTTGTAAAAACAGGTAAATCAATAGCGATTTTCGTACGCATAAGTACCCAGTGAACGGTTCGTTTAGCTTTATATATTGTTCCGGTTGGGCGTTGTATTGGTTTTTCGGAAGTGTTAGACCTGTAAGAGAAAAATTAAATGGTTGGGAAAGGCCATGGGATGTAGAAATATTTTTTTCACATTTCATTTCCTTGTAAAAACAGGTAAATCTATAGGGATTTTCGTACGGATAAGTGCCCAGTGCACGGTTCGTTTAGCTTTATATATTGTTCCGGTTGGGCGTTGTAGTGGTTCTTCGGAAGTGTTAGACCTGTAAGAGAAAAATTTAAATGGTTGGGAAAGGCCATGGGATGTAGAAATATTTTTTTCACATTTTATTTCCTTGTAAAAACAAGTAAATCAATAGGGATTTTCGTACGGATAAGTGCCCAGTGAACGGTTCGTTTAGATTTATATATTGTTCCGGTTGGGCGTTGTATTGGTTTTTCGGAAGTGTTAGACCTGTAAGAGAAAAATTTAAATGGTTGGGAAAGGCCACGGAATGTAGAAATATTTTTTTCACATTTTACTTCCTTGTAAAAACAGGTAAATCAATAGCGATTTTCGTACGCATAAGTACCCAGTGAACGGTTCATTTAGCTTTATATATTGTTCCGGGTGGGCGTTGTATTGGTTTTTCGGAAGTGTTAGCCCTGTAAGAGAAAAATTTAAATGGTTGGGATAGGCCATGGGATGTAGAAATATTTTTTTCACATTTTATTTCCTTGTAAAAACAGGTAAATCAATAGCGATTTTCGTACGCATAAGTACCCAGTGAACAGTTCGTTTAGCTTTATATATTGTTCCGGTGGGGCGTTGTATTGGTTTTTCGGAAGTGTTAGACCTGTAAGAGAAAAATTTAAATGGTTGGGAAAGGCCATGTGATGTAGAAATATTTTTTTCACATTTTATTTCCTTGTAAAAACAGGTAAATCAATAGGGATTTTCGTACGGATAAGTGCCCAGTGAACGGTTCGTTTAGCTTTATATATTGTTCCGGTTGGGCGTTGTATTGGTTTTTTGGAAGTGTTAGATCTGTAAGAGAAAAATTTAAATGGTTGGAAAGGCCATGGGATGTAGAAATATTTTTTTCACATTTTACTTCCTTGTAAAAACAGGTAAATCAATAGGGATTTTCGTACGGATAAGTACCCAGTGAACGGTTCGTTTAGCTTTATATATTGTTCCGGGTGGGCGTTGTATTGGTTTTTCGGAAGTGTTAGACCTGTAAGAGAAATATTTAAATAGTTGGGAAAGGCCATGGGATGTAGAAATATTTTATCACATTTTATTTCCTTGTAAAAACAGGTAAATCAATAGCGATTTTCGTACGCATAAGTACCCAGTGAACGGTTCGTTTAGCTTTATATATTGTTCCGGTTGGGCGTTGTATTGGTTTTTCGGAAGTGTTAGACCTGTAAGAGAAAAATTAAATGGTTGGGAAAGGCCATGGGATGTAGAAATATTTTTTTCACATTTCATTTCCTTGTAAAAACAGGTAAATCTATAGGGATTTTCGTACGGATAAGTGCCCAGTGCACGGTTCGTTTAGCTTTATATATTGTTCCGGTTGGGCATTGTATTGGTTCTTCGGAAGTGTTAGACCTGTAAGAGAAAAATTTAAATGGTTGGGAAAGGCCATGGGATGTAGAAATATTTTTTTCACATTTTATTTCCTTGTAAAAACAAGTAAATCAATAGGGATTTTCGTACGGATAAGTGCCCAGTGAACGGTTCGTTTAGATTTATATATTGTTCCGGTTGGGCGTTGTATTGGTTTTTCGGAAGTGTTAGACCTGTAAGAGAAAAATTTAAATGGTTGGGAAAGGCCACGGAATGTAGAAATATTTTTTTCACATTTTACTTCCTTGTAAAAACAGGTAAATCAATAGCGATTTTCGTACGCATAAGTACCCAGTGAACGGTTCATTTAGCTTTATATATTGTTCCGGGTGGGCGTTGTATTGGTTTTTCGGAAGTGTTAGACCTGTAAGAGAAAAATTTAAATGGTTGGGATAGGCCATGGGATGTAGAAATATTTTTTTCACATTTTATTTCCTTGTAAAAACAGGTAAATCAATAGCGATTTTCGTACGCATAAGTACCCAGTGAACAGTTCGTTTAGCTTTATATATTGTTCCGGTGGGGCGTTGTATTGGTTTTTCGGAAGTGTTAGACCTGTAAGAGAAAAATTTAAATGGTTGGGAAAGGCCATGTGATGTAGAAATATTTTTTTCACATTTTATTTCCTTGTAAAAACAGGTAAATCAATAGGGATTTTCGTACGGATAAGTGCCCAGTGAACGGTTCGTTTAGCTTTATATATTGTTCCGGTTGGGCGTTGTATTGGTTTTTTGGAAGTGTTAGATCTGTAAGAGAAAAATTTAAATGGTTGGAAAGGCCATGGGATGTAGAAATATTTTTTTCACATTTTACTTCCTTGTAAAAACAGGTAAATCAATAGGGATTTTCGTACGGATAAGTACCCAGTGAACGGTTCGTTTAGCTTTATATATTGTTCCGGGTGGGCGTTGTATTGGTTTTTCGGAAGTGTTAGACCTGTAAGAGAAATATTTAAATAGTTGGGAAAGGCCATGGGATGTAGAAATATTTTATCACATTTTATTTCCTTGTAAAAACAGGTAAATCAATAGCGATTTTCGTACGCATAAGTACCCAGTGAACGGTTCGTTTAGCTTTATATATTGTTCCGGTTGGGCGTTGTATTGGTTTTTCGGAAGTGTTAGACCTGTAAGAGAAAAATTAAATGGTTGGGAAAGGCCATGGGATGTAGAAATATTTTTTTCACATTTCATTTCCTTGTAAAAACAGGTAAATCTATAGGGATTTTCGTACGGATAAGTGCCCAGTGCACGGTTCGTTTAGCTTTATATATTGTTCCGGTTGGGCGTTGTAGTGGTTCTTCGGAAGTGTTAGACCTGTAAGAGAAAAATTTAAATGGTTGGGAAAGGCCATGGGATGTAGAAATATTTTTTTCACATTTTATTTCCTTGTAAAAACAAGTAAATCAATAGGGATTTTCGTACGGATAAGTGCCCAGTGAACGGTTCGTTTAGATTTATATATTGTTCCGGTTGGGCGTTGTATTGGTTTTTCGGAAGTGTTAGACCTGTAAGAGAAAAATTTAAATGGTTGGGAAAGGCCACGGAATGTAGAAATATTTTTTTCACATTTTACTTCCTTGTAAAAACAGGTAAATCAATAGCGATTTTCGTACGCATAAGTACCCAGTGAACGGTTCATTTAGCTTTATATATTGTTCCGGGTGGGCGTTGTATTGGTTTTTCGGAATTGTTAGACCTGTAAGAGAAAAATTTAAATGGTTGGGATAGGCCATGGGATGTAGAAATATTTTTTTCACATTTTATTTCCTTGTAAAAACAGGTAAATCAATAGCGATTTTCGTACGCATAAGTACCCAGTGAACAGTTCGTTTAGCTTTATATATTGTTCCGGTGGGGCGTTGTATTGGTTTTTCGGAAGTGTTAGACCTGTAAGAGAAAAATTTAAATGGTTGGGAAAGGCCATGTGATGTAGAAATATTTTTTTCACATTTTATTTCCTTGTAAAAACAGGTAAATCAATAGGGATTTTCGTACGGATAAGTGCCCAGTGAACGGTTCGTTTAGCTTTATATATTGTTCCGGTTGGGCGTTGTATTGGTTTTTTGGAAGTGTTAGATCTGTAAGAGAAAAATTTAAATGGTTGGAAAGGCCATGGGATGTAGAAATATTTTTTTCACATTTTACTTCCTTGTAAAAACAGGTAAATCAATAGGGATTTTCGTACGGATAAGTACCCAGTGAACGGTTCGTTTAGCTTTATATATTGTTCCGGGTGGGCGTTGTATTGGTTTTTCGGAAGTGTTAGACCTGTAAGAGAAATATTTAAATAGTTGGGAAAGGCCATGGGATGTAGAAATATTTTATCACATTTTATTTCCTTGTAAAAACAGGTAAATCAATAGCGATTTTCGTACGCATAAGTACCCAGTGAACGGTTCGTTTAGCTTTATATATTGTTCCGGTTGGGCGTTGTATTGGTTTTTCGGAAGTGTTAGACCTGTAAGAGAAAAATTAAATGGTTGGGAAAGGCCATGGGATGTAGAAATATTTTTTTCACATTTCATTTCCTTGTAAAAACAGGTAAATCTATAGGGATTTTCGTACGGATAAGTGCCCAGTGCACGGTTCGTTTAGCTTTATATATTGTTCCGGTTGGGCGTTGTAGTGGTTCTTCGGAAGTGTTAGACCTGTAAGAGAAAAATTTAAATGGTTGGGAAAGGCCATGGGATGTAGAAATATTTTTTTCACATTTTATTTCCTTGTAAAAACAAGTAAATCAATAGGGATTTTCGTACGGATAAGTGCCCAGTGAACGGTTCGTTTAGATTTATATATTGTTCCGGTTGGGCGTTGTATTGGTTTTTCGGAAGTGTTAGACCTGTAAGAGAAAAATTTAAATGGTTGGGAAAGGCCACGGAATGTAGAAATATTTTTTTCACATTTTACTTCCTTGTAAAAACAGGTAAATCAATAGGGATTTTCGTACGCATAAGTACCCAGTGAACGGTTCATTTAGCTTTATATATTGTTCCGGGTGGGCGTTGTATTGGTTTTTCGGAAGTGTTAGACCTGTAAGAGAAAAATTTAAATGGTTGGGATAGGCCATGGGATGTAGAAATATTTTTTTCACATTTTATTTCCTTGTAAAAACAGGTAAATCAATAGCGATTTTCGTACGCATAAGTACCCAGTGAACAGTTCGTTTAGCTTTATATATTGTTCCGGTGGGGCGTTGTATTGGTTTTTTGGAAGTGTTAGATCTGTAAGAGAAAAATTTAAATGGTTGGAAAGGCCATGGGATGTAGAAATATTTTTTTCACATTTTACTTCCTTGTAAAAACAGGTAAATCAATAGGGATTTTCGTACGGATAAGTACCCAGTGAACGGTTCGTATAGCTTTATATATTGTTCCGGGTGGGCGTTGTATTGGTTTTTCGGAAGTGTTAGACCTGTAAGAGAAATATTTAAATAGTTGGGAAAGGCCATGGGATGTAGAAATATTTTATCACATTTTATTTCCTTGTAAAAACAGGTAAATCAATAGCGATTTTCGTACGCATAAGTACCCAGTGAACGGTTCGTTTAGCTTTATATATTGTTCCGGTTGGGCGTTGTATTGGTTTTTCGGAAGTGTTAGACCTGTAAGAGAAAAATTTAAATGGTTGGGAAAGGCCACGGAATGTAGAAATATTTTTTTCACATTTTACTTCCTTGTAAAAACAGGTAAATCAATAGCGATTTTCGTACGCATAAGTACCCAGTGAACGGTTCATTTAGCTTTATATATTGTTCCGGGTGGGCGTTGTATTGGTTTTTCGGAAGTGTTAGACCTGTAAGAGAAAAATTTAAATGGTTGGGATAGGCCATGGGATGTAGAAATATTTTTTTCACATTTTATTTCCTTGTAAAAACAGGTAAATCAATAGCGATTTTCGTACGCATAAGTACCCAGTGAACAGTTCGTTTAGCTTTATATATTGTTCCGGTGGGGCGTTGTATTGGTTTTTCGGAAGTGTTAGACCTGTAAGAGAAAAATTTAAATGGTTGGGAAAGGCCATGTGATGTAGAAATATTTTTTTCACATTTTATTTCCTTGTAAAAACAGGTAAATCAATAGGGATTTTCGTACGGATAAGTGCCCAGTGAACGGTTCGTTTAGCTTTATATATTGTTCCGGTTGGGCGTTGTATTGGTTTTTTGGAAGTGTTAGATCTGTAAGAGAAAAATTTAAATGGTTGGAAAGGCCATGGGATGTAGAAATATTTTTTTCACATTTTACTTCCTTGTAAAAACAGGTAAATCAATAGGGATTTTCGTACGGATAAGTACCCAGTGAACGGTTCGTTTAGCTTTATATATTGTTCCGGGTGGGCGTTGTATTGGTTTTTCGGAAGTGTTAGACCTGTAAGAGAAATATTTAAATAGTTGGGAAAGGCCATGGGATGTAGAAATATTTTATCACATTTTATTTCCTTGTAAAAACAGGTAAATCAATAGCGATTTTCGTACGCATAAGTACCCAGTGAACGGTTCGTTTAGCTTTATATATTGTTCCGGTTGGGCGTTGTATTGGTTTTTCGGAAGTGTTAGACCTGTAAGAGAAAAATTAAATGGTTGGGAAAGGCCATGGGATGTAGAAATATTTTTTTCACATTTCATTTCCTTGTAAAAACAGGTAAATCTATAGGGATTTTCGTACGGATAAGTGCCCAGTGCACGGTTCGTTTAGCTTTATATATTGTTCCGGTTGGGCGTTGTAGTGGTTCTTCGGAAGTGTTAGACCTGTAAGAGAAAAATTTAAATGGTTGGGAAAGGCCATGGGATGTAGAAATATTTTTTTCACATTTTATTTCCTTGTAAAAACAAGTAAATCAATAGGGATTTTCGTACGGATAAGTGCCCAGTGAACGGTTCGTTTAGATTTATATATTGTTCCGGTTGGGCGTTGTATTGGTTTTTCGGAAGTGTTAGACCTGTAAGAGAAAAATTTAAATGGTTGGGAAAGGCCACGGAATGTAGAAATATTTTTTTCACATTTTACTTCCTTGTAAAAACAGGTAAATCAATAGCGATTTTCGTACGCATAAGTACCCAGTGAACGGTTCATTTAGCTTTATATATTGTTCCGGGTGGGCGTTGTATTGGTTTTTCGGAAGTGTTAGACCTGTAAGAGAAAAATTTAAATGGTTGGGATAGGCCATGGGATGTAGAAATATTTTTTTCACATTTTATTTCCTTGTAAAAACAGGTAAATCAATAGCGATTTTCGTACGCATAAGTACCCAGTGAACAGTTCGTTTAGCTTTATATATTGTTCCGGTGGGGCGTTGTATTGGTTTTTCGGAAGTGTTAGACCTGTAAGAGAAAAATTTAAATGGTTGGGAAAGGCCATGTGATGTAGAAATATTTTTTTCACATTTTATTTCCTTGTAAAAACAGGTAAATCAATAGGGATTTTCGTACGGATAAGTGCCCAGTGAACGGTTCGTTTAGCTTTATATATTGTTCCGGTTGGGCGTTGTATTGGTTTTTTGGAAGTGTTAGATCTGTAAGAGAAAAATTTAAATGGTTGGAAAGGCCATGGGATGTAGAAATATTTTTTTCACATTTTACTTCCTTGTAAAAACAGGTAAATCAATAGGGATTTTCGTACGGATAAGTACCCAGTGAACGGTTCGTTTAGCTTTATATATTGTTCCGGGTGGGCGTTGTATTGGTTTTTCGGAAGTGTTAGACCTGTAAGAGAAATATTTAAATAGTTGGGAAAGGCCATGGGATGTAGAAATATTTTATCACATTTTATTTCCTTGTAAAAACAGGTAAATCAATAGCGATTTTCGTACGCATAAGTACCCAGTGAACGGTTCGTTTAGCTTTATATATTGTTCCGGTTGGGCGTTGTATTGGTTTTTCGGAAGTGTTAGACCTGTAAGAGAAAAATTAAATGGTTGGGAAAGGCCATGGGATGTAGAAATATTTTTTTCACATTTCATTTCCTTGTAAAAACAGGTAAATCTATAGGGATTTTCGTACGGATAAGTGCCCAGTGCACGGTTCGTTTAGCTTTATATATTGTTCCGGTTGGGCGTTGTAGTGTTTCTTCGGAAGTGTTAGACCTGTAAGAGAAAAATTTAAATGGTTGGGAAAGGCCATGGGATGTAGAAATATTTTTTTCACATTTTATTTCCTTGTAAAAACAAGTAAATCAATAGGGATTTTCGTACGGATAAGTGCCCAGTGAACGGTTCGTTTAGATTTATATATTGTTCCGGTTGGGCGTTGTATTGGTTTTTCGGAAGTGTTAGACCTGTAAGAGAAAAATTTAAATGGTTGGGAAAGGCCACGGAATGTAGAAATATTTTTTTCACATTTTACTTCCTTGTAAAAACAGGTAAATCAATAGGGATTTTCGTACGCATAAGTACCCAGTGAACGGTTCATTTAGCTTTATATATTGTTCCGGGTGGGCGTTGTATTGGTTTTTCGGAAGTGTTAGACCTGTAAGAGAAAAATTTAAATGGTTGGGATAGGCCATGGGATGTAGAAATATTTTTTTCACATTTTATTTCCTTGTAAAAACAGGTAAATCAATAGCGATTTTCGTACGCATAAGTACCCAGTGAACAGTTCGTTTAGCTTTATATATTGTTCCGGTGGGGCGTTGTATTGGTTTTTCGGAAGTGTTAGACCTGTAAGAGAAAAATTTAAATGGTTGGGAAAGGCCATGTGATGTAGAAATATTTTTTTCACATTTTATTTCCTTGTAAAAACAGGTAAATCAATAGGGATTTTCGTACGGATAAGTGCCCAGTGAACGGTTCGTTTAGCTTTATATATTGTTCCGGTTGGGCGTTGTATTGGTTTTTTGGAAGTGTTAGATCTGTAAGAGAAAAATTTAAATGGTTGGAAAGGCCATGGGATGTAGAAATATTTTTTTCACATTTTACTTCCTTGTAAAAACAGGTAAATCAATAGGGATTTTCGTACGGATAAGTACCCAGTGAACGGTTCGTATAGCTTTATATATTGTTCCGGGTGGGCGTTGTATTGGTTTTTCGGAAGTGTTAGACCTGTAAGAGAAATATTTAAATAGTTGGGAAAGGCCATGGGATGTAGAAATATTTTATCACATTTTATTTCCTTGTAAAAACAGGTAAATCAATAGCGATTTTCGTACGCATAAGTACCCAGTGAACGGTTCGTTTAGCTTTATATATTGTTCCGGTTGGGCGTTGTATTGGTTTTTCGGAAGTGTTAGACCTGTAAGAGAAAAATTAAATGGTTGGGAAAGGCCATGGGATGTAGAAATATTTTTTTCACATTTCATTTCCTTGTAAAAACAGGTAAATCTATAGGGATTTTCGTACGGATAAGTGCCCAGTGCACGGTTCGTTTAGCTTTATATATTGTTCCGGTTGGGCATTGTATTGGTTCTTCGGAAGTGTTAGACCTGTAAGAGAAAAATTTAAATGGTTGGGAAAGGCCATGGGATGTAGAAATATTTTTTTCACATTTTATTTCCTTGTAAAAACAAGTAAATCAATAGGGATTTTCGTACGGATAAGTGCCCAGTGAACGGTTCGTTTAGATTTATATATTGTTCCGGTTGGGCGTTGTATTGGTTTTTCGGAAGTGTTAGACCTGTAAGAGAAAAATTTAAATGGTTGGGAAAGGCCACGGAATGTAGAAATATTTTTTTCACATTTTACTTCCTTTTAAAAACAGGTAAATCAATAGCGATTTTCGTACGCATAAGTACCCAGTGAACGGTTCATTTAGCTTTATATATTGTTCCGGGTGGGCGTTGTATTGGTTTTTCGGAAGTGTTAGACCTGTAAGAGAAAAATTTAAATGGTTGGGATAGGCCATGGGATGTAGAAATATTTTTTTCACATTTTATTTCCTTGTAAAAACAGGTAAATCAATAGCGATTTTCGTACGCATAAGTACCCAGTGAACAGTTCGTTTAGCTTTATATATTGTTCTGGTGGGGCGTTGTATTGGTTTTTCGGAAGTGTTAGACCTGTAAGAGAAAAATTTAAATGGTTGGGAAAGGCCATGTGATGTAGAAATATTTTTTTCACATTTTATTTCCTTGTAAAAACAGGTAAATCAATAGGGATTTTCGTACGGATAAGTGCCCAGTGAACGGTTCGTTTAGCTTTATATATTGTTCCGGTTGGGCGTTGTATTGGTTTTTTGGAAGTGTTAGATCTGTAAGAGAAAAATTTAAATGGTTGGAAAGGCCATGGGATGTAGAAATATTTTTTTCACATTTTACTTCCTTGTAAAAACAGGTAAATCAATAGGGATTTTCGTACGGATAAGTACCCAGTGAACGGTTCGTTTAGCTTTATATATTGTTCCGGGTGGGCGTTGTATTGGTTTTTCGGAAGTGTTAGACCTGTAAGAGAAATATTTAAATAGTTGGGAAAGGCCATGGGATGTAGAAATATTTTATCACATTTTATTTCCTTGTAAAAACAGGTAAATCAATAGCGATTTTCGTACGGAAAAGTACCCAGTGAACGGTTCGTTTAGCTTTATATATTGTTCCGGTTGGGCGTTGTATTGGTTTTTCGGAAGTGTTAGACCTGTAAGAGAAAAATTAAATGGTTGGGAAAGGCCATGGGATGTAGAAATATTTTTTTCACATTTCATTTCCTTGTAAAAACAGGTAAATCTATAGGGATTTTCGTACGGATAAGTGCCCAGTGCACGGTTCGTTTAGCTTTATATATTGTTCCGGTTGGGCGTTGTAGTGGTTCTTCGGAAGTGTTAGACCTGTAAGAGAAAAATTTAAATGGTTGGGAAAGGCCATGGGATGTAGAAATATTTTTTTCACATTTTATTTCCTTGTAAAAACAGGTAAATCAATAGGGATTTTCGTACGGATAAGTACCCAGTGAACGGTTCATTTAGCTTTATATATTGTTCCGGGTGGGCGTTGTATTGGTTTTTCGGAAGTGTTAGACCTGTAAGAGAAAAATTTAAATGGTTGGGATAGGCCATGGGATGTAGAAATATTTTTTTCACATTTTATTTCCTTGTAAAAACAGGTAAATCAATAGCGATTTTCGTACGCATAAGTACCCAGTGAACAGTTCGTTTAGCTTTATATATTGTTCCGGTTGGGCGTTGTATTGGTTTTTCGGAAGTGTTAGACCTGTAAGAGAAAAATTTAAATGGTTGGGAAAGGCCATGGGATGTAGAAATATTTTTTTCACATTTTATTTCCTTGTAAAAACAGGTAAATCAATAGGGATTTTCGTACGGATAAGTACCCAGTGAACGGTTCATTTAGCTTTATATATTGTTCCGGGTGGGCGTTGTATTGGTTTTTCGGAAGTGTTAGACCTGTAAGAGAAAAATTTAAATGGTTGGGATAGGCCATGGGATGTAGAAATATTTTTTTCACATTTTATTTCCTTGTAAAAACAGGTAAATCAATAGCGATTTTCGTACGCATAAGTACCCAGTGAACAGTTCGTTTAGCTTTATATATTGTTCCGGTTGGGCGTTGTATTGGTTTTTCGGAAGTGTTAGACCTGTAAGAGAAAAATTTAAATGGTTGGGAAAGGCCATGTGATGTAGAAATATTTTTTTCACATTTTATTTCCTTGTAAAAACAGGTAAATCAATAGGGATTTTCGTACGGATAAGTGCCCAGTGAACGGTTCGTTTAGCTTTATATATTGTTCCGGTTGGGCGTTGTATTGGTTTTTTGGAAGTGTTAGACCTGTAAGAGAAAAATTTAAATGGTTGGGAAAGGCCATGGGATGTAGAAATATTTTTTTCACATTTTACTTCCTTGTAAAAACAGGTAAATCAATAGGGATTTTCGTACGGATAAGTACCCAGTGAACGGTTCATTTAGCTTTATATATTGTTCCGGGTGGGCGTTGTATTGGTTTTTCAGAAGTGTTAGACCTGTAAGAGAAAAATTTAAATGGTTGGGATAGGCCATGGGATGTAGAAATATTTTTTTCACATTTTATTTCTTTGTAAAAACAGGTAAATCAATAGCGATTTTCGTACGCATAAGTACCCAGTGAACAGTTCGTTTAGCTTTATATATTGTTCCGGTTGGGCGTTGTATTGGTTTTTCGGAAGTGTTAGAACTGTAAGAGAAAAATTTAAATGGTTGGGAAAGGCCATGTGATGTAGAAATATTTTTTTCACATTTTATTTCCTTGTAAAAACAGGTAAATCAATAGGGATTTTCGTACGGATAAGTGCCCAGTGAACGGTTCGTTTAGCTTTATATATTGTTCCGGTTGGGCGTTGTATTGGTTTTTTGGAAGTGTTAGACCTGTAAGAGAAAAATTTAAATGGTTCGGAAAGGCCATGGGATGTAGAAATATTTTTTTCACATTTTACTTCCTTGTAAAAACAGGTAAATCAATAGGGATTTTCGTACGGATAAGTACCCAGTGAACGGTTCGTTTAGCTTTATATATTGTTCCGGGTGGGCGTTGTATTGGTTTTTCGGAAGTGTTAGACCTGTAAGAGAAATATTTAAATGGTTGGGAAAGGCCATGGGATGTAGAAATATTTTATCACATTTTATTTCCTTGTAAAAACAGGTAAATCAATAGCGATTTTCGTACGCATAAGTACCCAGTGAACGGTTCGTTTAGCTTTATATATTGTTCCGGTTGGGCGTTGTATTGGTTTTTCGGAAGTGTTAGACCTGTAAGAGAAAAATTTACATGGTTGGGAAAGGCCATGGGATGTAGAAATATTTTTTTCACATTTCATTTCCTTGTAAAAACAGGTAAATCTATAGGGATTTTCGTACGGATAAGTGCCCAGTGCACGGTTCGTTTAGCTTTATATATTGTTGCGGTTGGGCGTTGTAGTAGTTCTTCTGAAGTGTTAGACCTGTAAGAGAAAAATTTAAATGGTTGGGAAAGGCCATGGGATGTAGAAATATTTTTTTCACATTTTACTTCCTTGTAAAAACAGGTAAATCAATAGGGATTTTCGTACGGATAAGTACCCAGTGAACGGTTCATTTAGCTTTATATATTGTTCCGGGTGGGCGTTGTATTGGTTTTTCGGAAGTGTTAGACCTGTAAGAGAAAAATTTAAATGGTTGGGATAGGCCATGGGATGTAGAAATATTTTTTTCACATTTTATTTCCTTGTAAAAACAGGTAAATCAATAGCGATTTTCGTACGCATAAGTACCCAGTGAACAGTTCGTTTAGCTTTATATATTGTTCCGGTTGGGCGTTGTATTGGTTTTTCGGAAGTGTTAGACCTGTAAGAGAAAAATTTAAATGGTTGGGAAAGGCCATGTGATGTAGAAATATTTTTTTCACATTTTATTTCCTTCTAAAAACAGGTAAATCAATAGGGATTTTCGTACGGATAAGTGCCCAGTGAACGGTTCGTTTAGCTTTATATATTGTTCCGGTTGGGCGTTGTATTGGTTTTTTGGAAGTGTTAGACCTGTAAGAGAAAAATTTACATGGTTGGGAAAGGCCATGGGATGTAGAAATATTTTTTTCACATTTTATTTCCTTGTAAAAACAGGTAAATCAATAGGGATTTTCGTACGGATAAGTACCCAGTGAACGGTTCATTTAGCTTTATATATTGTTCCGGGTGGGCGTTGTATTGGTTTTTCAGAAGTGTTAGACCTGTAAGAGAAAAATTTAAATGGTTGGGATAGGCCATGGGATGTAGAAATATTTTTTTCACATTTTATTTCTTTGTAAAAACAGGTAAATCAATAGCGATTTTCGTACGCATAAGTACCCAGTGAACAGTTCGTTTAGCTTTATATATTGTTCCGGTTGGGCGTTGTATTGGTTTTTCGGAAGTGTTAGAACTGTAAGAGAAAAATTTAAATGGTTGGGAAAGGCCATGTGATGTAGAAATATTTTTTTCACATTTTATTTCCTTGTAAAAACAGGTAAATCAATAGGGATTTTCGTACGGATAAGTGCCCAGTGAACGGTTCGTTTAGCTTTATATATTGTTCCGGTTGGGCGTTGTATTGGTTTTTTGGAAGTGTTAGACCTGTAAGAGAAAAATTTAAACGGTTCGGAAAGGCCATGGGATGTAGAAATATTTTTTTCACATTTTACTTCCTTGTAAAAACAGGTAAATCAATAGGGATTTTCGTACGGATAAGTACCCAGTGAACGGTTCGTTTAGCTTTATATATTGTTCCGGGTGGGCGTTGTATTGGTTTTTCGGAAGTGTTAGACCTGTAAGAGAAATATTTAAATGGTTGGGAAAGGCCATGGGATGTAGAAATATTTTATCACATTTTATTTCCTTGTAAAAACAGGTAAATCAATAGCGATTTTCGTACGCATAAGTACCCAGTGAACGGTTCGTTTAGCTTTATATATTGTTCCGGTTGGGCGTTGTATTGGTTTTTCGGAAGTGTTAGACCTGTAAGAGAAAAATTTACATGGTTGGGAAAGGCCATGGGATGTAGAAATATTTTTTTCACATTTCATTTCCTTGTAAAAACAGGTAAATCTATAGGGATTTTCGTACGGATAAGTGCCCAGTGCACGGTTCGTTTAGCTTTATATATTGTTGCGGTTGGGCGTTGTAGTGGTTGTTCGGAAGTGTTAGACCTGTAAGAGAAAAATTTAAATGGTTGGGAAAGGCCATGGGATGTAGAAATATTTTTTTCACATTTTACTTCCTTGTAAAAACAGGTAAATCAATAGGGATTTTCGTACGGATAAGTACCCAGTGAACGGTTCATTTAGCTTTATATATTGTTCCGGGTGGGCGTTGTATTGGTTTTTCGGAAGTGTTAGACCTGTAAGAGAAAAATTTAAATGGTTGGGATAGGCCATGGGATGTAGAAATATTTTTTTCACATTTTATTTCCTTGTAAAAACAGGTAAATCAATAGCGATTTTCGTACGCATAAGTACCCAGTGAACGGTTCGTTTAGCTTTATATATTGTTCCGGTTGGGCGTTGTATTGGTTTTTTGGAAGTGTTAGACCTGTAAGAGAAAAATTTACATGGTTGGGAAAGGCCATGGGATGTAGAAATATTTTTTTCACATTTTATTTCCTTGTAAAAACAGGTAAATCAATAGGGATTTTCGTACGGATAAGTACCCAGTGAACGGTTCATTTAGCTTTATATATTGTTCCGGGTGGGCGTTGTATTGGTTTTTCAGAAGTGTTAGACCTGTAAGAGAAAAATTTAAATGGTTGGGATAGGCCATGGGATGTAGAAATATTTTTTTCACATTTTATTTCTTTGTAAAAACAGGTAAATCAATAGCGATTTTCGTACGCATAAGTACCCAGTGAACAGTTCGTTTAGCTTTATATATTGTTCCGGTTGGGCGTTGTATTGGTTTTTCGGAAGTGTTAGAACTGTAAGAGAAAAATTTAAATGGTTGGGAAAGGCCATGTGATGTAGAAATATTTTTTTCACATTTTATTTCCTTGTAAAAACAGGTAAATCAATAGGGATTTTCGTACGGATAAGTGCCCAGTGAACGGTTCGTTTAGCTTTATATATTGTTCCGGTTGGGCGTTGTATTGGTTTTTTGGAAGTGTTAGACCTGTAAGAGAAAAATTTAAATGGTTCGGAAAGGCCATGGGATGTAGAAATATTTTTTTCACATTTTACTTCCTTGTAAAAACAGGTAAATCAATAGGGATTTTCGTACGGATAAGTACCCAGTGAACGGTTCGTTTAGCTTTATATATTGTTCCGGGTGGGCGTTGTATTGGTTTTTCGGAAGTGTTAGACCTGTAAGAGAAATATTTAAATGGTTGGGAAAGCCATGGGATGTAGAAATATTTTATCACATTTTATTTCCTTGTAAAAACAGGTAAATCAATAGCGATTTTCGTACGCATAAGTACCCAGTGAACGGTTCGTTTAGCTTTATATATTGTTCCGGTTGGGCGTTGTATTGGTTTTTCGGAAGTGTTAGACCTGTAAGAGAAAAATTTACATGGTTGGGAAAGGCCATGGGATGTAGAAATATTTTTTTCACATTTCATTTCCTTGTAAAAACAGGTAAATCTATAGGGATTTTCGTACGGATAAGTGCCCAGTGCACGGTTCGTTTAGCTTTATATATTGTTGCGGTTGGGCGTTGTAGTGGTTCTTCGGAAGTGTTAGACCTGTAAGAGAAAAATTTAAATGGTTGGGAAAGGCCATGGGATGTAGAAATATTTTTTTCACATTTTACTTCCTTGTAAAAACAGGTAAATCAATAGGGATTTTCGTACGGATAAGTACCCAGTGAACGGTTCATTTAGCTTTATATATTGTTCCGGGTGGGCGTTGTATTGGTTTTTCGGAAGTGTTAGACCTGTAAGAGAAAAATTTAAATGGTTGGGATAGGCCATGGGATGTAGAAATATTTTTTTCACATTTTATTTCCTTGTAAAAACAGGTAAATCAATAGCGATTTTCGTACGCATAAGTACCCAGTGAACAGTTCGTTTAGCTTTATATATTGTTCCGGTTGGGCGTTGTATTGGTTTTTCGGAAGTGTTAGACCTGTAAGAGAAAAATTTAAATGGTTGGGAAAGGCCATGTGATGTAGAAATATTTTTTTCACATTTTATTTCCTTCTAAAAACAGGTAAATCAATAGGGATTTTCGTACGGATAAGTGCCCAGTGAACGGTTCGTTTAGCTTTATATATTGTTCCGGTTGGGCGTTGTATTGGTTTTTCGGAAGTGTTAGACCTGTAAGAGAAAAATTTACATGGTTGGGAAAGGCCATGGGATGTAGAAATATTTTTTTCACATTTTATTTCCTTGTAAAAACAGGTAAATCAATAGCAATTTTTGTACGCATAAGTACCCAGTGAACGGTTCGTTTAGCTTTATATATTGTTCCGGTTGGGCGTTGTATTGGTTTTTCGGAAGTGTTAGACCTGTAAGAGAAATATTTAAATGGTTGGGAATGGCCATGGGATGTAGAAATATTTTATCACATTTTATTTCCTTGTAAAAACAGGTAAATCAATAGCGATTTTCGTACGCATAAGTACCCAGTGAACGGTTCGTTTAGCTTTATATATTGTTCCGGTTGGGCGTTGTATTGGTTTTTCGGAAGTGTTAGACCTGTAAGAGAAAAATTTACATGGTTGGGAAAGGCCATGGGATGTAGAAATATTTTTTTCACATTTCATTTCCTTGTAAAAACAGGTAAATCTATAGGGATTTTCGTACGGATAAGTGCCCAGTGCACGGTTCGTTTAGCTTTATATATTGTTGCGGTTGGGCGTTGTAGTGGTTCTTCGGAAGTGTTAGACCTGTAAGAGAAAAATTTAAATGGTTGGGAAAGGCCATGGGATGTAGAAATATTTTTTTCACATTTTACTTCCTTGTAAAAACAGGTAAATCAATAGGGATTTTCGTACGGATAAGTACCCAGTGAACGGTTCATTTAGCTTTATATATTGTTCCGGGTGGGCGTTGTATTGGTTTTTCGGAAGTGTTAGACCTGTAAGAGAAAAATTTAAATGGTTGGGATAGGCCATGGGATGTAGAAATATTTTTTTCACATTTTATTTCCTTGTAAAAACAGGTAAATCAATAGCGATTTTCGTACGCATAAGTACCCAGTGAACAGTTCGTTTAGCTTTATATATTGTTCCGGTTGGGCGTTGTATTGGTTTTTCGGAAGTGTTAGACCTGTAAGAGAAAAATTTAAATGGTTGGGAAAGGCCATGTGATGTAGAAATATTTTTTTCACATTTTATTTCCTTCTAAAAACAGGTAAATCAATAGGGATTTTCGTACGGATAAGTGCCCAGTGAACGGTTCGTTTAGCTTTATGTATTGTTCCGGTTGGGCGTTGTATTGGTTTTTTGGAAGTGTTAGACCTGTAAGAGAAAAATTTACATGGTTGGGAAAGGCCATGGGATGTAGAAATATTTTTTTCACATTTTATTTCCTTGTAAAAACAGGTAAATCAATAGCAATTTTTGTACGCATAAGTACCCAGTGAACGGTTCGTTTAGCTTTATATATTGTTCCGGTTGGGCGTTGTATTGGTTTTTCGGAAGTGTTAGACCTGTAAGAGAAAAATTTAAATGGTTGGGAAAGGCCATGGGATGTAGAAATATTTTTTTCACATTTTATTTCCTTGTAAAAACAGGTAAATCTATAGGGATTTTCGTACGGATAAGTGCCCAGTGAACGGTTCGTTTAGCTTTATATATTGTTCCGGATGGGCGTTGTATTGGTTTTTCGGAAGTGTTAGACTTGTAAGAGAAAAATTTAAATGGTTGGGAAAGGCCATGGGATGTAGAAATATTTTTTTCACATTTTACTTCCTTGTAAAAACAGGTAAATCAATAGGGATTTTCGTACGGATAAGTACCCAGTGAACGGTTCATTTAGCTTTATATATTGTTCCGGGTGGGCGTTGTATTGGTTTTTCGGAAGTGTTAGCCCTGTAAGAGAAAAATTTAAATGGTTGGGATAGGCCATGGGATGTAGAAATATTTTTTTCACATTTTATTTCCTTGTAAAAACAGGTAAATCAATAGCGATTTTCGTACGCATAAGTACCCAGTGAACAGTTCGTTTAGCTTTATATATTGTTCCGGTTGGGCGTTGTATTGGTTTTTCGGAAGTGTTAGACCTGTAAGAGAAAAATTTACATGGTTGGGAAAGGCCATGGGAAGTAGAAATATTTTTTTCACATTTTATTTCCTTGTAAAAACAGGTAAATCAATAGCAATTTTTGTACGCATAAGTACCCAGTGAACGGTTCGTTTAGCTTTATATATTGTTCCGGTTGGGCGTTGTATTGGTTTTTCGGAAGTGTTAGACCTGTAAGAGAAAAATTTAAATGGTTGGGAAAGGCCATGGGATGTAGAAATATTTTTTTCACATTTTATTTCCTTGTAAAAACAGGTAAATCTATAGGGATTTTCGTACGGATAAGTGCCCAGTGAACGGTTCGTTTAGCTTTATATATTGTTCCGGATGGGCGTTGTATTGGTTTTTCGGAAGTGTTAGACCTGTAAGAGAAAAATTTAAATGGTTGGGAAAGGCCATGGGATGTAGAAATATTTTTTTCACATTTTACTTCCTTGTAAAAACAGGTAAATCAATAGGGATTTTCGTACGGATAAGTACCCAGTGAACGGTTCGTTTAGCTTTATATATTGTTCCGGTTGGGCGTTGTATTGGTTTTTCGGAAGTGTTAGACCTGTAAGAGAAAAATTTAAATGGTTGGGAAAGGCCATGTGATGTAGAAATATTTTTTTCACATTTTATTTCCTTGTAAAAACAGGTAAATCAATAGGGATTTTCGTACGGATAAGTGCCCAGTGAACGGTTCGTTTAGCTTTATATATTGTTCCGGTTGGGCGTTGTATTGGTTTTACGGAAGTGTTAGACTTGTAAGAGAAAAATTTAAATGGTTGGGAAAGGCCATGGGATGTAGAAATATTGTTTTCACATCTTATTTCCTTGTAAAAACAGGTCAATCAATAGGGATTTTCGTACATATAAGTACCCAGTGAACCGTTCGTTTAGCTTTATATATTGTTCCGGGTGGGCGTTGTATTGGTTTTTCGGAAGTGTTAGCCCTGTAAGAGAAAAATTTAAATGGTTGGGAAAGGCCATGGGATGTAGAAATATTTTTTTCACATTTTATTTCCTTGTAAAAACAGGTAAATCAATAGGGATTTTCGTACGTATAAGTACCCAGTGAATGGTTCGTTTAGCTTTATATATTGTTCCGGGTGGGCGTTGTATTGGTTTTACGGAAGTGTTAGACCTGTAAGAGAAAAATTTAAATGGTTGGGAAAGTCCATGGGATGCAGAAATATTTTTTCACATTTTATATCCTTGTAAAAACAGGTAAAACTATAGGGATTATCGTACGGATAAGTACCCAGTGAACGGTTCGTTTAGCTTTATATATTGTTCCGGGTGGGCGTTGTATTGGTTTTTCAGAAGTGTTAGACTTGTAAGAGAAAAATTTAAATGGTTGGGAAAGGCCATGGGATGTAGAAATATTTTTTTCACATTTTATTTCCTTGTAAAAACAGGTAAATCAATAGGGATTTTTGTACGGATAAGTACCCATTGAACGGTTCGTTTAGCTTTATATATTGTTTCGGGTGGGCGTTGTATTGGTTTTTCGGAAGTGTTAGACCTGTAAGAGAAAAATTTAAATGGTTGGGAAAGGCCATGGGATGTAGAAATATTATTTTCACATTTTATTTCCTTGTAAAAACAGGTAAATCAATAGGGATTTTCGTACGGAAAAGTACCCAGTGAACGGTTCGTTTAGCTTTATATATTGTTCCGGGTGTGTGTTGTATTGGTTTTTCGGAAGTGTTATACCTGTAAGAGAAAAATTTAAATGGTTGGGAAAGGCCATGGTATGTAGAAATATTTTTTTCACATTTTATTTCCTTGTAAACACAGGTAAATCTATAGGGATTTTCGTACGGATAAGTACCCAGTGAACGGTTCGTTTAGCTTTATATATTGTTCCTGGTGGGCGTTGTATTGGTTTTCGGAAGTGTTAGACTTGTAAGAGAAAGATTTAAATGGTTGGAAAAGGCCATGGGATGTAGAAATATTGTTTTCACATCTTATTTCCTTGTAAAAACAGGTCAATCAATAGGGATTTTCGTACATATAAGTACCCAGTGAACCGTTCGTTTAGCTTTATATATTCCGGTTGGGCGTTGTATTGGTTTTTCGGAAGTGTTAGACCTGTAAGAGAAAAATTTACATGGTTGGGAAAGGCCATGGGATGTAGAAATATTTTTTTCACATTTCATTTCCTTGTAAAAACAGGTAAATCTATAGGGATTTTCGTACGGATAAGTGCCCAGTGCACGGTTCGTTTAGCTTTATATATTGTTGCGGTTGGGCGTTGTAGTGGTTCTTCGGAAGTGTTAGACCTGTAAGAGAAAAATTTAAATGGTTGGGAAAGGCCACGGGATGTAGAAATATTTTTTTCACATTTTACTTCCTTGTAAAAACAGGTAAATCAATAGGGATTTTCGTACGGATAAGTACCCAGTGAACAGTTCGTTTAGCTTTATATATTGTTCCGATTGGGCGTTGTATTGGTTTTTCGGAAGTGTTAGACCTGTAAGAGAAAAATTTAAATGGTTGGGAAAGGCCATGTGATGTAGAAATATTTTTTTCACATTTTATTTCCTTCTAAAAACAGGTAAATCAATAGGGATTTTCGTACGGATAAGTGCCCAGTGAACGGTTCGTTTAGCTTTATATATTGTTCCGGTTGGGCGTTGTATTGGTTTTTTGGAAGTGTTAGACCTGTAAGAGAAAAATTTACATGGTTGGGAAAGGCCATGGGATGTAGAAATATTTTTTTCACATTTTATTTCCTTGTAAAAACAGGTAAATCAATAGCAATTTTTGTACGCATAAGTACCCAGTGAACGGTTCGTTTAGCTTTATATATTGTTCCGGTTGGGCGTTGTATTGGTTTTTCGGAAGTGTTAGACCTGTAAGAGAAAAATTTAAATAGTTGGGAAAGGCCATGGGATGTAGAAATATTTTTTTCACATTTTATTTCCTTGTAAAAACAGGTAAATCTATAGGGATTTTCGTACGGATAAGTGCCCAGTGAACGGTTCGTTTAGCTTTATATATTGTTCCGGATGGGCGTTGTATTGGTTTTTCGGAAGTGTTAGACCTGTAAGAGAAAAATTTAAATGGTTGGGAAAGGCCATGGGATGTAGAAATATTTTTTTCACATTTTACTTCCTTGTAAAAACAGGTAAATCAATAGGGATTTTCGTACGGATAAGTACCCAGTGAACGGTTCATTTAGCTTTATATATTGTTCCGGGTGGGCGTTGTATTGGTTTTTCGGAAGTGTTAGCCCTGTAAGAGAAAAATTTAAATGGTTGGGATAGGCCATGGGATGTAGAAATATTTTTTTCACATTTTATTTCCTTGTAAAAACAGGTAAATCAATAGCGATTTTCGTACGCATAAGTACCCAGTGAACAGTTCGTTTAGCTTTATATATTGTTCCGGTTGGGCGTTGTATTGGTTTTTCGGAAGTGTTAGACCTGTAAGAGAAAAATTTACATGGTTGGGAAAGGCCATGGGATGTAGAAATATTTTTTTCACATTTTATTTCCTTGTAAAAACAGGTAAATCAATAGCAATTTTTGTACGCATAAGTACCCAGTGAACGGTTCGTTTAGCTTTATATATTGTTCCGGTTGGGCGTTGTATTGGTTTTTCGGAAGTGTTAGACCTGTAAGAGAAAAATTTAAATGGTTGGGAAAGGCCATGGGATGTAGAAATATTTTTTTCACATTTTATTTCCTTGTAAAAACAGGTAAATCTATAGGGATTTTCGTACGGATAAGTGCCCAGTGAACGGTTCGTTTAGCTTTATATATTGTTCCGGATGGGCGTTGTATTGGTTTTTCGGAAGTGTTAGACCTGTAAGAGAAAAATTTAAATGGTTGGGAAAGGCCATGGGATGTAGAAATATTTTTTTCACATTTTATTTCCTTGTAAACACAGGTAAATCTATAGGGATTTTCGTACGGATAAGTACCCAGTGAACGGTTCGTTTAGCTTTATATATTGTTCCTGGTGGGCGTTGTATTGGTTTTCGGAAGTGTTAGACTTGTAAGAGAAAGATTTAAATGGTTGGAAAAGGCCATGGGATGTAGAAATATTGTTTTCACATCTTATTTCCTTGTAAAAACAGGTCAATCAATAGGGATTTTCGTACATATAAGTACCCAGTGAACCGTTCGTTTAGCTTTATATATTCCGGTTGGGCGTTGTATTGGTTTTTCGGAAGTGTTAGACCTGTAAGAGAAAAATTTACATGGTTGGGAAAGGCCATGGGATGTAGAAATATTTTTTTCACATTTCATTTCCTTGTAAAAACAGGTAAATCTATAGGGATTTTCGTACGGATAAGTGCCCAGTGCACGGTTCGTTTAGCTTTATATATTGTTGCGGTTGGGCGTTGTAGTGGTTCTTCGGAAGTTTTAGACCTGTAAGAGAAAAATTTAAATGGTTGGGAAAGGCCACGGGATGTAGAAATATTTTTTTCACATTTTACTTCCTTGTAAAAACAGGTAAATCAATAGGGATTTTCGTACGGATAAGTACCCAGTGAACAGTTCGTTTAGCTTTATATATTGTTCCGATTGGGCGTTGTATTGGTTTTTCGGAAGTGTTAGACCTGTAAGAGAAAAATTTAAATGGTTGGGAAAGGCCATGTGATGTAGAAATATTTTTTTCACATTTTATTTCCTTCTAAAAACAGGTAAATTAATAGGGATTTTCGTACGGATAAGTGCCCAGTGAACGGTTCGTTTAGCTTTATATATTGTTCCGGTTGGGCGTTGTATTGGTTTTTTGGAAGTGTTAGACCTGTAAGAGAAAAATTTACATGGTTGGGAAAGGCCATGGGATGTAGAAATATTTTTTTCACATTTTATTTCCTTGTAAAAACAGGTAAATCAATAGCAATTTTTGTACGCATAAGTACCCAGTGAACGGTTCGTTTAGCTTTATATATTGTTCCGGTTGGGCGTTGTATTGGTTTTTCGGAAGTGTTAGACCTGTAAGAGAAAAATTTAAATGGTTGGGAAAGGCCATGGGATGTAGAAATATTTTTTTCACATTTTATTTCCTTGTAAAAACAGGTAAATCTATAGGGATTTTCGTACGGATAAGTGCCCAGTGAACGGTTCGTTTAGCTTTATATATTGTTCCGGATGGGCGTTGTATTGGTTTTTCGGAAGTGTTAGACCTGTAAGAGAAAAATTTAAATGGTTGGGAAAGGCCATGGGATGTAGAAATATTTTTTTCACATTTTACTTCCTTGTAAAAACAGGTAAATCAATAGGGATTTTCGTACGGATAAGTACCCAGTGAACGGTTCATTTAGCTTTATATATTGTTCCGGGTGGGCGTTGTATTGGTTTTTCGGAAGTGTTAGCCCTGTAAGAGAAAAATTTAAATGGTTGGGATAGGCCATGGGATGTAGAAATATTTTTTTCACATTTTATTTCCTTGTAAAAACAGGTAAATCAATAGCGATTTTCGTACGCATAAGTACCCAGGGAACAGTTCGTTTAGCTTTATATATTGTTCCGGTTGGGCGTTGTATTGGTTTTTCGGAAGTGTTAGACCTGTAAGAGAAAAATTTACATGGTTGGGAAAGGCCATGGGATGTAGAAATATTTTTTTCACATTTTATTTCCTTGTAAAAACAGGTAAATCAATAGCAATTTTTGTACGCATAAGTACCCAGTGAACGGTTCGTTTAGCTTTATATATTGTTCCGGTTGGGCGTTGTATTGGTTTTTCGGAAGTGTTAGACCTGTAAGAGAAAAATTTAAATGGTTGGGAAAGGCCATGGGATGTAGAAATATTTTTTTCACATTTTATTTCCTTGTAAAAACAGGTAAATCTATAGGGATTTTCGTACGGATAAGTGCCCAGTGAACGGTTCGTTTAGCTTTATATATTGTTCCGGATGGGCGTTGTATTGGTTTTTCGGAAGTGTTAGACCTGTAAGAGAAAAATTTAAATGGTTGGGAAAGGCCATGGGATGTAGAAATATTTTTTTCACATTTTACTTCCTTGTAAAAACAGGTAAATCAATAGGGATTTTCGTACGGATAAGTACCCAATGAACGGTTCATTTAGCTTTATATATTGTTCCGGGTGGGCGTTGTATTGGTTTTTCGGAAGTGTTAGACCTGTAAGAGAAAAATTTAAATGGTTGGGATAGGCCATAGGATGTAGAAATATTTTTTTCACATTTTATTTCCTTGTAAAAACAGGTAAATCAATAGCGATTTTCGTACGCATAAGTACCCAGTGAACGGTTCGTTTAGCTTTATATATTGTTCCGGTTGGGCGTTGTATTGGTTTTTCGGAAGTGTTAGACCTGTAAGAGAAAAATTTAAATGGTTGGGAAAGGCCATGTGATGTAGAAATATTTTTTTCACATTTTATTTCCTTGTAAAAACAGGTAAATCAATAGGGATTTTCGTACGGATAAGTGCCCAGTGAACGGTTCGTTTAGCTTTATATATTGTTCCGGTTGGGCGTTGTATTGGTTTTACGGAAGTGTTAGACTTGTAAGAGAAAAATTTAAATGGTTGGGAAAGGCCATGGGATGTAGAAATATTGTTTTCACATCTTATTTCCTTGTAAACACAGGTAAATCTATAGGGATTTTCGTACGGATAAGTACCCAGTGAACGGTTCGTTTAGCTTTATATATTGTTCCTGGTGGGCGTTGTATTGGTTTTCGGAAGTGTTAGACTTGTAAGAGAAAGATTTAAATGGTTGGAAAAGGCCATGGGATGTAGAAATATTGTTTTCACATCTTATTTCCTTGTAAAAACAGGTCAATCAATAGGGATTTTCGTACATATAAGTACCCAGTGAACCGTTCGTTTAGCTTTATATATTCCGGTTGGGCGTTGTATTGGTTTTTCGGAAGTGTTAGACCTGTAAGAGAAAAATTAAATGGTTGGGAAAGGCCATGGGATGTAGAAATATTTTTTTCACATTTCATTTCCTTGTAAAAACAGGTAAATCTATAGGGATTTTCGTACGGATAAGTGCCCAGTGCACGGTTCGTTTAGCTTTATATATTGTTGCGGTTGGGCGTTGTAGTGGTTCTTCGGAAGTGTTAGACCTGTAAGAGAAAAATTTAAATGGTTGGGAAAGGCCACGGGATGTAGAAATATTTTTTTCACATTTTACTTCCTTGTAAAAACAGGTAAATCAATAGGGATTTTCGTACGGATAAGTACCCAGTGAACAGTTCGTTTAGCTTTATATATTGTTCCGATTGGGCGTTGTATTGGTTTTTCGGAAGTGTTAGACCTGTAAGAGAAAAATTTAAATGGTTGGGAAAGGCCATGTGATGTAGAAATATTTTTTTCACATTTTATTTCCTTCTAAAAACAGGTAAATCAATAGGGATTTTCGTACGGATAAGTGCCCAGTGAACGGTTCGTTTAGCTTTATATATTGTTCCGGTTGGGCGTTGTATTGGTTTTTTGGAAGTGTTAGACCTGTAAGAGAAAAATTTACATGGTTGGGAAAGGCCATGGGATGTAGAAATATTTTTTTCACATTTTATTTCCTTGTAAAAACAGGTAAATCAATAGCAATTTTTGTACGCATAAGTACCCAGTGAACGGTTCGTTTAGCTTTATATATTGTTCCGGTTGGGCGTTGTATTGGTTTTTCGGAAGTGTTAGACCTGTAAGAGAAAAATTTAAATGGTTGGGAAAGGCCATGGGATGTAGAAATATTTTTTTCACATTTTATTTCCTTGTAAAAACAGGTAAATCTATAGGGATTTTCGTACGGATAAGTGCCCAGTGAACGGTTCGTTTAGCTTTATATATTGTTCCGGATGGGCGTTGTATTGGTTTTTCGGAAGTGTTAGACCTGTAAGAGAAAAATTTAAATGGTTGGGAAAGGCCATGGGATGTAGAAATATTTTTTTCACATTTTACTTCCTTGTAAAAACAGGTAAATCAATAGGGATTTTCGTACGGATAAGTACCCAGTGAACGGTTCATTTAGCTTTATATATTGTTCCGGGTGGGCGTTGTATTGGTTTTTCGGAAGTGTTAGCCCTGTAAGAGAAAAATTTAAATGGTTGGGATAGGCCATGGGATGTAGAAATATTTTTTTCACATTTTATTTCCTTGTAAAAACAGGTAAATCAATAGCGATTTTCGTACGCATAAGTACCCAGGGAACAGTTCGTTTAGCTTTATATATTGTTCCGGTTGGGCGTTGTATTGGTTTTTCGGAAGTGTTAGACCTGTAAGAGAAAAATTTACATGGTTGGGAAAGGCCATGGGATGTAGAAATATTTTTTTCACATTTTATTTCCTTGTAAAAACAGGTAAATCAATAGCAATTTTTGTACGCATAAGTACCCAGTGAACGGTTCGTTTAGCTTTATATATTGTTCCGGTTGGGCGTTGTATTGGTTTTTCGGAAGTGTTAGACCTGTAAGAGAAAAATTTAAATGGTTGGGAAAGGCCATGGGATGTAGAAATATTTTTTTCACATTTTATTTCCTTGTAAAAACAGGTAAATCTATAGGGATTTTCGTACGGATAAGTGCCCAGTGAACGGTTCGTTTAGCTTTATATATTGTTCCGGATGGGCGTTGTATTGGTTTTTCGGAAGTGTTAGACCTGTAAGAGAAAAATTTAAATGGTTGGGAAAGGCCATGGGATGTAGAAATATTTTTTTCACATTTTACTTCCTTGTAAAAACAGGTAAATCAATAGGGATTTTCGTACGGATAAGTACCCAGTGAACGGTTCATTTAGCTTTATATATTGTTCCGGGTGGGCGTTGTATTGGTTTTTCGGAAGTGTTAGACCTGTAAGAGAAAAATTTAAATGGTTGGGATAGGCCATAGGATGTAGAAATATTTTTTTCACATTTTATTTCCTTGTAAAAACAGGTAAATCAATAGCGATTTTCGTACGCATAAGTACCCAGTGAACGGTTCGTTTAGCTTTATATATTGTTCCGGTTGGGCGTTGTATTGGTTTTTCGGAAGTGTTAGACCTGTAAGAGAAAAATTTAAATGGTTGGGAAAGGCCATGTGATGTAGAAATATTTTTTTCACATTTTATTTCCTTGTAAAAACAGGTAAATCAATAGGGATTTTCGTACGGATAAGTGCCCAGTGAACGGTTCGTTTAGCTTTATATATTGTTCCGGTTGGGCGTTGTATTGGTTTTACGGAAGTGTTAGACTTGTAAGAGAAAAATTTAAATGGTTGGGAAAGGCCATGGGATGTAGAAATATTGTTTTCACATCTTATTTCCTTGTAAAAACAGGTCAATCAATAGGGATTTTCGTACATATAAGTACCCAGTGAACCGTTCGTTTAGCTTTATATATTGTTCCGGGTGGGCGTTGTATTGGTTTTTCGGAAGTGTTAGCCCTGTAAGAGAAAAATTTAAATGGTTGGGAAAGGCCATGGGATGTAGAAATATTTTTTTCACATTTTATTTCCTTGTAAAAACAGGTAAATCAATAGGGATTTTCGTACGTATAAGTACCCAGTGAATGGTTCGTTTAGCTTTATATATTGTTCCGGGTGGGCGTTGTATTGGTTTTACGGAAGTGTTAGACCTGTAAGAGAAAAATTTAAATGGTTGGGAAAGTCCATGGGATGCAGAAATATTTTTTCACATTTTATATCCTTGTAAAAACAGGTAAAACTATAGGGATTATCGTACGGATAAGTACCCAGTGAACGGTTCGTTTAGCTTTATATATTGTTCCGGGTGGGCGTTGTATTGGTTTTTCAGAAGTGTTAGACTTGTAAGAGAAAAATTTAAATGGTTGGGAAAGGCCATGGGATGTAGAAATATTTTTTTCACCTTTTATTTCCTTGTAAAAACAGGTAAATCAATAGGGATTTTTGTACGGATAAGTACCCATTGAATGGTTCGTTTAGCTTTATATATTGTTTCGGGTGGGCGTTGTATTGGTTTTTCGGAAGTGTGAGACCTGTAAGAGAAAAATTTAAATGGTTGGGAAAGGCCATGGGATGTAGAAATATTATTTTCACATTTTATTTCCTTGTAAAAACAGGTAAATCAATAGGGATTTTCGTACGGAAAAGTACCCAGTGAACGGTTCGTTTAGCTTTATATATTGTTCCGGGTGTGTGTTGTATTGGTTTTTCGGAAGTGTTATACCTGTAAGAGAAAAATTTAAATGGTTGGGAAAGGCCATGGTATGTAGAAATATTTTTTTCACATTTTATTTCCTTGTAAACACAGGTAAATCTATAGGGATTTTCGTACGGATAAGTACCCAGTGAACGGTTCGTTTAGCTTTATATATTGTTCCTGGTGGGCGTTGTATTGGTTTTCGGAAGTGTTAGACCTGTAAGAGAAAAATTTAAATGGTTGGGATAGGCCATGGGATGTAGAAATATTTTTTTCACATTTTATTTCCTTGTAAAAACAGGTAAATCAATAGCGATTTTCGTACGCATAAGTACCCAGTGAACAGTTCGTTTAGCTTTATATATTGTTCCGGTTGGGCGTTGTATTGGTTTTTCGGAAGTGTTAGACCTGTAAGAGAAAAATTTACATGGTTGGGAAAGGCCATGGGATGTAGAAATATTTTTTTCACATTTTATTTCCTTGTAAAAACAGGTAAATCAATAGCAATTTTTGTACGCATAAGTACCCAGTGAACGGTTCGTTTAGCTTTATATATTGTTCCGGTTGGGCGTTGTATTGGTTTTTCGGAAGTGTTAGACCTGTAAGAGAAAAATTTAAATGGTTGGGAAAGGCCATGGGATGTAGAAATATTTTTTTCACATTTTATTTCCTTGTAAAAACAGGTAAATCTATAGGGATTTTCGTACGGATAAGTGCCCAGTGAACGGTTCGTTTAGCTTTATATATTGTTTCGGATGGGCGTTGTATTGGTTTTTCGGAAGTGTTAGACCTGTAAGAGAAAAATTTAAATGGTTGGGAAAGGCCATGGGATGTAGAAATATTTTTTTCACATTTTATTTCCTTGTAAACACAGGTAAATCTATAGGGATTTTCGTACGGATAAGTACCCAGTGAACGGTTCGTTTAGCTTTATATATTGTTCCTGGTGGGCGTTGTATTGGTTTTCGGAAGTGTTAGACTTGTAAGAGAAAGATTTAAATGGTTGGAAAAGGCCATGGGATGTAGAAATATTGTTTTCACATCTTATTTCCTTGTAAAAACAGGTAAATCAATAGCGATTTTCGTACGCATAAGTACCCAGGGAACAGTTCGTTTAGCTTTATATATTGTTCCGGTTGGGCGTTGTATTGGTTTTTCGGAAGTGTTAGACCTGTAAGAGAAAAATTTACATGGTTGGGAAAGGCCATGGGATGTAGAAATATTTTTTTCACATTTTACTTCCTTGTAAAAACAGGTAAATCAATAGGGATTTTCGTACGGATAAGTACCCAGTGAACAGTTCGTTTAGCTTTATATATTGTTCCGATTGGGCGTTGTATTGGTTTTTCGGATGTGTTAGACCTGTAAGAGAAAAATTTAAATGGTTGGGAAAGGCCATGTGATGTAGAAATATTTTTTTCACATTTTATTTCCTTCTAAAAACAGGTAAATCAATAGGGATTTTCGTACGGATAAGTGCCCAGTGAACGGTTCGTTTAGCTTTATATATTGTTCCGGTTGGGCGTTGTATTGGTTTTTTGGAAGTGTTAGACCTGTAAGAGAAAAATTTACATGGTTGGGAAAGGCCATGGGATGTAGAAATATTTTTTTCACATTTTATTTCCTTGTAAAAACAGGTAAATCAATAGCAATTTTTGTACGCATAAGTACCCAGTGAACGGTTCGTTTAGCTTTATATATTGTTCCGGTTGGGCGTTGTATTGGTTTTTCGGAAGTGTTAGACCTGTAAGAGAAAAATTTAAATGGTTGGGAAAGGCCATGGGATGTAGAAATATTTTTTTCACATTTTATTTCCTTGTAAAAACAGGAAAATCTATAGGGATTTTCGTACGGATAAGTGCCCAGTGAACGGTTCGTTTAGCTTTATATATTGTTCCGGATGGGCGTTGTATTGGTTTTTCGGAAGTGTTAGACCTGTAAGAGAAAAATTTAAATGGTTGGGAAAGGCCATGGGATGTAGAAATATTTTTTTCACATTTTACTTCCTTGTAAAAACAGGTAAATCAATAGGGATTTTCGTACGGATAAGTACCCAGTGAACGGTTCATTTAGCTTTATATATTGTTCCGGGTGGGCGTTGTATTGGTTTTTCGGAAGTGTTAGCCCTGTAAGAGAAAAATTTAAATGGTTGGGATAGGCCATGGGATGTAGAAATATTTTTTTCACATTTTATTTCCTTGTAAAAACAGGTAAATCAATAGCGATTTTCGTACGCATAAGTACCCAGGGAACAGTTCGTTTAGCTTTATATATTGTTCCGGTTGGGCGTTGTATTGGTTTTTCGGAAGTGTTAGACCTGTAAGAGAAAAATTTACATGGTTGGGAAAGGCCATGGGATGTAGAAATATTTTTTTCACATTTTATTTCCTTGTAAAAACAGGTAAATCAATAGCAATTTTTGTACGCATAAGTACCCAGTGAACGGTTCGTTTAGCTTTATATATTGTTCCGGTTGGGCGTTGTATTGGTTTTTCGGAAGTGTTAGACCTGTAAGAGAAAAATTTAAATGGTTGGGAAAGGCCATGGGATGTAGAAATATTTTTTTCACATTTTATTTCCTTGTAAAAACAGGTAAATCTATAGGGATTTTCGTACGGATAAGTGCCCAGTGAACGGTTCGTTTAGCTTTATATATTGTTCCGGATGGGCGTTGTATTGGTTTTTCGGAAGTGTTAGACCTGTAAGAGAAAAATTTAAATGGTTGGGAAAGGCCATGGGATGTAGAAATATTTTTTTCACATTTTACTTCCTTGTAAAAACAGGTAAATCAATAGGGATTTTCGTACGGATAAGTGCCCAGTGAACGGTTCGTTTAGCTTTATATATTGTTCCGGATGGGCGTTGTATTGGTTTTTCGGAAGTGTTAGACCTGTAAGAGAAAAATTTAAATGGTTGGGAAAGGCCATGGGATGTAGAAATATTTTTTTCACATTTTACTTCCTTGTAAAAACAGGTAAATCAATAGGGATTTTCGTACGGATAAGTACCCAGTGAACGGTTCATTTAGCTTTATATATTGTTCCGGGTGGGCGTTGTATTGGTTTTTCGGAAGTGTTAGCCCTGTAAGAGAAAAATTTAAATGGTTGGGATAGGCCATGGGATGTAGAAATATTTTTTTCACATTTTATTTCCTTGTAAAAACAGGTAAATCAATAGCGATTTTCGTACGCATAAGTACCCAGGGAACAGTTCGTTTAGCTTTATATATTGTTCCGGTTGTGCGTTGTATTGGTTTTTCGGAAGTGTTAGACCTGTAAGAGAAAAATTTACATGGTTGGGAAAGGCCATGGGATGTAGAAATATTTTTTTCACATTTTATTTCCTTGTAAAAACAGGTAAATCAATAGCAATTTTTGTACGCATAAGTACCCAGTGAACGGTTCGTTTAGCTTTATATATTGTTCCGGTTGGGCGTTGTATTGGTTTTTCGGAAGTGTTAGACCTGTAAGAGAAAAATTTAAATGGTTGGGAAAGGCCATGGGATGTAGAAATATTTTTTTCACATTTTATTTCCTTGTAAAAACAGGTAAATCTATAGGGATTTTCGTACGGATAAGTGCCCAGTGAACGGTTCGTTTAGCTTTATATATTGTTCCGGATGGGCGTTGTATTGGTTTTTCGGAAGTGTTAGACCTGTAAGAGAAAAATTTAAATGGTTGGGAAAGGCCATGGGATGTAGAAATATTTTTTTCACATTTTACTTCCTTGTAAAAACAGGTAAATCAATAGGGATTTTCGTACGGATAAGTACCCAGTGAACGGTTCATTTAGCTTTATATATTGTTCCGGGTGGGCGTTGTATTGGTTTTTCGGAAGTGTTAGACCTGTAAGAGAAAAATTTAAATGGTTGGGATAGGCCATAGGATGTAGAAATATTTTTTTCACATTTTATTTCCTTGTAAAAACAGGTAAATCAATAGCGATTTTCGTACGCATAAGTACCCAGTGAACGGTTCGTTTAGCTTTATATATTGTTCCGGTTGGGCGTTGTATTGGTTTTTCGGAAGTGTTAGACCTGTAAGAGAAAAATTTAAATGGTTGGGAAAGGCCATGTGATGTAGAAATATTTTTTTCACATTTTATTTCCTTGTAAAAACAGGTAAATCAATAGGGATTTTCGTACGGATAAGTGCCCAGTGAACGGTTCGTTTAGCTTTATATATTGTTCCGGTTGGGCGTTGTATTGGTTTTACGGAAGTGTTAGACTTGTAAGAGAAAAATTTAAATGGTTGGGAAAGGCCATGGGATGTAGAAATATTGTTTTCACATCTTATTTCCTTGTAAAAACAGGTCAATCAATAGGGATTTTCGTACATATAAGTACCCAGTGAACCGTTCGTTTAGCTTTATATATTGTTCCGGGTGGGCGTTGTATTGGTTTTTCGGAAGTGTTAGCCCTGTAAGAGAAAAATTTAAATGGTTGGGAAAGGCCATGGGATGTAGAAATATTTTTTTCACATTTTATTTCCTTGTAAAAACAGGTAAATCAATAGGGATTTTCGTACGTATAAGTACCCAGTGAATGGTTCGTTTAGCTTTATATATTGTTCCGGGTGGGCGTTGTATTGGTTTTACGGAAGTGTTAGACCTGTAAGAGAAAAATTTAAATGGTTGGGAAAGTCCATGGGATGCAGAAATATTTTTTCACATTTTATATCCTTGTAAAAACAGGTAAAACTATAGGGATTATCGTACGGATAAGTACCCAGTGAACGGTTCGTTTAGCTTTATATATTGTTCCGGGTGGGCGTTGTATTGGTTTTTCAGAAGTGTTAGACTTGTAAGAGAAAAATTTAAATGGTTGGGAAAGGCCATGGGATGTAGAAATATTTTTTTCACATTTTATTTCCTTGTAAAAACAGGTAAATCAATAGGGATTTTTGTACGGATAAGTACCCATTGAACGGTTCGTTTAGCTTTATATATTGTTTCGGGTGGGCGTTGTATTGGTTTTTCGGAAGTGTGAGACCTGTAAGAGAAAAATTTAAATGGTTGGGAAAGGCCATGGGATGTAGAAATATTATTTTCACATTTTATTTCCTTGTAAAAACAGGTAAATCAATAGGGATTTTCGTACGGAAAAGTACCCAGTGAACGGTTCGTTTAGCTTTATATATTGTTCCGGGTGTGTGTTGTATTGGTTTTTCGGAAGTGTTATACCTGTAAGAGAAAAATTTAAATGGTTGGGAAAGGCCATGGTATGTAGAAATATTTTTTTCACATTTTATTTCCTTGTAAACACAGGTAAATCTATAGGGATTTTCGTACGGATAAGTACCCAGTGAACGGTTCGTTTAGCTTTATATATTGTTCCTGGTGGGCGTTGTATTGGTTTTCGGAAGTGTTAGACTTGTAAGAGAAAGATTTAAATGGTTGGAAAAGGCCATGGGATGTAGAAATATTGTTTTCACATCTTATTTCCTTGTAAAAACAGGTCAATCAATAGGGATTTTCGTACATATAAGTACCCAGTGAACCGTTCGTTTAGCTTTATATATTCCGGTTGGGTGTTGTATTGGTTTTTCGGAAGTGTTAGACCTGTAAGAGAAAAATTTACATGGTTGGGAAAGGCCATGGGATGTAGAAATATTTTTTTCACATTTCATTTCCTTGTAAAAACAGGTAAATCTATAGGGATTTTCGTACGGATAAGTGCCCAGTGCACGGTTCGTTTAGCTTTATATATTGTTGCGGTTGGGCGTTGTAGTGGTTCTTCGGAAGTGTTAGACCTGTAAGAGAAAAATTTAAATGGTTGGGAAAGGCCATGGGATGTAGAAATATTTTTTTCACATTTTACTTCCTTGTAAAAACAGGTAAATCAATAGGGATTTTCGTACGGATAAGTACCCAGTGAACGGTTCCTTTAGCTTTATATATTGTTCCGGGTGGGCGTTGTATTGGTTTTTCGGAAGTGTTAGACCTGTAAGAGAAAAATTTAAATGGTTGGGATAGGCCATGGGATGTAGAAATATTTTTTTCACATTTTATTTCCTTGTAAAAACAGGTAAATCAATAGCGATTTTCGTACGCATAAGTACCCAGTGAACAGTTCGTTTAGCTTTATATATTGTTCCGATTGGGCGTTGTATTGGTTTTTCGGAAGTGTTAGACCTGTAAGAGAAAAATTTAAATGGTTGGGAAAGGCCATGTGATGTAGAAATATTTTTTTCACATTTTATTTCCTTCTAAAAACAGGTAAATCAATAGGGATTTTCGTACGGATAAGTGCCCAGTGAACGGTTCGTTTAGCTTTATATATTGTTCCGGTTGGGCGTTGTATTGGTTTTTTGGAAGTGTTAGACCTGTAAGAGAAAAATTTACATGGTTGGGAAAGGCCATGGGATGTAGAAATATTTTTTTCACATTTTATTTCCTTGTAAAAACAGGTAAATCAATAGCAATTTTTGTACGCATAAGTACCCAGTGAACGGTTCGTTTAGCTTTATATATTGTTCCGGTTGGGCGTTGTATTGGTTTTTCGGAAGTGTTAGACCTGTAAGAGAAAAATTTAAATGGTTGGGAAAGGCCATGGGATGTAGAAATATTTTTTTCACATTTTATTTCCTTGTAAAAACAGGTAAATCTATAGGGATTTTCGTACGGATAAGTGCCCAGTGAACGGTTCGTTTAGCTTTATATATTGTTCCGGATGGGCGTTGTATTGGTTTTTCGGAAGTGTTAGACCTGTAAGAGAAAAATTTAAATGGTTGGGAAAGGCCATGGGATGTAGAAATATTTTTTTCACATTTTACTTCCTTGTAAAAACAGGTAAATCAATAGGGATTTTCGTACGGATAAGTACCCAGTGAACGGTTCATTTAGCTTTTTATATTGTTCCGGGTGGGCGTTGTATGGGTTTTTCGGAAGTGTTAGACCTGTAAGAGAAAAATTTAAATGGTTGGGATAGGCCATGGGATGTAGAAATATTTTTTTCACATTTTATTTCCTTGTAAAAACAGGTAAATCAATAGCGATTTTTGTACGCATAAGTACCCAGTGAACAGTTCGTTTAGCTTTATATATTGTTCCGGTTGGGCGTTGTATTGGTTTTTCGGAAGTGTTAGACCAGTAAGAGAAAAATTTAAATGGTTGGGAAAGGCCATGTGATGTAGAAATATTTTTTTCACATTTTATTTCCTTCTAAAAACAGGTAAATCAATAGGGATTTTCGTACGGATAAGTACCCAGTGAACGGTTCATTTAGCTTTATATATTGTTCCGGGTGGGCGTTGTATTGGTTTTTCGGAAGTGTTAGACCTGTAAGAGAAAAATTTAAATGGTTGGGATAGGCCATAGGATGTAGAAATATTTTTTTCACATTTTATTTCCTTGTAAAAACAGGTAAATCAATAGCGATTTTCGTACGCATAAGTACCCAGTGAACGGTTCGTTTAGCTTTATATATTGTTCCGGTTGGGCGTTGTATTGGTTTTTCGGAAGTGTTAGACCTGTAAGAGAAAAATTTAAATGGTTGGGAAAGGCCATGTGATGTAGAAATATTTTTTTCACATTTTATTTCCTTGTAAAAACAGGTAAATCAATAGGGATTTTCGTACGGATAAGTGCCCAGTGAACGGTTCGTTTAGCTTTATATATTGTTCCGGTTGGGCGTTGTATTGGTTTTACGGAAGTGTTAGACTTGTAAGAGAAAAATTTAAATGGTTGGGAAAGGCCATGGGATGTAGAAATATTGTTTTCACATCTTATTTCCTTGTAAAAACAGGTCAATCAATAGGGATTTTCGTACATATAAGTACCCAGTGAACCGTTCGTTTAGCTTTATATATTGTTCCGGGTGGGCGTTGTATTGGTTTTTCGGAAGTGTTAGCCCTGTAAGAGAAAAATTTAAATGGTTGGGAAAGGCCATGGGATGTAGAAATATTTTTTTCACATTTTATTTCCTTGTAAAAACAGGTAAATCAATAGGGATTTTCGTACGTATAAGTACCCAGTGAATGGTTCGTTTAGCTTTATATATTGTTCCGGGTGGGCGTTGTATTGGTTTTACGGAAGTGTTAGACCTGTAAGAGAAAAATTTAAATGGTTGGGAAAGTCCATGGGATGCAGAAATATTTTTTCACATTTTATATCCTTGTAAAAACAGGTAAAACTATAGGGATTATCGTACGGATAAGTACCCAGTGAACGGTTCGTTTAGCTTTATATATTGTTCCGGGTGGGCGTTGTATTGGTTTTTCAGAAGTGTTAGACTTGTAAGAGAAAAATTTAAATGGTTGGGAAAGGCCATGGGATGTAGAAATATTTTTTTCACATTTTATTTCCTTGTAAAAACAGGTAAATCAATAGGGATTTTTGTACGGATAAGTACCCATTGAACGGTTCGTTTAGCTTTATATATTGTTTCGGGTGGGCGTTGTATTGGTTTTTCGGAAGTGTTAGACCTGTAAGAGAAAAATTTAAATGGTTGGGAAAGGCCATGGGATGTAGAAATATTATTTTCACATTTTATTTCCTTGTAAAAACAGGTAAATCAATAGGGATTTTCGTACGGAAAAGTACCCAGTGAACGGTTCGTTTAGCTTTATATATTGTTCCGGGTGTGTGTTGTATTGGTTTTTCGGAAGTGTTAGACCTGTAAGAGAAAAATTTAAATGGTTGGGAAAGGCCATGGTATGTAGAAATATTTTTTTCACATTTTATTTCCTTGTAAACACAGGTAAATCTATAGGGATTTTCGTACGGATAAGTACCCAGTGAACGGTTCGTTTAGCTTTATATATTGTTCCTGGTGGGCGTTGTATTGGTTTTCGGAAGTGTTAGACTTGTAAGAGAAAGATTTAAATGGTTGGAAAAGGCCATGGGATGTAGAAATATTGTTTTCACATCTTATTTCCTTGTAAAAACAGGTCAATCAATAGGGATTTTCGTACATATAAGTACCCAGTGAACCGTTCGTTTAGCTTTATATATTGTTCCGGGTGGGCGTTGTATTGGTTTTTCGGAAGTCTTAGACCTGTAAGAGAAAAATTTAAATGGTTGGGAAAGGCCATGGGATGTAGAAATATTGTTTTCACATCTTATTTCCTTGTAAAAACAGGTCAATCAATAGGGATTTTCGTACATATAAGTACCCAGTGAACCGTTCGTTTAGCTTTATATATTGTTCCGGGTGGGCGTTGTATTGGTTTTTCGGAAGTGTTAGACCTGTAAGAGAAAAATTTAAATGGTTGGGAAAGGCCATGGGATGTAGATATATTTTTTTCACATTTTATTTCCTTGTAAAAACAGGTAAATCAATAGGGATTTTCGTACGGATAAGTACCCATTGAACGGTTCGTTTAGCTTTATATATTGTTTCGGGTGGGCGTTGTATTGGTTTTTCGGAAGTGTTAGACCTGTAAGAGAAAAATTTAAATGGTTGGGAAAGGCCATGGGATGTAGAAATATTATTTTCACATTTTATTTCCTTGTAAAAACAGGTAAATCAATAGGGATTTGTGTACGGAAAAGTACCCAGTGAACGGTTCGTTTAGCTTTATATATTGTTCCGGGTGTGTGTTGTATTGGTTTTTCGGAAGTGTTAGACCTGTAAGAGAAAAATTTAAATGGTTGGGAAAGGCCATGGTATGTAGAAATATTTTTTTCACATTTTATTTACTTGTAAACACAGGTAAATCTATAGGGATTTTCGTACGGATAAGTACCCAGTGAACGGTTCGTTTAGCTTTATATATTGTTCCTGGTGGGCGTTGTATTGGTTTTCGAAAGTGTTAGACTTGTAAGAGAAAGATTTAAATGGTTGGAAAAGGCCATGGGATGTAGAAATATTGTTTTCACATTTTATTTCCTTGTAAAAACAGGTAAATCAATAGGGATTTTCGTAAGGATAAGTACCCAGTGAACGGTTCGTTTAGCTTTATATATTGTTCCGGGTGGGCGTTGTATTGGTTTTTCGGAAGTGTTAGACTTGTAAGAGAAAAATTTAAATGGTTGGGAAAGGCCATGGGATGTAGAAATATTTTTTTCACATTTTATTTCCTTCTAAAAACAGGTAAATCAATAGGGATTTTCGTACGGATAAGTACCCAGTGAACGGTTCATTTAGCTTTATATATTGTTCCGGGTGGGCGTTGTATTGGTTTTTCGGAAGTGTTAGACCTGTAAGAGAAAAATTTAAATGGTTGGGATAGGCCATAGGATGTAGAAATATTTTTTTCACATTTTATTTCCTTGTAAAAACAGGTAAATCAATAGCGATTTTCGTACGCATAAGTACCCAGTGAACGGTTCGTTTAGCTTTATATATTGTTCCGGTTGGGCGTTGTATTGGTTTTTCGGAAGTGTTAGACCTGTAAGAGAAAAATTTAAATGGTTGGGAAAGGCCATGTAATGTAGAAATATTTTTTTCACATTTTATTTCCTTGTAAAAACAGGTAAATCAATAGGGATTTTCGTACGGATAAGTGCCCAGTGAACGGTTCGTTTAGCTTTATATATTGTTCCGGTTGGGCGTTGTATTGGTTTTACGGAAGTGTTAGACTTGTAAGAGAAAAATTTAAATGGTTGGGAAAGGCCATGGGATGTAGAAATATTGTTTTCACATCTTATTTCCTTGTAAAAACAGGTCAATCAATAGGGATTTTCGTACATATAAGTACCCAGTGAACCGTTCGTTTAGCTTTATATATTGTTCCGGGTGGGCGTTGTATTGGTTTTTCGGAAGTGTTAGCCCTGTAAGAGAAAAATTTAAATGGTTGGGAAAGGCCATGGGATGTAGAAATATTTTTTTCACATTTTATTTCCTTGTAAAAACAGGTAAATCAATAGGGATTTTCGTACGTATAAGTACCCAGTGAATGGTTCGTTTAGCTTTATATATTGTTCCGGGTGGGCGTTGTATTGGTTTTACGGAAGTGTTAGACCTGTAAGAGAAAAATTTAAATGGTTGGGAAAGGCCATGGGATGTAGAAATATTATTTTCACATTTTATTTCCTTGTAAAAACAGGTAAATCAATAGGGATTTTCGTACGGAAAAGTACCCAGTGAACGGTTCGTTTAGCTTTATATATTGTTCCGGGTGTGTGTTGTATTGGTTTTTCGGAAGTGTTAGACCTGTAAGAGAAAAATTTAAATGGTTGGGAAAGGCCATGGTATGTAGAAATATTTTTTTCACATTTTATTTCCTTGTAAACACAGGTAAATCTATAGGGATTTTCGTACGGATAAGTACCCAGTGAACGGTTCGTTTAGCTTTATATATTGTTCCTGGTGGGCGTTGTATTGGTTTTCGGAAGTGTTAGACTTGTAAGAGAAAGATTTAAATGGTTGGAAAAGGCCATGGGATGTAGAAATATTGTTTTCACATCTTATTTCCTTGTAAAAACAGGTCAATCAATAGGGATTTTCGTACATATAAGTACCCAGTGAACCGTTCGTTTAGCTTTATATATTGTTCCGGGTGGGCGTTGTATTGGTTTTTCGGAAGTCTTAGACCTGTAAGAGAAAAATTTAAATGGTTGGGAAAGGCCATGGGATGTAGAAATATTGTTTTCACATCTTATTTCCTTGTAAAAACAGGTCAATCAATAGGGATTTTCGTACATATAAGTACCCAGTGAACCGTTCGTTTAGCTTTATATATTGTTCCGGGTGGGCGTTGTATTGGTTTTTCGGAAGTGTTAGACCTGTAAGAGAAAAATTTAAATGGTTGGGAAAGGCCATGGGATGTAGATATATTTTTTTCACATTTTATTTCCTTGTAAAAACAGGTAAATCAATAGGGATTTTCGTACGGATAAGTACCCATTGAACGGTTCGTTTAGCTTTATATATTGTTTCGGGTGGGCGTTGTATTGGTTTTTCGGAAGTGTTAGACTTGTAAGAGAAAAATTTAAATGGTTGGGAAAGGCCATGGGATGTAGAAATATTTTTTTCACATTTTATTTCCTTGTAAAAACAGGTAAATCAATAGGGATTTGTGTACGGATAAGTACCCATTGAACGGTTCGTTTAGCTTTATATATTGTTTCGGGTGGGCGTTGTATTGGTTTTTCGGAAGTGTTAGACCTGTAAGAGAAAAATTTAAATGGTTGGGAAAGGCCATGGGATGTAGAAATATTATTTTCACATTTTATTTCCTTGTAAAAACAGGTAAATCAATAGGGATTTTCGTACGGAAAAGTACCCAGTGAACGGTTCGTTTAGCTTTATATATTGTTCCGGGTGTGTGTTGTATTGGTTTTTCGGAAGTGTTAGACCTGTAAGAGAAAAATTTAAATGGTTGGGAAAGGCCATGGTATGTAGAAATATTTTTTTCACATTTTATTTCCTTGTAAACACAGGTAAATCTATAGGGATTTTCGTACGGATAAGTACCCAGTGAACGGTTCGTTTAGCTTTATATATTGTTCCTGGTGGGCGTTGTATTGGTTTTCGGAAGTGTTAGACTTGTAAGAGAAAGATTTAAATGGTTGGAAAAGGCCATGGGATGTAGAAATATTGTTTTCACATTTTATTTCCTTGTAAAAACAGGTAAATCAATAGGGATTTTCGTACATATAAGTACCCAGTGAACAGTTCGTTTAGCTTTATATATTGTTCCGGGTGGGCGTTGTATTGGTTTTTCGGAAGTGTCAGACCTGTAAGAGAAAAATTTAAATGGTTGGGAAAGGCCATGGGATGTAGAAATATTGTTTTCACATTTTATTTCCTTGTCAAAACAGGTAAATCAATAGGGATTTTCGTACATATAAGTACCCAGTGAACGGTTCTTTTAGCTTTATATATTGTTCCGGGTGGGCGTTGTATTGGTTTTTCGGAAGTGTTAGACCTGTAAAAGGAAAATTTAAATGGTTGGGAAAGGCCATGGGATGTAGAAATATTTTTTTCACATTTTATTTCCTTGTAAAAACAGGTAAATCAATAGGGATTTTCGTACGGATAAGTACCCATTGAACGGTTCTTTTAGCTTTATATATTGTTTCGGGTGGGCGTTGTATTGGTTTTTCGGAAGTGTTAGACCTGTAAGAGAAAAATTTAAATGGTTGGGAAAGGCCATGGGATGTAGAAATATTATTTTCACATTTTATTTCCTTGTAAAAACAGGTAAATCAATAGGGATTTTCGTACGGAAAAGTACCCAGTGAACGGTTCGTTTAGCTTTATATATTGTTCCGGGTGTGTGTTGTATTGGTTTTTCGGAAGTGTTAGACCTGTAAGAGAAAAATTTAAATGGTTGGGAAAGGCCATGGGATGTAGAAATATTTTTTTCACATTTTATTTCCTTGTAAAAACCGGTACATCCATAGGGATTTTCGTACGGATAAGTAACCAGTGAACGGTTCGTTTAGCTTTATATATTGTTCCGGGTGGGCGTTGTATTGGTTTTCAGAAGTGTTAGACTTGTAAGAGAAAGATTTAAATGGTTGGAAAAGGCCATGGGATGTAGAAATATTGTTTTCACATTTTATTTCCTTGTAAAAACAGGTAAATCAATAGGGATTTTCGTACATATAAGTACCCAGTGAACAGTTCATTTAGCTTTATATATTGTTCCGGGTGGGCGTTGTATTGGTTTTTCGGAAGTGTCAGACCTGTAAGAGAAAAATTTAAATGGTTGGGAAAGGCCATGGGATGTAGAAATATTGTTTTCACATTTTATTTCCTTGTCAAAACAGGTAAATCAATAGGGATTTTCGTACATATAAGTACCCAGTGAACGGTTCTTTTAGCTTTATATATTGTTCCGGGTGGGCGTTGTATTGGTTTTTCGGAAGTGTTAGACCTGTAAAAGGAAAATTTAAATGGTTGGGAAAGGCCATGGGATGTAGAAATATTTTTTTCACATTTTATTTCCTTGTAAAAACAGGTAAATCAATAGGGATTTTCGTACGGATAAGTACCCATTGAACGGTTCATTTAGCTTTATATATTGTTTCGGGTGGGCGTTGTATTGGTTTTTCGGAAGTGTTAGACCTGTAAGAGAAAAATTTAAATGGTTGGGAAAGGCCATGGGATGTAGAAATATTATTTTCACATTTTATTTCCTTGTAAAAACAGGTAAATCAATAGGGATTTTCGTACGGAAAAGTACCCAGTGAACGGTTCGTTTAGCTTTATATATTGTTCCGGGTGTGTGTTGTATTGGTTTTTCGGAAGTGTTAGACCTGTAAGAGAAAAATTTAAATGGTTGGGAAAGGCCATGGGATGTAGAAATATTTTTTTCACATTTTATTTCCTTGTAAAAACCGGTACATCCATAGGGATTTTCGTACGGATAAGTAACCAGTGAACGGTTCGTTTAGCTTTATATATTGTTCCGGGTGGGCGTTGTATTGGTTTTCGGAAGTGTTAGACTTGTAAGAGAAAGATTTAAATGGTTGGAAAAGGCCATGGGATGTAGAAATATTGTTTTCACATTTTATTTCCTTGTAAAAACAGGTCAATCAATAGGGATTTTCGTACATATAAGTACCCAGTGAACAGTTCGTTTAGCTTTATATATTGTTCCGGGTGGGCGTTGTATTGGTTTTTCGGAAGTGTCAGACCTGTAAGAGAAAAATTTAAATGGTTGGGAAAGGCCATGGGATGTAGAAATATTGTTTTCACATTTTATTTCCTTGTCAAAACAGGTAAATCAATAGGGATTTTCGTACATATAAGTACCCAGTGAACGGTTCTTTTAGCTTTATATATTGTTCCGGGTGGGCGTTGTATTGGTTTTTCGGAAGTGTTAGACCTGTAAGAGGAAAATTTAAATGGTTGGGAAAGGCCATGGGATGTAGAAATATTTTTTTCACATTTTATTTCCTTGTAAAAACAGGTCAATCAATAGGGATTTTCGTACATATAAGTACCCAGTGAACAGTTCGTTTAGCTTTATATATTGTTCCGGGTGGGCGTTGTATTGGTTTTTCGGAAGTGTCAGACCTGTAAGAGAAAAATTTAAATGGTTGGGAAAGGCCATGGGATGTAGAAATATTGTTTTCACATTTTATTTCCTTGTCAAAACAGGTAAATCAATAGGGATTTTCGTACATATAAGTACCCAGTGAACGGTTCTTTTAGCTTTATATATTGTTCCGGGTGGGCGTTGTATTGGTTTTTCGGAAGTGTTAGACCTGTAAGAGGAAAATTTAAATGGTTGGGAAAGGCCATGGGATGTAGAAATATTTTTTTCACATTTTATTTCCTTGTAAAAACAGGTAAATCGATAGGGATTTTCGTACGGATAAGTACCCATTGAACGGTTCATTTAGCTTTATATATTGTTTCGGGTGGGCGTTGTATTGGTTTTTCGGAAGTGTTAGACCTGTAAGAGAAAAATTTAAATGGTTGGGAAAGGCCATGGGATGTAGAAATATTATTTTCACATTTTATTTCCTTGTAAAAACAGGTAAATCAATAGGGATTTTCGTACGGAAAAGTACCCAGTGAACGGTTCGTTTAGCTTTATATATTGTTCCGGATGTGTGTTGTATTGGTTTTTCGGAAGTGTTAGACCTGTAAGAGAAAAATTTAAATGGTTGGGAAAGGCCATGGGATGTAGAAATATTTTTTTCACATTTTATTTCCTTGTAAAAACCGGTACATCCATAGGGATTTTCGTACGGATAAGTAACCAGTGAACGGTTCGTTTAGCTTTATATATTGTTCCGGATGTGTGTTGTATTGGTTTTTCGGAAGTGTTAGACTTGTAAGAGAAAAATTTAAATGGTTGGGAAAGGCCATGGGATGTAGAAATATTTTTTTCACATTTTATTTCCTTGTAAAAACCGGTACATCCATAGGGATTTTCGTACGGATAAGTAACCAGTGAACGGTTCGTTTAGCTTTATATATTGTTCCGGGTGGGCGTTGTATTGGTTTTTCGGAAGTGTTAGACTTGTAAGAGAAAAATTTAAATGGTTGGGAAAGGCCATGGGATGTAGAAATATTTTTTTCACATTTTATTTCCTTGTCAAAACAGGTAAATCAATAGGGATTTTCGTACATATAAGTACCCAGTGAACGGTTCTTTTAGCTTTATATATTGTTCCGGGTGGGCGTTGTATTGGTTTTTCGGAAGTGTTAGACCTGTAAAAGGAAAATTTAAATGGTTGGGAAAGGCCATGGGATGTAGAAATATTTTTTTCACATTTTATTTCCTTGTAAAAACAGGTAAATCAATAGGGATTTTCGTACGGATAAGTACCCATTGAACGGTTCATTTAGCTTTATATATTGTTTCGGGTGGGCGTTGTATTGGTTTTTCGGAAGTGTTAGACCTGTAAGAGAAAAATTTAAATGGTTGGGAAAGGCCATGGGATGTAGAAATATTATTTTCACATTTTATTTCCTTGTAAAAACAGGTAAATCAATAGGGATTTTCGTACGGAAAAGTACCCAGTGAACGGTTCGTTTAGCTTTATATATTGTTCCGGGTGTGTGTTGTATTGGTTTTTCGGAAGTGTTAGACCTGTAAGAGAAAAATTTAAATGGTTGGGAAAGGCCATGGGATGTAGAAATATTTTTTTCACATTTTATTTCCTTGTAAAAACCGGTACATCCATAGGGATTTTCGTACGGATAAGTAACCAGTGAACGGTTCGTTTAGCTTTATATATTGTTCCGGGTGGGCGTTGTATTGGTTTTCGGAAGTGTTAGACTTGTAAGAGAAAGATTTAAATGGTTGGAAAAGGCCATGGGATGTAGAAATATTGTTTTCACATTTTATTTCCTTGTAAAAACAGGTCAATCAATAGGGATTTTCGTACATATAAGTACCCAGTGAACAGTTCGTTTAGCTTTATATATTGTTCCGGGTGGGCGTTGTATTGGTTTTTCGGAAGTGTCAGACCTGTAAGAGAAAAATTTAAATGGTTGGGAAAGGCCATGGGATGTAGAAATATTGTTTTCACATTTTATTTCCTTGTCAAAACAGGTAAATCAATAGGGATTTTCGTACATATAAGTACCCAGTGAACGGTTCTTTTAGCTTTATATATTGTTCCGGGTGGGCGTTGTATTGGTTTTTCGGAAGTGTTAGACCTGTAAGAGGAAAATTTAAATGGTTGGGAAAGGCCATGGGATGTAGAAATATTTTTTTCACATTTTATTTCCTTGTAAAAACAGGTAAATCGATAGGGATTTTCGTACGGATAAGTACCCATTGAACGGTTCATTTAGCTTTATATATTGTTTCGGGTGGGCGTTGTATTGGTTTTTCGGAAGTGTTAGACCTGTAAGAGAAAAATTTAAATGGTTGGGAAAGGCCATGGGATGTAGAAATATTATTTTCACATTTTATTTCCTTGTAAAAACAGGTAAATCAATAGGGATTTTCGTACGGAAAAGTACCCAGTGAACGGTTCGTTTAGCTTTATATATTGTTCCGGATGTGTGTTGTATTGGTTTTTCGGAAGTGTTAGACCTGTAAGAGAAAAATTTAAATGGTTGGGAAAGGCCATGGGATGTAGAAATATTTTTTTCACATTTTATTTCCTTGTAAAAACCGGTACATCCATAGGGATTTTCGTACGGATAAGTAACCAGTGAACGGTTCGTTTAGCTTTATATATTGTTCCGGATGTGTGTTGTATTGGTTTTTCGGAAGTGTTAGACTTGTAAGAGAAAAATTTAAATGGTTGGGAAAGGCCATGGGATGTAGAAATATTTTTTTCACATTTTATTTCCTTGTAAAAACCGGTACATCCATAGGGATTTTCGTACGGATAAGTAACCAGTGAACGGTTCGTTTAGCTTTATATATTGTTCCGGGTGGGCGTTGTATTGGTTTTTCGGAAGTGTTAGACTTGTAAGAGAAAAATTTAAATGGTTGGGAAAGGCCATGGGATGTAGAAATATTTTTTTCACATTTTATTTCCTTGTCAAAACAGGTAAATCAATAGGGATTTTCGTACATATAAGTACCCAGTGAACGGTTCTTTTAGCTTTATATATTGTTCCGGGTGGGCGTTGTATTGGTTTTTCGGAAGTGTTAGACCTGTAAAAGGAAAATTTAAATGGTTGGGAAAGGCCATGGGATGTAGAAATATTTTTTTCACATTTTATTTCCTTGTAAAAACAGGTAAATCAATAGGGATTTTCGTACGGATAAGTACCCATTGAACGGTTCATTTAGCTTTATATATTGTTTCGGGTGGGCGTTGTATTGGTTTTTCGGAAGTGTTAGACCTGTAAGAGAAAAATTTAAATGGTTGGGAAAGGCCATGGGATGTAGAAATATTATTTTCACATTTTATTTCCTTGTAAAAACAGGTAAATCAATAGGGATTTTCGTACGGAAAAGTACCCAGTGAACGGTTCGTTTAGCTTTATATATTGTTCCGGGTGTGTGTTGTATTGGTTTTTCGGAAGTGTTAGACCTGTAAGAGAAAAATTTAAATGGTTGGGAAAGGCCATGGGATGTAGAAATATTTTTTTCACATTTTATTTCCTTGTAAAAACCGGTACATCCATAGGGATTTTCGTACGGATAAGTAACCAGTGAACGGTTCGTTTAGCTTTATATATTGTTCCGGGTGGGCGTTGTATTGGTTTTCGGAAGTGTTAGACTTGTAAGAGAAAGATTTAAATGGTTGGAAAAGGCCATGGGATGTAGAAATATTGTTTTCACATTTTATTTCCTTGTAAAAACAGGTCAATCAATAGGGATTTTCGTACATATAAGTACCCAGTGAACAGTTCGTTTAGCTTTATATATTGTTCCGGGTGGGCGTTGTATTGGTTTTTCGGAAGTGTCAGACCTGTAAGAGAAAAATTTAAATGGTTGGGAAAGGCCATGGGATGTAGAAATATTGTTTTCACATTTTATTTCCTTGTCAAAACAGGTAAATCAATAGGGATTTTCGTACATATAAGTACCCAGTGAACGGTTCTTTTAGCTTTATATATTGTTCCGGGTGGGCGTTGTATTGGTTTTTCGGAAGTGTTAGACCTGTAAGAGGAAAATTTAAATGGTTGGGAAAGGCCATGGGATGTAGAAATATTTTTTTCACATTTTATTTCCTTGTAAAAACAGGTAAATCGATAGGGATTTTCGTACGGATAAGTACCCATTGAACGGTTCATTTAGCTTTATATATTGTTTCGGGTGGGCGTTGTATTGGTTTTTCGGAAGTGTTAGACCTGTAAGAGAAAAATTTAAATGGTTGGGAAAGGCCATGGGATGTAGAAATATTATTTTCACATTTTATTTCCTTGTAAAAACAGGTAAATCAATAGGGATTTTCGTACGGAAAAGTACCCAGTGAACGGTTCGTTTAGCTTTATATATTGTTCCGGATGTGTGTTGTATTGGTTTTTCGGAAGTGTTAGACCTGTAAGAGAAAAATTTAAATGGTTGGGAAAGGCCATGGGATGTAGAAATATTTTTTTCACATTTTATTTCCTTGTAAAAACCGGTACATCCATAGGGATTTTCGTACGGATAAGTAACCAGTGAACGGTTCGTTTAGCTTTATATATTGTTCCGGGTGGGCGTTGTATTGGTTTTTCGGAAGTGTTAGACTTGTAAGAGAAAAATTTAAATGGTTGGGAAAGGCCATGGGATGTAGAAATATTTTTTTCACATTTTATTTCCTTGTAAAAACAGGTAAATCAATAGGGATTTTTGTACGGATAAGTACCCATTGAACGGTTCTTTTAGCTTTATATATTGTTCCGGGTGGGCGTTGTATTGGTTTTTCGGAAGTGTTAGACCTGTAAGAGGAAAATTTAAATGGTTGGGAAAGGCCATGGGATGTAGAAATATTTTTTTCACATTTTATTTCCTTGTAAAAACAGGTCAATCAATAGGGATTTTCGTACATATAAGTACCCAGTGAACAGTTCGTTTAGCTTTATATATTGTTCCGGGTGGGCGTTGTATTGGTTTTTCGGAAGTGTCAGACCTGTAAGAGAAAAATTTAAATGGTTGGGAAAGGCCATGGGATGTAGAAATATTGTTTTCACATTTTATTTCCTTGTCAAAACAGGTAAATCAATAGGGATTTTCGTACATATAAGTACCCAGTGAACGGTTCTTTTAGCTTTATATATTGTTCCGGGTGGGCGTTGTATTGGTTTTTCGGAAGTGTTAGACCTGTAAGAGGAAAATTTAAATGGTTGGGAAAGGCCATGGGATGTAGAAATATTTTTTTCACATTTTATTTCCTTGTAAAAACAGGTAAATCGATAGGGATTTTCGTACGGATAAGTACCCATTGAACGGTTCATTTAGCTTTATATATTGTTTCGGGTGGGCGTTGTATTGGTTTTTCGGAAGTGTTAGACCTGTAAGAGAAAAATTTAAATGGTTGGGAAAGGCCATGGGATGTAGAAATATTATTTTCACATTTTATTTCCTTGTAAAAACAGGTAAATCAATAGGGATTTTCGTACGGAAAAGTACCCAGTGAACGGTTCGTTTAGCTTTATATATTGTTCTGGATGTGTGTTGTATTGGTTTTTCGGAAGTGTTAGACCTGTAAGAGAAAAATTTAAATGGTTGGGAAAGGCCATGGGATGTAGAAATATTTTTTTCACATTTTATTTCCTTGTAAAAACCGGTACATCCATAGGGATTTTCGTACGGATAAGTAACCAGTGAACGGTTCGTTTAGCTTTATATATTGTTCCGGATGTGTGTTGTATTGGTTTTTCGGAAGTGTTAGACTTGTAAGAGAAAAATTTAAATGGTTGGGAAAGGCCATGGGATGTAGAAATATTTTTTTCACATTTTATTTCCTTGTAAAAACCGGTACATCCATAGGGATTTTCGTACGGATAAGTAACCAGTGAACGGTTCGTTTAGCTTTATATATTGTTCCGGGTGGGCGTTGTATTGGTTTTTCGGAAGTGTTAGACTTGTAAGAGAAAAATTTAAATGGTTGGGAAAGGCCATGGGATGTAGAAATATTTTTTTCACATTTTATTTCCTTGTCAAAACAGGTAAATCAATAGGGATTTTCGTACATATAAGTACCCAGTGAACGGTTCTTTTAGCTTTATATATTGTTCCGGGTGGGCGTTGTATTGGTTTTTCGGAAGTGTTAGACCTGTAAAAGGAAAATTTAAATGGTTGGGAAAGGCCATGGGATGTAGAAATATTTTTTTCACATTTTATTTCCTTGTAAAAACAGGTAAATCAATAGGGATTTTCGTACGGATAAGTACCCATTGAACGGTTCATTTAGCTTTATATATTGTTTCGGGTGGGCGTTGTATTGGTTTTTCGGAAGTGTTAGACCTGTAAGAGAAAAATTTAAATGGTTGGGAAAGGCCATGGGATGTAGAAATATTATTTTCACATTTTATTTCCTTGTAAAAACAGGTAAATCAATAGGGATTTTCGTACGGAAAAGTACCCAGTGAACGGTTCGTTTAGCTTTATATATTGTTCCGGGTGTGTGTTGTATTGGTTTTTCGGAAGTGTTAGACCTGTAAGAGAAAAATTTAAATGGTTGGGAAAGGCCATGGGATGTAGAAATATTTTTTTCACATTTTATTTCCTTGTAAAAACCGGTACATCCATAGGGATTTTCGTACGGATAAGTAACCAGTGAACGGTTCGTTTAGCTTTATATATTGTTCCGGGTGGGCGTTGTATTGGTTTTCGGAAGTGTTAGACTTGTAAGAGAAAGATTTAAATGGTTGGAAAAGGCCATGGGATGTAGAAATATTGTTTTCACATTTTATTTCCTTGTAAAAACAGGTCAATCAATAGGGATTTTCGTACATATAAGTACCCAGTGAACAGTTCGTTTAGCTTTATATATTGTTCCGGGTGGGCGTTGTATTGGTTTTTCGGAAGTGTCAGACCTGTAAGAGAAAAATTTAAATGGTTGGGAAAGGCCATGGGATGTAGAAATATTGTTTTCACATTTTATTTCCTTGTCAAAACAGGTAAATCAATAGGGATTTTCGTACATATAAGTACCCAGTGAACGGTTCTTTTAGCTTTATATATTGTTCCGGGTGGGCGTTGTATTGGTTTTTCGGAAGTGTTAGACCTGTAAGAGGAAAATTTAAATGGTTGGGAAAGGCCATGGGATGTAGAAATATTTTTTTCACATTTTATTTCCTTGTAAAAACAGGTAAATCGATAGGGATTTTCGTACGGATAAGTACCCATTGAACGGTTCATTTAGCTTTATATATTGTTTCGGGTGGGCGTTGTATTGGTTTTTCGGAAGTGTTAGACCTGTAAGAGAAAAATTTAAATGGTTGGGAAAGGCCATGGGATGTAGAAATATTATTTTCACATTTTATTTCCTTGTAAAAACAGGTAAATCAATAGGGATTTTCGTACGGAAAAGTACCCAGTGAACGGTTCGTTTAGCTTTATATATTGTTCCGGATGTGTGTTGTATTGGTTTTTCGGAAGTGTTAGACCTGTAAGAGAAAAATTTAAATGGTTGGGAAAGGCCATGGGATGTAGAAATATTTTTTTCACATTTTATTTCCTTGTAAAAACCGGTACATCCATAGGGATTTTCGTACGGATAAGTAACCAGTGAACGGTTCGTTTAGCTTTATATATTGTTCCGGATGTGTGTTGTATTGGTTTTTCGGAAGTGTTAGACTTGTAAGAGAAAAATTTAAATGGTTGGGAAAGGCCATGGGATGTAGAAATATTTTTTTCACATTTTATTTCCTTGTAAAAACCGGTACATCCATAGGGATTTTCGTACGGATAAGTAACCAGTGAACGGTTCGTTTAGCTTTATATATTGTTCCGGGTGGGCGTTGTATTGGTTTTTCGGAAGTGTTAGACTTGTAAGAGAAAAATTTAAATGGTTGGGAAAGGCCATGGGATGTAGAAATATTTTTTTCACATTTTATTTCCTTGTCAAAACAGGTAAATCAATAGGGATTTTCGTACATATAAGTACCCAGTGAACGGTTCTTTTAGCTTTATATATTGTTCCGGGTGGGCGTTGTATTGGTTTTTCGGAAGTGTTAGACCTGTAAAAGGAAAATTTAAATGGTTGGGAAAGGCCATGGGATGTAGAAATATTTTTTTCACATTTTATTTCCTTGTAAAAACAGGTAAATCAATAGGGATTTTCGTACGGATAAGTACCCATTGAACGGTTCATTTAGCTTTATATATTGTTTCGGGTGGGCGTTGTATTGGTTTTTCGGAAGTGTTAGACCTGTAAGAGAAAAATTTAAATGGTTGGGAAAGGCCATGGGATGTAGAAATATTATTTTCACATTTTATTTCCTTGTAAAAACAGGTAAATCAATAGGGATTTTCGTACGGAAAAGTACCCAGTGAACGGTTCGTTTAGCTTTATATATTGTTCCGGGTGTGTGTTGTATTGGTTTTTCGGAAGTGTTAGACCTGTAAGAGAAAAATTTAAATGGTTGGGAAAGGCCATGGGATGTAGAAATATTTTTTTCACATTTTATTTCCTTGTAAAAACCGGTACATCCATAGGGATTTTCGTACGGATAAGTAACCAGTGAACGGTTCGTTTAGCTTTATATATTGTTCCGGGTGGGCGTTGTATTGGTTTTCGGAAGTGTTAGACTTGTAAGAGAAAGATTTAAATGGTTGGAAAAGGCCATGGGATGTAGAAATATTGTTTTCACATTTTATTTCCTTGTAAAAACAGGTCAATCAATAGGGATTTTCGTACATATAAGTACCCAGTGAACAGTTCGTTTAGCTTTATATATTGTTCCGGGTGGGCGTTGTATTGGTTTTTCGGAAGTGTCAGACCTGTAAGAGAAAAATTTAAATGGTTGGGAAAGGCCATGGGATGTAGAAATATTGTTTTCACATTTTATTTCCTTGTCAAAACAGGTAAATCAATAGGGATTTTCGTACATATAAGTACCCAGTGAACGGTTCTTTTAGCTTTATATATTGTTCCGGGTGGGCGTTGTATTGGTTTTTCGGAAGTGTTAGACCTGTAAGAGGAAAATTTAAATGGTTGGGAAAGGCCATGGGATGTAGAAATATTTTTTTCACATTTTATTTCCTTGTAAAAACAGGTAAATCGATAGGGATTTTCGTACGGATAAGTACCCATTGAACGGTTCATTTAGCTTTATATATTGTTTCGGGTGGGCGTTGTATTGGTTTTTCGGAAGTGTTAGACCTGTAAGAGAAAAATTTAAATGGTTGGGAAAGGCCATGGGATGTAGAAATATTATTTTCACATTTTATTTCCTTGTAAAAACAGGTAAATCAATAGGGATTTTCGTACGGAAAAGTACCCAGTGAACGGTTCGTTTAGCTTTATATATTGTTCCGGATGTGTGTTGTATTGGTTTTTCGGAAGTGTTAGACCTGTAAGAGAAAAATTTAAATGGTTGGGAAAGGCCATGGGATGTAGAAATATTTTTTTCACATTTTATTTCCTTGTAAAAACCGGTACATCCATAGGGATTTTCGTACGGATAAGTAACCAGTGAACGGTTCGTTTAGCTTTATATATTGTTCCGGGTGGGCGTTGTATTGGTTTTTCGGAAGTGTTAGACTTGTAAGAGAAAAATTTAAATGGTTGGGAAAGGCCATGGGATGTAGAAATATTTTTTTCACATTTTATTTCCTTGTAAAAACAGGTAAATCAATAGGGATTTTTGTACGGATAAGTACCCATTGAACGGTTCGTTTAGCTTTATATATTGTTTCGGGTAGGCGTTGTATTGGTTTTTCGGAAGTGTTAGACCTGTAAGAGAAAAATTTAAATGGTTGGGAAAGGCCATGGGATGTAGAAATATTATTTTCACATTTTATTTCCTTGTAAACACAGGTAAATCTATAGGGATTTTCGTACGGATAAGTACCCAGTGAACGGTTCGTTTAGCTTTATATATTGTTCCTGGTGGGCGTTGTATTGGTTTTTCGGAAGTGTTAGACCTGTAAGAGAAAAATTTAAATGGTTGGGAAAGGCCATGGGATGTAGAAATATTTTTTTCACATTTTATTTCCTTGTAAAAACCGGTACATCCATAGGGATTTTCGTACGGATAAGTAACCAGTGAACGGTTCGTTTAGCTTTATATATTGTTCCGGGTGGGCGTTGTATGGGTTTTCGGAAGTGTTAGACTTGTAAGAGAAAGATTTAAATGGTTGGAAAAGGCCATGGGATGTAGAAATATTGTTTTCACATTTTATTTCCTTGTAAAAACAGGTAAATCAATAGGGATTTTCGTACATATAAGTACCCAGTGAACAGTTCGTTTAGCTTTATATATTGTTCCGGGTGGGCGTTGTATTGGTTTTTCGGAAGTGTCAGACCTGTAAGAGAAAAATTTAAATGGTTGGGAAAGGCCATGGGATGTAGAAATATTGTTTTCACATTTTATTTCCTTGTCAAAACAGGTAAATCAATAGGGATTTTCGTACATATAAGTACCCAGTGAACGGTTCTTTTAGCTTTATATATTGTTCCGGGTGGGCGTTGTATTGGTTTTTCGGAAGTGTTAGATATGTAAGAGGAAAATTTAAATGGTTGGGAAAGGCCATGGGATGTAGAAATATTATTTTCACATTTTATTTCCTTGTAAAAACAGGTAAATCAATAGGGATTTTCGTACGGAAAAGTACCCAGTGAACGGTTCGTTTAGCTTTATATATTGTTCCGGGTGTGTGTTGTATTGGTTTTTCGGAAGTGTTAGACCTGTAAGAGAAAAATTTAAATGGTTGGGAAAGGCCATGGGATGTAGAAATATTTTTTTCACATTTTATTTCCTTGTAAAAACCGGTACATCCATAGGGATTTTCGTACGGATAAGTAACCAGTGAACGGTTCGTTTAGCTTTATATTTTGTTCCGGGTGGGCGTTGTATTGGTTTTTCGGAAGTGTTAGACTTGTAAGAGAAAAATTTAAATGGTTGGGAAAGGCCATGGGATGTAGAAATATTTTTTTCACATTTTATTTCCTTGTAAAAACAGGTAAATCAATAGGGATTTTTGTACGGATAAGTACCCATTGAACGGTTCGTTTAGCTTTATATATTGTTTCGGGTGGGCGTTGTATTGGTTTTTCGGAAGTGTTAGACCTGTAAGAGAAAAATTTAAATGGTTGGGAAAGGCCATGGGATGTAGAAATATTATTTTCACATTTTATTTCCTTGTAAAAACAGGTAAATCAATAGGGATTTTCGTACGGAAAAGTACCCAGTGAACGGTTCGTTTAGCTTTATATATTGTTCCGGGTGTGTGTTGTATTGGTTTTTCGGAAGTGTTAGACCTGTAAGAGAAAAATTTAAATGGTTGGGAAAGGCCATGGTATGTAGAAATATTTTTTTCACATTTTATTTCCTTGTAAACACAGGTAAATCTATAGGGATTTTCGTACGGATAAGTACCCAGTGAACGGTTCGTTTAGCTTTATATATTGTTCCTGGTGGCGTTGTATTGGTTTTCGGAAGTGTTAGACTTGTAAGAGAAAGATTTAAATGGTTGGAAAAGGCCATGGGATGTAGAAATATTGTTTTCACATTTTATTTCCTTGTAAAAACAGGTAAATCAATAGGGATTTTCGTACATATAAGTACCCTTTGAACAGTTCGTTTAGCTTTATATATTGTTCCGGGTGGGCGTTGTATTGGTTTTTCGGAAGTGTCAGACCTGTAAGAGAAAAATTTAAATGGTTGGGAAAGGCCATGGGATGTAGAAATATTGTTTTCACATTTTATTTCCTTGTCAAAACAGGTAAATCAATAGGGATTTTCGTACATATAAGTACACAGTGAACGGTTCTTTTAGCTTTATATATTGTTCCGGGTGGGCGTTGTATTGGTTTTTCGGAAGTGTTAGACCTGTAAGAGGAAAATTTAAATGGTTGGGAAAGGCCATGGAATGTAGAAATATTTTTTTCACATTTTATTTCCTTGTAAAAACAGGTAAATCAATAGGGATTTTCGTACGGATAAGTACCCAGTGAACAGTTCGTTTAGCTTTATATATTGTTCCGGGTGGGCGTTGTATTGGTTTTTCGGAAGTGTCAGACCTGTAAGAGAAAAATTTAAATCGTTGGGAAAGGCCATGGGATGTAGAAATATTGTTTTCTCATTTTATTTCCTTGTAAAAACAGGTAAATCAATAGGGATTTTCGTACATATAAGTACCCAGTGAACGGTTCTTTTAGCTTTATATATTGTTCCGGGTGGGCGTTGTATTGGTTTTTCGGAAGTGTTAGACCTGTAAGAGGAAAATTTAAATGGTTGGGAAAGGCCATGGGATGTAGAAATATTTTTTTCACATTTTATTTCCTTGTAAAAACAGGTAAATCAATAGGGAT